>NC_031780.1:7498313-7554967 GCF_001522545.3 Parus major | reverse complement strand
TGCGGGCGGCGGGGGGGATGATCGGGGTCAGCCCCGGGGATGCTCCGGGAGCCGCTGCGGGCAACCCGGAGGACGCGCAGGGATGACGGAGCGGGGGACAGCTCCGGTGGTTCTCGGGGATGCTCCTGGGGGGCGATCGGGGAGCAACACCGGCTGCCCCAGGACTACAGAGGAGGGAGACCCGAGGGATGCCTGGAGATGTGGCAGTGGTGGGGCAGCACCGGGGTTTGCTCCCGTGGCGGCGTAGGAACCCCCGGCATTATCTTGGGGTGCTGGGTGAGGAGCAGGAGAGCCCCAGGGAGTACCCGAGGACACTGCAGCTGGAGATGCCATGGGATGTCCGGGGGCAGTCCCAGACCTCTGGAGGTGCCAGAGAGGAGGGGATGCTGCCTCTTCCCAAAGGGTGTTTGACCCCCATTGCCTTCCTGACCCTCCAAGATGTGCTGGAGGGTGAAGTCCCTCTGCAGTAGTTACATGACAGCTCTGAAATGTATCTGTGCATGCACCTGATTATCAGGGAATGCCATGGGAAACGCATGGCAAACCCTTCCCAGAGCCACCCCAAGGCCCCAACCCCAGCCTCCCGGGATCTGGGGGTGCCAGGCTGAGCCCTGACAAACCTCCCTACCCCTTGCAGTGCAGTGATGCTCAGCTGGGACAAAGGTTTCAGCCTGAGCCACCTATTCCCCCTCCTGCCAGAAAAGTAGTCTTGATCCCAATGCTGATGATGCCCACACTGCTCTGGACGGTGTTGGTCAAGAGCCACCCATAAGGAAACAATTACAGCTCAGCACTCCAGCAGCCGGCTGGAATTTCTCTCCATAAACCCAGTCCCTCAGTGCAGAAAGAGGCTGTTCAGCAGCAATGAGCTCGGCAGGAGTGAGGCAGAGCCCGCCCTGGCCCACACTGACAATGACTCAGGGGTCCAGCAACAGGTACCCCCCCCCAGCACCCTGAGAAACTAGCCAGCTTAAGAAGCCACTGCTCACACATCCTGGAGGGCTGGCTGTTAAAATTAACCCGCCGTGACTGGCTCTGGAAAGCCCTTTCCCGGGAATGACAGGAATGTCTTTATCCAGGCCAAAGCAGCGCCGGTATGGGGCTGTTTGGGGAACCCACTGCCAGAGACAGTCTTCCCTGTAAACAGGCTAGAAGCCATAAAAACTCCACAAATTGCTCCGATTCCCCTTTTCCTGGGATCAACTGAGGGTGTGAAACATGCAGGAGATGCAATGGTGTCCCCCAAACTGCAGCAGCCTGGCACGTGCTGGGGTCCCTTGCTGCCACAGGGCGGGATGAAGGCAACACTGGCAGCTGCTCAGGGCCAGGAAAATGCCTGTCAGTGTGCTGCGGTTTCGTGACCGTGGCCTGGAAGAATTTCAGTGCTGTTTTTATTGCTGGGAAGAAGAGCAGGCGGAGAAGTCCTGCTGGCTGGTGAGCCAACGTGGCAGGGCTGGGCCAGCCCGGGGCACAGGGTCACGCAAGATGCTCCATGCCATCCCCTGCCCTTGCTGGGTTTTTGGCTCCACTTGCGAAGAAAACTATGATGGGAAGCCCAGCAACAAGGAATGGGCTGTTCTGCACTGCTTGTTTATTTTATCATGGGGAGCTTAATGCAGGAACAAGGAATGGAGTCTGGGGTTAGGTCCACTGCTCCCCGTGTACCCCGGTGCCGGCTGGGAGTTGAAGCTGTGCAGTTGTCCCTGCCAAGAGCCGGGGACTCAGAGAGGATGTGTGAATGCAGGGAGGGGGCCGAGCGTCAGGCACAGGAGTGTCTCCCCCGAGTGAGATGCCACTGGCCACCTCCAGCAGGGCCTCGGAACCAGAGGGTGGAAGTCAGGGTGGTGAGAAGCGGCTGGCAGCCCCGCGTGCTTGTTTTCCAGGGCGGAAGGCCAGGGGTTGCTCCCGTCTTCCCCTCCCCTCCTCCGGTGCTGCTGGCAGCAGGCTGGGCGCTCAGCTGACAGTCACGGGGAAGGCATTAGCAAAGCAAAGGGGAGTTTCCTTGCCCCATTCCAAGAGAAGATGATGTACTTTACCCTGGCCCTCTCCTTGGGCAACCCTTCCTCATGTCCCCCCAGCACCCACAGGAGAAGCTGGGCACAGCCTGAGGCTGCCCCCTTTTCCATACACACAGTGGGGGGAAAACCAGCCCTGTGTTGAGCGCTTGCCCATCTCCATTAAACCCACCAGATCCTCCAGTGGCCAGCAACCGGTGTGCCTGTTCCCTGGTCTGTGTCCCCTGGTCCCTGCCCCAGCAACTGTGCACACCCGTGGTGGCCACAGGCGTGCTCAGAGGACCACCCGCCGGTCCAGCTGCTCTGCCCGCCCGGCTCGCTGGTGTCTTGCTTCCAGGTGCTTGTTTTGGACCTTCTCAAAGTGCTGCAGCAGCTCCGTGTAGTCGATGTTGGAGGCTGCAGTTCTCTTGAAGCTGGTGCTGGGCTTGGTGTTGTCCCTGCAGGGTGGGAAGAGAGAGAGAGGGTGAGGAGCAGATGTGGATGTTTGGTACTGTGAGCATCCAGCACTGGCAGCACCAAAAGCTTGTCCTGAAGAAACTGAGCTCAGCAAATCCTAGTCATGCTAGTGCCTCATAAAATACCCCAAAAGACACATTTTCTTCCTCCAAAGATGTGAGATAGAGCCTGAGAAATCCTGGGACAAGGAGGGAACAAGGGACATCTGCATCTTGGCCCCACATGGAAGGTTTAATTCCTCTGACATACTCCCCTCTATCCCAACCCATGGCACTCAAAAACAGTGAGATAAGGATGCCAGGGTCATGTGCTTCAGTTCCCATGTCTGTTTTTTTGAGCAAGCAAGAAACATCCAGTGGCAGCAGGTACAGTCCCCAGGGATGAGCACCTATGGCTGGAGCCTCCAAATGCAGGCTCCCCAGGGTTCCAGCCATGGTTACTCATCCCTGTGCTGTCCCCATGCAAGGAAGGAGGAGACACCAGCCAGAGGATGCCCATGGGAAGATGTCAGGCAGCTCTGGTGGCCCTGGTATGTCCCTGGGGAGGGGGCAGCTGGGACTGGCCAGTTATGAAAGCCGGCTTCGGTGTTTGAAGGAATGTAGGTCAGAGTTAATCAGATGCTCAGGCCGTCTGACAGCTCGGAAAACCCCCACTGCCAGGGTTAGTGGGGAGAAAAAAGGAGGGGGAAGCACATGCAGCCCCCTCTCCACCCCCCCAATTAAATATCAGTGCTGGGTTGTGGGTAGGAGCTCAGCGCCGGAGGCCATGAGGGATAAAAGCCATCCCAGGGAAGCAGTTAAAAGCCAAGGAGCGACAACAGCAGCAGGGGGTTAATTCAGAAACCTGCCCATCTTGGGAGCTCTTTTTGTTCCCAGGGCTGCGCCAAGGCAGAGCCAGCTTTATCATCAAGCTCCCCCACTACTCATTAGCCAAGGGTTGGAAAGCAAATCCCACTGGCAGCACCCCTGGGCAGGGAGCATGAGGATTTCAGTCGGTCCCCAGGGAGATGCTGCCCTTGCACATTTCATGGATCCCCAAAGGCAAGGAGTGGGAATGGAGCAGCCATCCAGAGGCATTAGCAGGGTGCCAGGCTCCTTTTGGGTGCTGTGAAGGCTGTCCAGGCTGCAGGGGGGATGCTTTGGGAGCCCCCCCCCAGCTGCTGGAGTCTTTCTCCATAAACCTCCTTCCCAGCTCTGCTCGTTTCCATAGCGACCCCACAAGTGAAATTTTCCATCCCGGATGCCAAATGCCTGTGGATGAGGCACAGCCCTCCCAGGGTTACCAAATATAGACACAAAAAACCCCCCGAGCCAACACTCCCGGCCATGGGGACAAGGAGCAGCCACGGCCACAATGGAGCGGGGAGGGGGAGTGAAAGCCAGAGCACGGGGCTGAGCCTGGGATTGGGGCTGAGCCTGGAATGGCAGGGATGCTCAGCTGTGGGGGAACAGCTGATCCAGCCCCGATGCTGATGCTGGTCCGTCCCCCCAGCACTTACGTGGTCTGCATGAGCTCTGGGTTGGGCACGCACTGGAGGCGGTGGGAGAGGAGCTGGAAGGCGCTGCTCTGGGGCAGCAGCATCAGCAGGCCATAGAGAGCCTTGATCAGGTAGGGGTTGTTCTTCACATCCAGCAGCTGCAGGCGGAGATCTGGAAGAGAACAGAAGAGGATAGGGAGGCAGGGAAGATGCATTTCATCTCCAGCTGCAATAGCAGGTTCCTCCCACCCTCTCTGATAATACTGGAGAGGTTCTAAGCCTCTGCCAGCCAACCCAGGGGGCACTTGATGGCACATCTCTCCCCTTTCACTAACCCATTCATCTTGGTGTCCCACATTGTCCAGAAGTCCCTCTCCTTGACACAGCCCCCTGGGAGCAACTGGCTCCCCAGCCTGCCACTCCTGATACCACTCACCCCTGAGGCTGTCCATGCTGCCTGCCTGAGAACACACATACAACAGGGGATTGCTCCTTAGCTTCTGCAGATTTATCAGAAATACCCACCCTGGACCATCACATCCACAGGGCTGGGTGACACCCTCCTGGGGACTCTCTGGAGCAGAAGGAATCCCCTCTGCTTGGTTCTGAGGGTTACATGTGCTGGGCCTCAATTCTGCTCAGTAGAGGCAAAACCACCCTCTGGCTCCATCCCTTACTGTGCACATGACGAAAGAATCTTCTGGAGCTCTATATACAGCTGAAGGGGCATCCCAGGAGATGGGGCAAGGTCTGTGTCTCAGCATTTCACCTCCTGGTTGTCACTTGTACCTCTGGTGTCTCCCATTGAAGGGAGCCATCACCAGGGATGTCACTTTATGGGGGACATGTCTGTCCCTTACCCTGGGATGGGTAATGTATGGTATGGATGGTAGATGTATGGACTAAGCCGAGTGGGCTGGGAAACCCTCAATAAATAATTCTGGGACACGTAAAACCACCACAGACATGCAGGTGCCTCACACATTGGGACAGTCATCCTGGGGATACAGGACAGGGTCTACAGGAGGGAACAGGACTGAAGGTCTCTACTGCTCAGCTGCTCTAAACCCCTTCCCTTAAATATTCCCCAGTATCACCCTGGACCTAATACAGGTGCCCCAGAAAGTCCTTTCCAGGACATTTACCAACAACCTCAGTGTCTTGCTGCACCTTCAGTGACAAGCCCAGGGGCAGCAAATTGACATGAGAAATCCCCCCACAGCCACAGGTCACCCTGCCATATCGTGGTTCCCAGGGTCACACCCCTGAACCTCTCGTCAGGCACTGCTGCATTACCCAATGGGGGACACACACTGCTGGATGCTGAAACATCAGCTAGCTTTTTAGGGCTCAATTCTTCATTTCTAGGAAGAAAAATCCCCTTTTTTCTAGCTAAGGGCCCCAGCAGCACCCACAATGCCACCCCGTGCATCTGAGGGTGGCACAGAGGGTTCCCTTCATCTGACACCCTCCTCGTGCACCCCTGGAGATGCTCAGTGTGATCCAGCCCCCCCCCATCCCTTCCCCCATCCCTTTTGTTGGATGCCAGTGCTGCTCGCTCCCTTAACCTATATCTGGGGGGCAAGGCTGCCCCCCCGTGCTGCCAGCATGCCCTTTTCCCAGCGGGCAGCTCCAGTGCCGGGCAAACCTCCCGGCAAGAAGTCTCATAACTTCTGCTCTATTTATTCGTGCGGCAGCTGCCGCCTGCGATGGAGGCGCGGGGAGGGGGAGCACCGCCCCTTCCCCACCTGGGGTTTCCTCCTTACATGTGAATATGGGGCACTCGATGAGCTGCACCAGCTTGTCCACCTCGGTGAGGAAATCCACGGTGACCTCCAGATCCCCGCTGGATGTGGCTGCTAAGGATGTTACCTTGGGAAAAGGTGGCCTGGCAGCAGCAGATGGCTCACGCGGGCGATGCCTGCTGAGGACCACGGCTTTGCCAAAGCCTCCCTGCATCCACAGCTCCTGTGGGATGCGAGCGGGCAGGGAACGTGCAGGGCTTGCACGCAGGCAGGGCTGAAAGGTCTGTAGGGTGGCCAAGGGATGACGGAGAGACACAGATGAGCAGGCAGGTATAGGGGAAGAGGCAGGCTGCCCAAAAAGCTAAGAGCAGGCAGGATGAGTGTTCAAGGGAGGACGCTTGCTTTTACCTTCCTGGCCCATAGGGATGGCGTGTCTCCCAGAAGGAGTGCTGGTGTGCACTGGGAAGGGAAGTTGAGCATGTTATTGAGCTTCTTCACTTGGAAAACTACTCAGGGAGGCTTGGGGTTAGCTGGCACGTGAAAATAATCATTCTGCGGCAGGCAGATGGTGAGCTCACTGGGGATTGTGCCGTGCTGGGCACTGCCTGCTCCTTACCCGGCCAGGAGGCCAAAACCTTCATCTTCCTGTGAGGAAGGGGAGCCTCCCCTCCTGGGCAGGGGAAGGTCAAGGCTCAGTCAGTGCACGCCTTCCTCTCCTTTCACCACAAAAAAAAGGATGACACCAGGGGAAGGGAGCTGGCACATACCCAGCACAGGCTGCCCTGCCCTGGTAATGATGGGCTGCAGGCAGGAGGCTGGGCTGGCCTGCAGGGTGACCTTGGTTGCCACAGAGGGACCAAGGCCAGCTCAGGCCCCACCCTGCCAGAAAATCCCCAAAGGATACAATTTCTGGATGAGGTCGTAGGCATGCTTATAGTTCTGGGTAAGGAAGCAGAGGGACACAGTCGTCACAGGATTGTGACACCAGGAGCGGTACAGGCAGCAGAAGAGGTTACGGCTTTCCTGGGGAAAGAGAGAACCATTGGGGTTTGGTCACCACTGAGAGCAGACATGGCATGGAGAGCCCCAGGTACCCAATACCAACCCGCCAGGCTGGCAAGTGCCACCAAAACATAAAGGGGTGTTCCTGGACCCACCAAGTCCACCTGGCACTGGCATGAGCCTCAGCCTCAAGAGATCAGGTGGGATTTGGGGTGACAGAAGGACCATGTGGCCCTCAGGGCTCCTGCATCCACCACAGGATGAAGGGCTGGAGGACAATGCTGTCCCACCCAAGGGGACACCCCTGCATCACTGGCTTTCAGCAGGACAAAGAGGAGGAGAAATCTTCCTCCTCTCCTTCCTTGGGTGTCACTGGTGCTGGTGGCAGCTGCTCAGAAAATCCTGTGGGCATGTTCCTGGGAGGGATAGTTGAGGGACTGCAGGACTCTCCTGCTGTCACCTGTCCCATGGCCCATGGGGGAGCAGATGGAGGGAGGCAGCAGCTGCTTGAGGGCTCAGTAAGCTCATTCCCATTCCAGGGAGAAAAGCAAGAGTTGGGCACATCCTCCAAGCTCATCCTCAGCTCCTGAAGGGTGAATGAATAAGGAGGCTGCCAAAGCTCCAACTTTGGGACCTACCAGGCAGGGACTGAGCAGCAAGACACACTCCCAGGTGGCTTCCAGGTCCCCATCACCCCCATTATGTCCCCTCCCTCTGCTAAGTCTGCTCCTGCTGTCCATACCAGGGTCTTCAGGTCCTTCAGTTGGTTTCTCAGCTGGAAGAGCTCGGAGGATGTCAACAGGATGGTATTGAGGGTGTGGACCATGGTAGAGGCGAATTTGAGGTCCTCCTCCCTAAGCAGTATGTCTGCCATGGAGTGAAAGATGTTCTCTGCATTCAGAAGTAGACAAAGCTGCCTGTGTATCACAGAGGAAAGAAATCAGGGGGTAAGGACAGTTAATGAGCACAGTCAATACTCTGATGTGAGCCCATCTATCCAGAGAGGACCAGGGAGGAGACCTGGATACATCAGAGGTTGAGTGAGTTTGGTGGCACCAGAAGGGAGATGCTATGGGCCAATACCAGACTCTGCATTTAGAGGAAGAAGTTATTCACACCAGAACAAGAACAAAAAAACCATAGCTGGGCTAAGACATGCCCCTGGTCATACTGCTTTGGGACCTTGCTGGCACCCATTACTATGGCTTGTGCCACTTCAAGCCTTCCCATGACCTCTCTCAGGAGGTTTCAGTGTCACTTTCCAGGCTGACCAGTGTAGTGAGTGTGCAGCAGTACCACTGCAGATGGCATGTGATGGCCCAGTCAGACCACTATGCCACTGACACTGAGGAACATCCCAGTGAGTGCAGCCAGTGGGACGAAGCAATTCCTCCTGGCATTGTGCAACCCAGCAGCCCTGCAGCCAGAGCCTGCTCTTTGAACTCCTCCGTGCTCCAGCTGCCATGAGATCCGGTGCTGAGTGGCTCCAGAGATCCAGCTGGTGAAGCTGGAAGATGTTTTTGCTCCACTGGATATCCTACCAGCAGTGCTCTCCCCAAAACAGTGTAACCAGCACTGTGGCCCACGCTGATCTGCCTGGCTGGGTCACAGCAGGAATATCCTGCTTAACAAATCTTGCGGCATTCCCAAGATTTTCAACATTTTTTAGCCCAGAAACAAAAAAGAAAACACATTAGATTTTTCTTTCCTCCCACATTTGTTTAGATTTGGGGATTTCCTGTTTTTCTCCAGGCTCTTGCCTTCCTGGGCAGTTTGTCTGAGGACACCTGAAATGCTGCCCAGCTCCAGCTCAGATCCCCAGTGTGGGGACTGGAGAGACACAGGAAAGCTCACCTGGCTTCCCAGCATCCCAGCTTCTTCTGAAACTGGGATGGTCCCTGGCTCACCATATTTCCCCATAGCCTGACAGGGAACTGAACCTTGACCCGAGGCATCCCCCAGAGCAACTCTGCTTTCCCCCAGCTCCTACCAAACACAGTTCCCCACCAGATAATCTTAGCTGGATTCAGATTTCCCCCTGGAGGCATCTCTCTGAGGATTAAGAGGCAAAACAAGGAGCAGCTGCTTGGACTGCTGGGTGGGAGGTGTCCACTAGCTGCCAGGTTTAGCTGGGAAGTAGGAAGTACACCTGAACCTCCCCTGCCTGAAAGTCATGTTTTTACCTCCTGGGGTAAGGAGGAGGAAGGATGTGAGTTTCCAGCCCCTGTTCCTGAGAGGACAGACCAGAGAAGACTATTTGGCTATAGTTAGACTCTAAAGCCAGTACCCTAAAGCCTGGTGGTTTAGGGATGCAGGAGGAGGAAACATACCTTCCCTCCTCAAGACGTGGAGGAAGAAACCCCCCATCTTCCTCCCACCTCTTCATCCTGCCAAATAATCCCTTCCCTCCTCACCCAGCCCTGGCTGCTCTCCATGGGCAGCTCCCGCATCCCGCGTGGCTGCCACCGGACAATGAGATGCTCTGTGCGGGATTTTATGTAACCCAACCCGGCGATCGCCCTGGACCCCGCTAAAATGGAACGGGCTGTGATAAATAAGCTCATTTATCCCAATTATTCTTACGTAACCAGCTGCATTCATGGGGATGAAAACGCTTCCCTGATTTCTCGCTGCTTGGACGCGGGCTGGCTGGAGGAGGGAGAGTGGTGGGAAAGTGAGGCATGGAGGGAGGAAAGGGGAAGGCAGAGGCTTTTAGTCCAACCTGATGGAGCCAAAAGCAAATCAATAGCTCAGCATTGCAGGCAGGATCCAGTCACTGCCAGCTGCAGCAAAGCAAGCCCAGCCTGGGTAGGACCAAGCCCAGGCTCCATGCTACCCTTCTCCAGCAAGGGGGGATAACTGGATGCTCCATCCTTGCCAAGCTTCCTCCAGCTGCCATGCTGGGCACTTGAACCATGAAGTGGGATGCCCAGAGAAGGAATGGGTTCCTCAGGGACAAACACTGAGATAGTTTTAGTCTCAACAGTGAAGTGGTTGGTGCCCCAGTACAGCTGGGACTGGCTGGTGGGGAGCCGGTGTTTTACACCTTCCAGGCAAGAAGACTATAGCAAGAGTTTATACAAGAAAAACAGTGTCAGGGAGCATTGAGGGCAATTTGGTGACCTCCAAAGCTCCCCCATGACAAAAAGGACGCCTTTCAGCTTCTCCCTCTGCCAGTCCTCCGTGGAAAAGGAAGGCTCTTGCTTTCCATAAATAGGAGCTCTGCCATTTGGCTGGTGAACACTGTGCTTGCAGTGAGAAGGGGGCTGAATATCAGCTGCTTTCTAATTTCAGGACTGGTTTTGATTAGTGGGGAGGGGTAAGGATTCTCCCCCCTTCCTTTAAGTGGCATTGGGGAATTGGAAACTCTGGGGGTGTTAGAGAAGTGTGTGGAGACTATCCCTCTGCTTCAAAGCTGTGTCACCTCACAAGGATGCTGTCCTGCTTGGGCACTGGCCCCTCAAGCTGCCCCCAGGTTCTCCGGGATCCAACAGCAGAATGAGCTTGCCAGTGCACAGCATCCTCCTATGGCACAGGCAGAGACCTCAAACTCCCCTCCATGAAGCCCCTTGTCTGGCATATCCCAAAAGCAGTCCCCAAAGGAGGGGACAACTGGCTGGTCCTGCAGCTGCTGGCCTCCGTGACAGGAGCCAGCAGCTGAGCCCAACTGCCAGCACCAGGCGGCTGCTGGTGGGGTGAGAGGGTCCCCAGGAGCTCATTCCCTGGGAGGCTTTGATGGCATGAGGGGAATGCCAGGCTGGCTGGGAGGAGGCAGGGAAAGGGACTGAACAGAGGACAGGTGACTTCAACTCAGACACCAGCTGAGTGGCTGTGGAAGAGAACAGGGCAGAGGGGACAGAGAGTATGAGCCATACCCCTTGTATGAACACACCATAAATATATCCTGGATATATACATCCCATAAATAAGTGTGTATATATATATATACATACACCCCTTAAATATACATATCTCCCCATACATACATGATGTGATGACGGAAGGAACTGGCTAATCTCCCCTGAGGCATCATTTCAGTAAGATATCTCTCCCTGCATCCCTGTGGGTGATGTGCATCCCCTTGCCCATGGGGAGCCAGAGAGTCCCCAAGGATCTCCTGGCATGGAAGAAGAGGGCAAGAAGTGTCCCCAGGGAGACAAGAGCAGCAGAGCATCATGGCACATATTGGTAATGTTACACAGCTGGCAGCGCAGGCACATGGCGATAATGAAATGTGGTATTTAGGCCATTAAAATTTAACTTCTTAAATTAAAAGGGTTATTCAAGCCTTTCTGATGGAGCCAAGAAATATGGCTGCAGGCAGATGGGAGGCAGCATCCACCTGCAGCATGACAATGGGGGACACCTTGAGCAGCCACGGGGCTCCCAAGGGACTCAGCATGTCACCTCCAGCCCCTGCTGCAGTCACAGGACCCTGCCCACTCCCACTGCCCACAGAACTCCTCGACAACACAAGGCTGGCCAAGGGAAGAGCCACAGAGGTCACCGCAAGCTTTGCGTGCCCATGTCACCCTGGGGTCCCCCTGTGTCTCTGATGTGGTAGCCACCAAACTGCCAGCACAGCAGTGTCAATCACAATGAATTCCCATCAAGCAAATGGTTGGTGGAGTGGGATGAGGTATGGGAACAAGTGGAACAGGGATTGTACAGGGGCAGGGATCTGCTGCAGGGCAGTGCACTGGAGACCAGAGGATGTTGGCGAGATGGGGTGGCTTTAGAGCCACATCTCCAATTAAGGACAAGCCCCGGCGTCCCTCCCAGCCCTCTTGCTTTGACAACTCGATGCCTGGAAACCGGCTAATCTAAACATCATCATTTCAGGGAGCTGTCAGAGTTCCCATCCTGCCCGCTCGTCCCTTTAACCCCTTCAGTCCATCCGCTGCCCTGAGCCACCATGCAGGAACAGGGTGGCAGAGGCTCAGGACAGACCAATGCTTGATCGAAGAGAGAGAATGCTTGTTTTTCCCTAAAATCTTAAAAAAGTAAGATGAGATCCAGTCTCCCAGCAGAACCATCTCCTCTGGGATCTGTGGGGTGCCTGGGGGAACACTGGTCGTGTCCTGTTGCCTGGCCATGCTGAGCACCATCCTGCTGTGTTCAATTAAGCAGGTGCTTCTTCATTAAGCACCAGTGATTTGCTTCATTAGCTCTGGGCTAATAGACACGGGGCCCCAGCAGGGAGAGGATCATGTCTTGTCCCACTTCCAGCAACTGGGACAGAGCCTGAGCTGTGGAAGGAGCTGGCTGAGGTCTGGGAGTGATGCTCTGAGGGGTTCTGCTCCACTTTTCTGCTCATGGTTCTCAAAAAAACTTCCACAGCTGTGAGGGCAGAGCCCCATCATACTTCCTCCCAACCCTCCTCTTCCTCTGCTCCCTTCCTCTCTCCTCCCAAAGGCTTTTTCCCCACCCTTCCTCCACACCCCAGGCTCCCCAGATGTCCTGGCTTAACCCACCTAACTAGGGAATCCACAGCTTCTGTGATACCCACTGCCCATCCCCATCCCCCTGAAATTCTTGGGCCAGGAAAAGCAGCACCCCCAGCCTGGCCCAGCAGCTGGGATCCTTTAGGAATTTGCAGAGGAAGCATAGATAAAATTAGGATGGGAAGGGGAGAAGGAAGCAAGTGGGGAAGGGAGGAGGATGTCATTGTCCCATCCTTTCCCTCCATATTAGCAAAGAAAATCCCAGTCCTACATTTTAAAACCCCCCCTTTCCTGAATCCAGGCTCCAGAGCTGCTCCTCTGGGCAAGGGAAACCATGGCAACTCCAGCAGCTCCTGCTTTACAAAATTCATAGCATTTTATGTAAGGGATTTGAAGGGTTTTAAGGTTTAGGAGCAGGGGAGCTCCTTCTGCAGGAGGCAGGTCTGGGGAGGATAAGGATCCTCATCAGCTTTGGTTTCTTGGAATGGTTATCAAGCTCCCCGGGGAAACTCGGCAAAAGCTGCAGACCAGAGATGTGTGGATCTGGGAAGGAGATGTGTGGATCTGGGAGGAGATGTGTGGATCTGGGAAGGAGATGTGTGGATCTGGGAGGAGATGTGTGGATCTGGGAAGGAGATGTGTGGATCTGGGAGGAGATGTGTAGATCTCGGAAAGCCGGAGGAGACAAGCCCTGCAATGCCTTCGCTTGAAAAGGGAAAGGTGCAGAGTGTTTTACAGCAAACAAGAAAACCCTCCCACGGAGCGTCTGCTTGGCAGCAGCCGTCAGTGTGACAACTGCTGAAGGAGCCGTGGTGCCAGCTCAGCGCTGGGCTGCAGCCGCCTCAACGTAAGGCGCTCCCCAGGCATCCCTGGGGATCCCCAGAGCAACCAGGATGGATGCCTGAGAGGAATACAGCTCAAATGTGCATTAGTATTTCAGACCAGCTTCAACTGGTGAAACAGCACCTTGATCCTGCAGAGCCTCTGCCCACAGCTTCTGTTCCTCGTGATGCCCCTGAACATCAGGCCACTGTGAGGTCCCTGTCCTGGCTGGCAGGATGGCTTCCCCATTGGCCACTAAAGCTGACAGCCCAGCCCGAAGCTGGGCACATCCACCTTGACTTGTGATAAACCCAGCCTTGTTCCCACCTTGGACACACCTGGAGAACAGTGCCCTCCAATGAGATCACCTTGAGTTCTCCAAGCAGATGCCCAACACCTCTGGACATTTTTATGATCAGTGAGATACCCCCAGCTCTGTACCAAACAGGAGAGGGAAACAGTGCTGTAGCAAGGAGAAGGAAGAGTAATATCCTTTGGAATTGGCCAGAAGGTAAAAGACAACTAAATCTGGAAACCTGATGGTCCACTCAGCCCAAGGTATGGCCCAACTTTTAGCATAACACAGACAAATGTGACAGCTCCTCCAAGGCGAAGCCCACTAGACAACCAGCACCAGTCTCCAGCTGCTAAAGCTGGTGTGTGCCAGGAGTTTCCTTGAGGAAACTTTATAGTGACTTATGGATAAAGCTATCCTGCCCATAGAATTCTGGAATGGTTTGGCTTGGAAGGGACCTTAACAACTATCTCATTCCAACCCCCTTTGCTCCAACCCCCATCCAACCTGGCCTTGAGCACCTGCACTGATGAGTCACTGATGACCTGCAAAGCCTACAAAATCCTGCAGGAACATCTGAGCATCTACAAAAGGCTCATCTGAAAAACAGGCAAACCTCCCCCTCCAAACGCTCCAAGAAAGCAAAAAATTATCTCCCTGAAGCACTTCTTTTCCAACTTTTAAACTTGCCAGTGACTCAATGGCAAAATAGATGGCAAATGCAAGTCTTGCCCTGGGCTCCTGGGGCTTCAAGCCCCAGGCAAAAGGCACCAGTAGCAGCATTAGAGCACGTGCCTGGCTCCAACCACCAGCCCAGCTGAGGGGAACAACTCATGTTCATCTGAGCCCTCCAGAACCTGTTCCCAGAGGGGCACTTACATCGGGCACTGATGTTTTCAGGCAAGCTCTGTTTGGAAGAGGAGGAAGGGTAGGGGCTGGCTTGGGAGTGAGGGAGAACAGTAGAGCAGCGGCAGATCTTTCCTTTGAGACGTCCGCTTCCCTTTCAGGCTGACAGCTGTGGCCTAATTTTCAAGAAAACTGACAAGCGCCTTATTTCTCCCCCTATAATTTCTCATCACTGCAAATAAAATAGGTTAAAGGAGTGGGTGCAATGCTGTGGCAACAGGAGCCGGGAGAGGCTGATCCTGTTCAGGGCGTGCACAGCTTGTACAGAGATGGGAGCTGTGGTCCTTGCTCACCCTTCCCCATCACTTTGCTTTAAGATGAAGAAATAAAAGTGCTTTTGTTTCTAAAAGCATGGCCAGGGAGCAGGTTGCTGCCCTTGAGGTGGATGAGCCTTTGGATACCCATGTAGGGAAGGCAAACTTTGGGGAAAATGGTCCTGCTGGCTATCTCCAGACCTCTGAAAGCAGGAGGACAGACTATGGCAGGAATACACTCTGTGTTTGAGGGTGAAGCTTTCCAGAAGGAAGAGAAGAAGGGACTGGGAAGAGGTGGCAGTGTCCCATGGCTCAGGGATAAGCGTAGCCTGGGGTGGAAAGTGAAGCGGCCTTGTCTCTTCTGCCAACAACTCAAGCACATCCTGGAGCTCAGGGAAGGAGGTGCCTGTAATTCAGCGAGCCCTGCTGCATTTCCTACTCAAGTATCAGCTGAAAAAATACCCCATTTATGCCATGGTTTAGTCACCCCAGATGCTATTTCAGCTTTAGTGCCAGGCTTGCCTCCATGCCCACTGCCTCTCAGCATTGGATTGGATCACAACGCCTGCCCTGCCTTCTGAGCCAGGATACCTGGAGAGATCCCAAGGAGGGACACAGCCTGAGGAGCCTTGCTCCCTCAAACCCTCCAAGGCCCATAGATGAATGAGAGGAGAGCAGATGGATCCTTAGGATCCTGCCCTGCCAGGATCCTAAGAAAGCACCCAGTGCTATGAAGGTACCAGCTCCAGGTGTAGCTGAATGCGAAGAGCAGTTCATACACAAAGGGAAAGAGCCCTGAATGGCAGGAACTTCAACCAAGGTGGCTTTTGCACAGCTCTATGCTTTCAGCGAGGAGTTGAAGATGAACCACCCAGAGATATCTCATCTGAGGACATCCCATCCTAGGAGCAGAGTGCCCAGCTGGACCCACTGGCTGAGATAAGCTATTCTCAGTTTTTAACTGAGTGTGCCCTGCACCTGGGGGATAACTGAGCAAGATCCCCTGGAAGACAGGTAGGGGAAAAACACTGTTACTCAGCCTGATTTCCTGTTCTGGCTCTTCCCTCCACAAAGATGAATAAACTGAGTTGTCACAGCTGCAGAGCCAGAGAAGGAAGCACCACCATAACACCTGAGCCCAAACAAACAGGATCAGACAGGTTAAGCTGCTTTTCCACGATTAGGGTCCTCACTCCATCAGCTAGGCAAAGAAAATTTGGGAGACACTTCAGAAGCTGCTTGTTCTGAATCCCTGCTCTGCAGAACATGACAGTCAGCAAGCAGGGAAGCTGTGGGCTCCTCTCCTCACTTGTCCAGTTCACTTTCTCCCTCCTTCCACAGCCTGCTTTTCCACAGCATTCCTGCTGTGATCCTAGGGAAAGTGCTGGGAGGAAGCAGGTATCCCTACCTGGGGACCTGCCCTTTGAAGGAACTTGGCCATTTTGTGAGGATTTTCCTCTCCTACACACATTTCCCCTTCCTCCCCTCCACCCTCTCACTGACCCAAATTAGTCCCAGCCCACGCCGGCAATGCCGCTCACATGTGGTTCCCATTTTTCTACAGGAAAACCCATCAAATCCTTCCAAGCAACTCCGAGTACAGCTGGCCCTGGAGCAGCTTTGGTGGGTTAGCACAGCAAACTCATTTCCAGGACCTGGTGCACCCCAGCTCATCCAGCCCCTGCAGCTCAGTGGAGGCATGTTCTGTCCTTCCCTGGAGGTACAGCCCCAGGAGGGAGTTGGCCAGGGCTGGCCCAGCTCCTGCTCTCCCAGCAGGGATAATCCTCTGACAGGGCAACCAGACTCCTCCCTTGCAAAGGTCACGCTGTTGGTGACTGCTGGTGCATTGCGACTCCAGAGCAAACCTCTACCCTGGGGGAAGTTGGGTTACCTCCCTCTTGACTCCTACTTCATGGGGTTGGGAGGGTATCAGAGTGTCCAGAATGATGTCCCAGAGCCTCAGTGAATTAAAATCTCAATAAGCACATGCTCCTGTGGGCTTGTGGAGCCCACTTTGCAATGTAAAAGAGGAAATTTGAGAGCTGGGGGCTTTTGGAGGTACAGTGGGGTTTGCTGGCTTCCTTCCAAAATCCCACAGGAGCCAGAGGAGAGCCTGGAGGGTGCTCACAGTGCAAGCCTGGAGCAGAGGGAGAATGAAGGAAAGCAGAGCCTGTTTGCCACCACATCACTGTAGCACTGCTCTGGATCTCCAGGCATGGGGTTTTACATGGCAAGCTGGGGGGAGGAGGTTTTGGGGACAGAGAGAGTTAAAGGGAGTCACAGAGGAATGGGCTGGAGATGAGCAAGGAGAAGCCCACTGACCTTGGGGCATGTTCACCACCCTGCTCCATCACCCTGTGCCTGGCTGCAGCTCTGGATGAGAGGGAGTCCCTCTTTCTGCTTTGCAAATGGACAAAAAAAAAGCAAACTAAGAAGCTTTCTCTGGTTCCTCCTCTCGGCGAGGCACGAGGAGGGGGATGGCGAGTGCACAGTTCGTTAAAGCCGGAGGGCAGGCGGCCAGCGAGCATCCTGGCAGGCAGAGCAGTGGATTTTCGCAGGCTCGCTGCCTCCTGACACAGAAGCTTCCCTTGTAGCACTCACAGCTGTTTGGATTTTACCCGAGTTCATATCACAGTTTATCAAAGAGGCTCCATTTTTTTCCCCCTTCTTTTTTTTTTGCACTTTGCTGAGTACAAGCCAAACGGTTCCCACAAAAACAAACGCAGGTTTTGTTCTGCATTGCAGTGGCACGGAGGGTGGGAGAGAGGAAGAGGTGACACGTGTCCCCCCTCCAGCTCTGATTCACTTGTAGAGGGATTTTCAGGGCATGGGTTTGGCAATGGGAGCTGGAGGGGGCACAGTGGCTTCAGCACATCCAAAGGAAGGACCAGGAGTGGGTCCTGTATCCCAGCACTGGGTGCCTGCAGATCATCAGGAGGTATTGGGGTGTTTGGCCAAGGAAAATGTGTGTCCAGAAGAGCTCAAGAGCATCCAGGCTTGGGGAAGAGGAGGGTTTTGTTTAGGCCCAGTTCCTAAGCCACTTCCATTGAGGGGCTGGGAAGTGAGGACAGCACAGCAGGAGGAAAGGGCAAGGTTAGGGATGAGGTGGGAGCCAGGATGGGGCTGGGGGGACACTGGCTCACTGCAGCATAGAGGCATCCTGTGCTCGTGGCACCCCCTTATCACCAAAACAAACACCCACTTGCTCCATACAGGATCCCCAATGCATCCCTTGCTACCCAAACCTGTGGCTAAACCCCCAGCCCACTCCCTCCCGACAGCCCTGCTCACTGGGATGCTGGCAGGCAGCCCTTCCCACTCTCCCAGACGGAGAGCACAGCCCTGGGAATGCCAGGCAGGCCAGTGAAAAGCGATTTAACATGCACCTCACTGCCGGCCTGCCAAGAGCATTGGATGGATGTCTGTGCTCACACTCCTCCAGCCCTCTCCTCCCCTCCTCTGATTTCTCATCCTGGTTAGCAGATTCAAACTCACTTTGTGTCTTTTTCACTACTTTTTGTGGAGAAACTGGTGTTGTACAGTCAGCCACAGCCTCTCAGAGCCAGAAGAGCTCTGTCATGCCCCAGAAGAGGGACTGGCCACCCCAGCCCTAAGGGCATCACGTACAGTCCTCCATGCACACAGTGTGACCTGCCAGTGTTTGTCCTCAGCTCTCCACTGGCCTCATCCCAGCAGGGCTTTGAGATCTCAAGAACAGTCAGAATTTCCAGCCAGGTGAACTTTTCCCGTCTGCTGGAATTATAAATCTGTGGCCCCATCACGAGACTTGGGATTTTCCAGCTCTCCAGCTAATGCCATAAATCGGCTGAACAACCTTATATGCTCCAGCCTATGTCTTCCAGAGTGAATGGAGAAGCAGCCAGCCCCCCTGGCCAGCCCCCACAGGGTTCAAGAATACCCCAAAGGCCAAGGACCATCTCCAGTCAAATGGACAAGTCCCACCAGATATATCACATGGGAAGTGGTTGGAAAGTCATGCCAGGGCCTCTTCTAAGTAGTTTAACCTCAGAAAACACCCTGTGAGAAGGTGCCAGGCAGTGGGGAGGTTTGTTTAACAGCTCTGTAAAACAAGCTGAGACAACCCCTTCGTGCGGGCCTGCCTGGGGAGCAAAGTGCTGACTCAGGTATCCTCTCTGCCTCGGGGTGCCACTGCTCTTGGAGAAAATGGCCTTGCTGGGCTTAAAAGTTAAGCCCTGCACTTCAAAGCATCCACACACGACATGCATAGGAATGTCTCCAGCCACTCAAGCACATCCCATACCCTGGAGGGTTCATTTGCTGTGGCAAGGTACATCAGCCATGAATATCTGAGCTGTTCCATCTCAGAGAGCAGCAAAAAGCCGGCTGCTTTGGTGCTAGACTTGACTTAGCCAGCTGAACCGGCTCAGATTGACCCTGGGGACAGCACAGGAATTGCACAACCAGCCCTGGGGAGGGACAAGAGGGAAAAAGACAGCTCCTTGCAAAGACAGCCAGCCCTATCCTCACACTATGCTCCGAGCAGCAACACTGATGTCCATGCAGTAGGGCTTAACCTCTCCCTTAATCCCCACATCCCACAGCGCTGGTACCAACCAACAGGCATTAACTCCAGCCTGTAAATCTCGGTGTGAGCCGAAAAGCTCGGTGCCGCTCTGCTGCCTGCCTCCTGAGCGGCCAGGCAGCTCTCCCTCCACAGGGCTCCTGCCCGGAGGACAGCCGTGCTGCTCCAAGGAGCCATGTGATGCTTTGGAAGCGCCTCCGCATTTTTCTGCTGCTCCAAGAGGTCAGTACTGAATGGGAATATTTGCTTCTTGCTTAAGGGCTCTGGTGAATCCAGGACGGCCACGTGCCAGCCAGGGCAATTAGTGAAAAGGGTGGAAGGCCTCAGATCTGCTTATCAAGGTGGGAGGTAACACTGATGCTCCTGCCTCTGACAACACTTTGGGAGCAACCTTCGAGTGCAAACATGCCTGGCTTGAGAGAAGGCAGCACTTGGTATTCTTAGTTTTGAATGCAGACTAATTTTATTGGCTTCCAGCCTAAAAAAGGTCACAAATGACAGTATGAGAGAACTGACCCCCTAAGGAACATTGTCAGCTGCAATGCAGAAAACTGATGCCAAGCCAGAAAAAAAAATTTGGAAGAGATCATGGGAGCAGGTTTCCCTCCTTCCTCCAGGGGAGCATGAGACTCTGTGGGATTCGTACCATTGGAATCCCCTCAGCAAATCCATTAGCCAGATATTCATGAGGCATCTAAACAGCATTGAAGAGCCTTCTCCTGCATGTTGCTCTTCCTTTCTCACAGATCACAGATGACAGCGAGTTGAAAGGGACCCACAAGGATCATCAAGTCCAGCTCCTCCTGCTGGGACTCACCTTGGCACGTGAGTTCCACCAGAGTCATGGGCTTTCTCTCTGTGAGGTCCCCTTGGGTTGAGGGGATCCCAATCCTATAGCCCTTGGCACAGGTGAAGCATCACACCATGGTTTGATGGACACTGGATCCCACTTGGGAAGGCAGCAGACCGATCCATCCCTTTGAAGCATGAACAGTGCTGGCAGAGGGACCAGGTGCCAGTGCTGGGTTATCTGCAGCCTGGTGGTCACAGGCAAAGAAAAAATTCTCTGGATACTTCCTTATGAATGATAGAAGTTTTTGGAGCTGTTTCTCTGCTATTTTGAAGGAAGTTTGTGTTTCCACTTAGTTCCACCCTGTATTTTCTGGCAAAGCATCTTGAGATACCTACCTTGGGACTGGGGTTACTGATGGTGAGACCACCCATCACAGCCCCTATCTCTGCCTGAGCCAGGCTTGGAGGGTGAATTCTGCCAGCGAGGGCTGCAGGTACTTCTACCACCCATCTCCCAGCATCAGCCAGGCTCTGGAGCAGTTCTACATATCTTGGGGAACACAGGTCCTTCCAGAGCAAGAGACGGTCCCATCTCCTGCAGAGGTCACTGGTCAAACCTCACTTCCATCCTCAAGCACACAACGTGCCATAACCTCTGTCTCTGGGACTCCGAGGACATATCAGGAGAGCGACTAAAGTCCTTTCAGAGTCAACAACCAAGCATGAAAAAACTTGAGTTGGATTAGAAATAAACTACCTTTAATCGCACACCTCCTATGTGACCTTGTGGACCTTTGAATTTGCCCACCAACAACGTGACAGGGAAAACTGCTGTGCTGTGCTTGCATAAAACCCCTGTCCCCCATTTCCTTTTCCTGTGAACACTAATCCTTCAGCTGGAAATCATTGCCTGAATGCAACAGGTCTATTTTCCTTCCCTGTTCCAGTGTTCCCAGGCTAGCCTGGGAAAGAGGCAGCAGTGGTCCTGGACCACACTTCAGCAGATGATGTCCCAGTCTCTCAAGCATCCCCCTTGTGCTCTCCAGCTCAGGATGAAACATCCCCAGCATCTCTTAAGTTGAATACGAGATTGGCTTCTCACCCTGCTGTGCAAAACAGCTGAGCTGGCTTGTGGACAGGGGAGGGATGTAACGTGGGAACGCGCATACGGCTTCAATTTGAAAAGTGGCTAAAAATAGCTCCATGAGGCTCCCACGTTCACTGAGTCTCTCCAGCAAGAGATCAATCTTTGCCAGAGAGTCCTGTAAAAGTTTTTTTCCTCTATTCTCATCTTGATTTTTCTGGAAGCAGCAGAGATGCAGTCTACACCAGTCCTTTACCCACCACCAGTAGGTTTCAGAGTTAATCACTGGTACCTGAGGGCATGGCTCACCCTCCCAGAACGACCACTTTGGCTCCAGTCCTGCATCTACCCCATATGAGCAACAACGTGACTTGACAAAGGACAGAGTCATCTGTTTTTTAATTATTTTTTTTTGCTTTACCAGATTTTTTGGGGCATGAGTCACTGTAAAAAGCCTCAGCTTGCTGAGCTGCTGTGAGCCAGTCCTACCGCACCTCTGGCTGGCTGCTGGGAAAGCTGGGCCTGCCAGCCAAGGCTCCTCCTGCCACAGCCAGAGGGAAAAAGTTGGAGGTGGCTGCAGTACAGGAGAGCTATTAAATGGGACCCTGCCCAAGGTCACTGTCACTCTGGTCACTCTGCTTCCCTAACACAGCATGAGGCCACTTCCCTGCCAAGGGTGGCTTATTCTAGGGGCTGTGTTGTCTAGGGAGAGGGAAGTGGACACTGCGAGTGGGGTACTGTCTCTAAGATTAATCCAGACTTGGGCAAAAATTACTGCCCAAGCAGATACAACTCCATACGAAGCTCAGCTTAGCAAATTTTGGGAGCTCTGCATGCTGTATTTTCCCACTGCAGTGATGGGAGCCCTTCATCAATACCTGGCACACCCCTGTGCCTTTGGAGAGGTGGCTCTCTTCTCCCACAGAAGCATGGCTTGTATCTCATGCTCTCCCCCTGCTCATTTTGATGCCACATCCCCAAAAGCAAGGTAGGAAAACCCAGGGTCCCACCAGCTGTTTCCACCAACCTCCTCACTGATTTCTCCACCCTGCCTCAACCATTAACCCTGTTATTTCCCAGCGAGCTGAGAAATGGATATCCCTTTCAGATTTTATTGCAATAAAGATGACTCCCTGCCAGCTGCCACGACACTTGGCATTCCAGCCTTCACAACATTTGGCTCTCCAGCCTCTGCCTCAGCTCCTTAAAAAGCTGAAGCAGTATCTACCAACTCTATGTACCGAAACACATGGGTTTGGATGGGTGAGCACCTCACCAAGCTGGCTGGAGAGATTCACTCAGCTTGGCACTCCGAGTGCAAGCCTGTCTTTGTGCTCTGGCTGGTCTAGTTGTTTCTTAACGAAACAGGCTCTGACAACACTATTAAATAAGGAGCCACTTTGCCTCCGGGGATGGGAGAGAGAAATATGGTGCCTTGACATGTGAAAGGCAAATCCTGTTTGCTCCAAAATCGTTTGTTGGGAGAGCAAGGGAAGCTTGAGCAAATTGTTTTGGCTCTGAGTGAATACAGTACTTGGGCTGCTTGACCCTGCCATCCCTGTCCCACCTGTGCCAGGGGTGCTCAGGGGCTTCAGTAAGGCTGGTGGGGTGCTCTGACCTGATGATGAAGGCTCCTCTGGTTTCCAGGAGTTTCCGTTCACTGCTGAAGCGCTTGAGCAGGTTGATCATGAACTTGTAGAAGTAGGAGTTCATGGTGGGGGTGGAGGGTGAGCACTCCAGGCCTTTTGTACCTGGGGAGGCAAGGGGAGAGCAAGTAAGAGCTGCCAAAGCTTTGATGAGAGAGCAGACACCCAAAACATGGCCACAGTACTGAGAAGATGAGGGCAGGGGCATGGAAAGATTTTCAAGCCTCATATAACATCTGGTTGGTTCAAGCAGAGCCAGCCCTGTCTTAGCTCTCTCCAGCCCAAGGGAAAGCATCTTATGGTGGTTGCAGCCCTGGAAGCAGCACCTGGGGTTAAAATGGGATTTTTGGGAGTTCATTCCAGAGCTATTTAGCTTCAGTAGCTGCTAGAAGGAGTGCCTGAGGCTCTAAATTGAGCCAATCCCATCTCCTCAGATATGGCATGTACAGCCATCCCAAAACAAACAGATTGCTGGTGAGTTGAAGAGCCTGTAGTCCAACCCCAGAAGCCACAGATGCCCCAAGCCCCATGTGCATGTAGTGGCAAACACACACAGGCCACAGCACGGACATGGGTTTATACTCAGTGATGTGATTTTCCCTGAGCAGGAGCCACTTGGTGCAAGTGTCACATACAGTGAGCCTCAGGGCTAGCATAAAGCACAAGTCAAACCACAGCAGAGCTCTGGGCTTAGGGATTGCCCTGGTCTGAGACTCTTGGCAGGGAGGGCAGGGAAAGGGGCAGCCCCCAGCTCAGGGAAATATCCCTTCCAAACACAAGAGCAGGGAGCTGGCAGGTAAAGATTGCTTTTCCCACAGTGAAACCCCAGGGGAGATGGTTTATTTAGCAGGACAGCGCTCAAAGCAAATGTTTGGAGAGAGCATTTCAAAGGCGACTTTGCAACAAGGGGAGTTCTCTCCCTTAATTTCTCCTTTGGAAAGGCCACGTCTAACTGTGCTAAGGAGGGAAGCCTGCACACACGAGCACCCCAAGGCTATTCCCCACCCACTGCTTCCATCAGATAACCGAAGGAAACCTGAGCAGTTTGATTTATGGATGTTGTCTGCTTCTACGGACACTCAGCGGAGCATGGAGCAGCCAATTAAAGATGCAATTAAGCTGCCAAAGCCCAGGAAAGCTGATGGAAAAGCTGCTGGTCTGCTTTCTATCCTGCCTCTCCCAGTGATACATAAGAGATACATACAGGGCAGCTTCCCCAGGTTTGGATTTAGCATCTAAGAGAACATAAAGAGTCAAAGAAAAGGGAAAATGAAATATGAGGTCATTCTGACCAGAACCCGGTGTCCTCTTCCCACTGGAGCTGTGTGTTCACCCACCCCTTGGTTTATCTGTAACCCCAAGCCAGGCTTTGAAGCAGGCAGCTCCCCGAGCACAAGTGTTCACCATCGCATCATGTTTCCCCTCAGCTGCAGGGAAGATGATCTGGGCAAAGGGAAAAAAAAAAAAAGGGATCCAGCCAAGCCAATGTGCTCCAAAACAAAGGTGTGTTTGTTTGAAGGCAGGGAGTACTCAGCGTGAAAATACAGCCATGCCCCACGTGTCATCACTACAGCTGCTCAGCACTGCTCAGAAGAGAGCAGAGACACAGTCTGGAGGTGACATGGGGCAGCTCTGCCTTCCCACTGCTCCTGCCTGCAGCTCAGCCTCAAACCTCCCAGCAGAACCTGGGAAGGCAGGTAGAGACCAGGCAGAAACTGTCTTTGCAAAAAGTTGCAAAACTGATATTTCTGCCCACTTTCTCAGCAGCTCTGAGGCATCCAAACCTGGCTGTGCTGCAACATTAGCTAGCAGCAGGTAGGACATCCCACCCTCATTCCTACCAGCTAACAATGCTCCAGTGCTGTAGCTGGTCTGGGGGAAGGTCTGATCTTGGAGATTTTCCCTTCTCAAGACCCCAATGGCACAGTGTTCCCTCCACAAAGCAAAGCCAGGTTTGTGCCTCATTGCCACCTTGCATATCCTAAAACACATCCCAGAGAAAAAACAGGAGGAAGAAGCAATTTTTCTCCTCCCTGACAGAAGCAGCACTTTTGCTGTGCACAGGACAAAGCCCGGGAGCTGTATGGCTTCATGACAGACCAGCCACAAGCTGATATATGCTCTGTGGTGCAGCATCTCCTGCATCTTCAACTGGAGACTGGCAATGACCTGTTGGATCAGCTGAGTATCCAAAAGTCAGAACTGCCTTGGAGATCAGATCCCAGCTACAGTCTGGAGGACTTTCAGTACTGCTGTTTTCTTCCATTGACTTTCCTGAACCTTGGACCTTTCTGCCCAGCCTGGGAGCAAGTAAGTATAGGGATACAGAGATGGTGAAAACAAGACTGTGCCCTGTTTTTCTTAGGAGAAGAAATCACGTGAGTCTGCCCACTCCAGGGAGCCTCTTCACCGTTCTTTGCCTCTGGGAGCACCGAGACTGAACTCCAGAGGGATCATTTCTCCATTCTTTGCCTACCCCGTAGGCATATGAGCTATGCCTGCAGGTCCCTAAGGAAGGTTTCCACAGTGGCACACCATGCCAGAGAAGCTTTGCCAATGCTCTCTAGGGCTAATGCTGGGAGTGAGGAACCAGTATGTAGGAGTCTGCCAGGCTGTAAAAGGCTCAACCAAACCTCAGACGGAGTTTAAACAGGCAATACTTCCAAGCAAGCAAAGCAGTTATTTTCCAAAGCCTCCCAATCCTCCAAACTTCCCGTTTGTTCTGTTTACAGGATGTCTAGGAAGTGGCTGGCACCTTGTGTGCCATGGTGTAACCCTTCCTGGCGTAGCCTGGAGCTCAGTTCGCTGCCCTGTGGGTTACAGCTCAGCACAGTGGCATTCCCAGCCCGACAGAACTGTAGGAGCAGCTTGTCAAGTGTTTCTCTGAAGCACGAGAGACAAGCAGAAAGAAGTGTTAAGAAAACTGTGGCATAATTAATTGAAGCTTGCACCTCTCCCCCTTTCCCTGAAGCAAGACTTTGCAGATCTGTAACCTGCCAGATCTGCTGTTAACGTAGCTGGGGCTGGTGGCACGTCACGGCTCTGCTTTTTTTTTTTTTTTTTTTATTTGGCGTGGAGGAGGGAGCTGGAAGAAGAAAGATCTGTGCTCAGAGGAATGATGAAACTCAGTCCAGACATTCACTAGAATAGGAACAAATGGGAATTTTGGGTTCAGAGGAGTATCAGAGCAGTGAAACATGAAGAAAGACATGTGAGAATTGCAGCTCCATGGCCGCAATGTGTCCACATCAGCCTGGGTCCTTGTAACTGAATCACAGAAGCGACCTTAAAGCTCATCTAGTTCCAAGCCCCCTGCAATGGGCAGGGACACCTTCCACTAGACCAGGTTGCTCAGGGCTTTATCCAATCTGGCCTTGAACACTTACAGGATTCAAGGTTACAGGTTACACAACCTGTGCCAGTAACACATCACCTTCAAAATAAAGAACTTTTTCCTAATATCTAAGCTAAACATATTCTCTGTCAGTTTTACACCATTATCCCTTGTCCTATCAATGACTACAGCAACCCTTCGCAGCCCAGGACACAAGGCTACCAAAATCCTTTCCCCAGATTGCCTTCACAGACTGGGGTAGAGCCAGGGACACAAGTGGGCTCCTTGGATCATCTAAGTCAATACCAACATCTGCTCCCCCAGCCATGGGTGCCAGCTCGAGCGGAGCACAGTGAATGTCTGTAACCCCCCAGTGCATCCCTGAGCGCTCACCAGCGGCTCATGCTGTTCCCATCGCTTGCGTGGCCACACTATAAATCAACCGAGACAGGCAATTAGGGATCTATATTAAGGCCCTTATAAATATATATTGTACATCACCCTGGAACATTCAGGCTGTCTGGCTGCTTGATGGGCTGAGCTGTGTCGAGACCTACAGTATCCAAAGTGTCCCCACATTGCTCCAGGTGAGCCTGGAAGACTCCGACACGAACTTGGATTTTCCTATTTCAGCCACAAAGTTCTGAACTTCACCCCAGCATAAAACATAACTTCTATTAATTTACTATAATTGGTTTCAAACTAGTCTTAATTAAAACCGGTGTGGACTTGCTTAACTCCACTGAAACCAAACTGAAATAAGATTGGAGCAGAATTGATTCCTTTCTGAAGCGAGCTAAAGCTGGGTAAGCTGGTTAAAGAGTATCCACAAGGGTATTTGCGGTGGTTTAGCTAAAATGATTTACCGCAATCTCTAATTGAAGCAATTTCAGCTCGGATATAGGGAGGGTAAGCTAAGAGTTGGCGAGGCCAAGCATCCTTCCCACCCGAGTGCTTTCCCCAAGGCATCATGTTTCCAGCTCAGCCCAGAGAATGATCTCCCTCAGCTCCTCTGGGAGCAACAGGGATAAACCCGGCGGCAGCCAGAGCTGGTCCATGAGCCTTCAACCCGCCCGAGCGCCAGCGGCGTGGGAGTCGGCACTGCCAGATGGTGCTCGGCGAAACCCCGGGCAGCGACGTGGGAATCTGCGCAGCGTCTCCCCCCGGCAGCCTTCCCCAGGATGTTTTGAATTTTAGCTTTTGCAAACACCGAGTGGTGAAGCCTCGCGGAGCAGGATAAAAATAGAGCCGTAAAAAAGGCAAATCCTCCCCTCCTCCTCCCAGAAAGCCGGCGCAGGGCGTAGCTGGAAACAGATGTGAACATGTCGGCAGCTCAGCTGGGCTCTGGAAAACCTCCACTCTCCCCTCTCCAGAGCACAGGATGCTGCTGACGAAATAAACCCATCAAAATTCTGGATTGCACAGCCAGGGACTGTGCTCAGCCTGGTTTTGCCTGGGCACACATGCATGTTTCTCTCCTTCCTACCTGGCTCGAGAGCCATGGGTTTGTAATTCCCAAGACTTTAACATCTCGACAGAAAGGGGATCCCAGATGGGTTGGGGTACATATTTTGATGCCAAATGAGGCTTTTGCTGCTTCTGGTTCTCCCCACCTTATGTAGGGGCTGTGCTCACAGCTGTCTTGGAGGAAGGTAGCAGGCAATGATAATTCTGATGGTTTTCCCAGGAAGGTCAGCACTCCACTACTGCCTCATTTTTCTTTGCTAAGGTAAATCAATAAGCAAAAATGCAGCAGGGGTATAGCTCTGCCATTGCTCAGGAGCATGAAGTACCCAGCAGAGATGCAAACCAGGAACAGTTAAGCTTCATGGTGAGCTTAGACTGGGTTGAGGCTCCTGCATGGAAAGGTGAAACGTAAGGAAGATAACCTGCAGGAATGAGCAGCCATGGGTTTTGCTGGGCCATTTCCACACCAATATTCATTCTGCTAGTTTGTGTTTCACCTCATTCCTCACCTCATCCAACAAATTCCTCACAATGTCTTGGGGAAACTGAGGCAGCCCAGCAAAGGAACTCCAAGGGAGGGCTTGGCTAGGAGTGATTTATCTACGCCATCAACTTCTCCTTTATCCACCACTACAGATCAGTAATCCCAGCTGTTATTTGGGAATCCCCAGGCTTTCTGGCTGGCTGTATGCTGTGACCATCTCAGGAGGGATGGATACCTGGAGGCACGCCAGGCGAGTTAATCTGGATGGTGTCTCCTGGGGTTTTCCACAGCATCCCAGCTCCGCTATTACACTGCATCCAGGAAAACAAACAGATCACCCTTTCCTTCAAATTCCTCTCCTCCCCAAGAGGCAGAAGAACGTTTATGACAGTCAACCCTCCTGAACAGCTTCATATGCCAGTGCAAAAAGAGATGCCACAGACACCAACCATCAGGAACCAGACTGCTGAGCTCCGAGCACCCAGGAACAGGCCTCTTTTCTCTTGCCTGCTTGGCTCCTCTGCTCCCTGCTGTCACACTCCTGATCCTGCAAAAACTGTTGCTCCTTCAAGAGCAAGTGGTTGGTGGTGTGATGTCAGCTGCCTCATTGCCTTTTGTGGGGAGGATGAGTAAGGGAGGGTTTCACTTTTTTCGTTCTCTGACACTGGAAATAGCAGTTTAGCAAATCTGAGCCATCTGACAAGAGGCCACTTTCTCTTTTCTACCTTTCATGGACCTCCTGTACACTACAGACTTTCACCTGATGTTTGCAGAGGCTGCCCTAACATTCTACAGACTGTATGGAGGTGGGACCTGTAATACACTGCCACCTCTGCAGATCTATGACTACACAAATGAAGCAACAGACAACAAGAAGGGAGTGGTTTGGCTCACTGAGAATAAGATCCCCCACCAAGATATTTCAAAAGCAAACCCCTAACACAGAATATCTCCACTCTAGAATGTTGCATGTTCTCCAAGGGGGATACAGCAAGACTGAACTCAACAGACTACATTTCTCAGGGTGTCTCCTCCAGAGTAATCCACTGACTCCTGGGATATCCATGGTCAGCCAGTGGAAACCAGTGATCTCAGGCACATTAGTGAATTCACATACAGAGTCAGACTCCCAGTAAATATCCTATATATAGCGTGAGGTGCTCAGAGGGTACAGCACTGTCCCCACCATCTCCGGCAGGAAGCCAGGCGGGAGAGACCGGACCAAGCTGGAGAGGAAACAAAGGGCTGGAACTGCTTCACCTTACAAAGCTGTGCAGAAAGGAAGGAAGAGATGTGTGCAAGAGTTACCCTGTGCAAGGCAGCAGCTGGTCTGGCATCCTTCTGGAATGAGCTTTTGTCTCTCATGCAGAGCAGAGCTGTAGACCAGGCCGGAGGGTTTCCACCTATGGTTTCACGGAATGGTTTGGGGTGGAAGGTACATTTAAAGGCCATTTAGTCCAACCCCCTTGCCATGGCCAGGGACACCTCCCACTAGACTAGACCAGGTTGCTCAGAGCACCATACAACCTGGCCTTGAACACTTCCAGGGGTGGTACTCGTATCTTCTCTGGGCAATCTCTTCCAGTGCCTTGCCAACCTCACAATGAAGAATTTCTTCCTAATACTTAATCTAAAATTACTGTCTTTCAGCTTGAATCCATTCCCCCCTGTCCTTTCATTCCACGCCTTGTCCAAAGTCCCTATTCTATTCTAGTTTTTCTGGAGCCCTTTCAGGCACTGGAAGAGGCTCTAAGGTCTCTCTGGAATCTTCTCCAGGCTGAACAACCTCAAATCTCAGTCTGTCTCCTTAGTAAAAGTGTTACAAGCCTCTTATCATCTCTGTGACCTCCTCTGGGCTTGCTACAACATGTCTATGTTCTTCCTGTGTCTGAGGATCCCAGATCTGAATACATTCTTCCAGATGGGGTCTCACCAGAGTGGAGAAAAGGCACAGAATCACCTCCCTTGACTCACTGACCTCGGTGACAATCACTCTCAGGTCATCTGCTACTTTTTCTACAGGGTTGGAAAAGACACTCCCAAAGCAAAGCAGGCAGCTGGACTCGTATTGTACTGACCAGATTGGCATTTGCACCATCACTCTGAGGACTGGGAAGCTCTTGGGCACAGCCCTGCAGCCCTTGTCCCTGGAAAAGTGCACAGAAGGTACCAAGGAGACACTCCTGGAGGTCAACACCAGCCACCCTCTCCCAGGGCAGTCAGAGCAGGTTGGGAGGAGATGTTGGGTCTCCCCGACAGTGCTGAGCTGGGCTGGCCCCAGTTCATTGTGCTTGGAGAAGGCGTCGAGGGCAGCTGACCTTACGTAACCGGAGAACAAAGCAGCTAAATAAAAACTGGAGCTGGGAACGGGCTGCGGAAGTGGGACACGGCTTTCCTGACTAATCAACCAACATCTGAAGGAAACCGAACTCAATGGCAGGGAAACAACTGCATAAACACATCCCGAGGGAAGAAAGGGAGAGAGAGGAAGTGTGGGGAAGACCATGGGGGCACTGGCCCCTTCCACCTCCACTCCTGCCCTTATTGCTTGGCTAGCAAAGCCTGGAGCACCAAGACAGAGAGCACAGCAGGAAATCTGCCATGAGCTCAAGGATTTCAAAGGGTGACCTTGCTTGTTTACCTGCAAAGCCACCAACTGCACACTTGGAAGGGCCTCTGGGATAGGAGAGGATTGGGGCTGGGATAGCTCAGCAGCTCTCCTCCCACTGCTGGCATCAATGGCAACTCAGTCTGAAGTGGATGAAGGGAATGGAGAGATTTAACTCCGGGGACAAAAGCTGGAACCCTGCAGCCCCCACTCTAATCGGATAAAAGCACCCATCCTACTCCCAATACAGCACTGTCTGAACCACAGCACCCTAGGGAACCATCCCATATATCCCAGTACAAAACCAGAAAGGGGTACACCCTCTCTTTGGGGCCAGCACCTCATGATTTTTGCCTGGGAAGGGCAGAGTTTTGGCTCACTTGCTCTCACCACCCAGGACCACGCTCAGACATGGGGATTTCCATTGGCCACTGTCCTGCTCCAAAAAGCCCTCCCTTCAAGCAATCCTCTGACAAAAGGAGTATTTTTCAGGAGCTTCTGATTTTCCAGGCATAATCCAGGAAGGTCCTGGCCCAGCTGTGACCCTCAGTTTCCCTGGGGGAACTCCAGCGGCCCATCCAGTCTCAGCCTTGGGTGGTCAAAGCCAGACGGACTGGGGCCATGATAAACGTCCAAGGCCAATGAACCTGCTCCTTTTTCCCTCCCCAAAAACATCTGCCTTTGGTTAAAAGCCAACAACCCTGCAAAGCTCAGCCCCAAATATATTCTTAAGGAACAATTTTCTGGTGCATTATAGGGAAGGGGAAAAGAGGTGAGGAAGCCAGAGCCCCACTAGGACCTGTATAGGGGCAAGTTGTCCCACCCTGGGGCAACAGGAGCTCCGGCTCCAGCAGATCTACTCCAGGAGGGGAGAGCCAGACTCTTTTTAAAGGTTACACTTGAGTAAGTGAAGCCAAGCTGCTCTTCCAGATAGCTAATAGGGGCCACGGCAGCCGTTAGGATCCACGCCATCCAGCCTGCTATTTTTAGATCATCCAGAAGGAAGGAAACCTCAGACAACCATCAGTGTGAGCTGAACTGCAGCTCCTCAGCTGCTTGGCCGGCACTGCAGGAGCCGCTCCACCCAGGCAGTCTCACTTCTGACAGTGGGAGGATGGATGAGACTTGCAGAGAGCTTGGGGAGGTCACCAGCTCTGCAGCCCTCACCTCTCCATTGCAGAGATAAAGCTGCCAGCAGGAAACAGGTAGATCCGCAAAAAAAATCCCACCCTGAACAGCACAAAACCTGAGCTGGTTGCTGGTGCAGACATTTTTAAGACCAGGGAGGGGCGAGCGATCCAGGATCTTCAAAGAAAACAAGGCCTGGGGATGGGAAAGCAAAGCCTCTCTCTCTGGTGGTGATTTTGCAAGGCCCTGTGGCTGCATCCTGCACAGGGAGAGGCAGACTTGGCTCAGTGCTTGGGTTGCAATCCAAAGCTCACATGAAACGTGCTTTTGGCTGGGACGACCTGGCCTGGGGAGTACAACAGGGAGGCCCTTAAATAGCAGCGGAGGAGGAGAAGGAGCAGCCAAGCAACTGTAAAGCATGAACCACAGACAAGGGAAGGTGAAAAAAAAATTCATGTGCCAGGATAATTAATGAAAGGTTGTTTTTTCTTTTTAATCTCTCAAGTCCCCAGAAAATAAGATCGTCCCTCTTCATCTCTCTCCTGAGGTTTTGCCAGACACTCAGAGCAACATAATAGTTCATAGCCAATGTGGGCAGCCCGGCACAGGGATCCCTCTGCATCTATGGATGTTTTGGAGACCTGGGATTGCAGCCAGCATCTCATCCTGCACTGATTCTAGAGCTCTGAGGGCTTTTACAAGGAGAAAAGAGGCTGGAACCCAAGGACCCATGAAAAATAGGACAACAATGACATCTCTCCATACTGGCCTCTGGAGCATCCCACTGCTAAACCCCTGACACATAAAAAAGCATGGGAAATATAAAAGTAGGGGAAAGAGCAGTTAAAATAAAAGCAGTGCCTTGGTCTGCACCATGGCAGACTCGATCCCCAAACTATGCTGTGTGGGGATGAAGACATTGATTTATTACTGTAAAAGAAGCTTCTCCTTTTGCCTGAGCAAACCTGACTGGTGCTATGGAACATGAAGAGAGCCCAGGAAGGGGGAGGCATGGAGCTGTGGCACAGGGGCACTCACTGGAGGAATTCAGCTGGCCAGCCCTGGCTGGGACATGAAGTTCCACTGGGCCAGGTCGCACGTCAGAGCCATCAGAGGGACCATGACCCTCCTCTGTCTGTCCTGCTGGGGAAGAAGCGATCTCAGCCAGCAATTCCAGGTCCTTCAGGATAACCTGTGGAGAGAGGGATGGTGCAGGGTGAGCTTTCCTTTCCAAATCCACATATAGAGAGGGTGAGGTGGGAAGCAAATACCAAATCTCAGCACACTGAGAAAGGTACAGTAATGCTTGCAGAGGTGATGGGGCAGGAAAGACAAAAGAAAAAAACAACCCAACAGTTTCTGCTCTGAGAGCCCAAGGAAGCATATAAAATAAATGCAAATTTACACAACAGGGCTTGCTTTCCCCTTGTCCCACTTTGTGGAAGTCTGGGTTTTGCATTTCCCTCATAACCACAGATTTGGGACAATCTCAGCTAGAGCACAGGGGTGTTCTGGGGGCACACACTAGTCAGCTCCCCTCTGCAAGGCAGTATCCCAGGGAAGGCTCAGCTCAGGACATTGAGACAGAGCTACCATTTGAATTTCATAGCTCTTTCTTTCCAGAAGTCACCAAATTGGTCTATATATAGCATTTCTGGAGAAGTTATTACTGGGTGGGTTTTTTTTTCCGTGCTCAACCCTTCTCAAGTCTCAGGCTATTTTGGGTCCCCCTTCATTCAAATGTCCTTGGGTCGAGATGTTTCATCAACTGACCCTGATGCTCTAAGTGCAGCAGGGCTGTGCAGAGCTAAAAGGCTGCCAAAATGGTTGACTGCCACGTCTTTACTCTTCAACATCTGGCAGAGCACATCCCAACCACTCTTTGCCCACCAGCACAGTATCCCAGGCTTTCCCTGTGTTCTCACAATGCATCTTTCTGAAGAGCTGCAGTTATACAGGAGTTTTAGTTTCTGAGCTAACACAGAAAACCTCTCCCTCTGGAAAAACCAAAAGCCAATTATGTCTTTTTTTTTAATCATGACTTGAGGTCAGATTCTTAATCCAGCCTCTCAGAGCTGTGTGATGAGCCCTGAGATCCTGCTTGGGGTCAGGATTCTCTGACCAGGGTAGCCAGTGGCCAGCACTACTGGAGGGTATGCATGGACCTCTCAAGCTTTGGAGGGGTTAAGGGGTCTCCCCCTTGTATAGGTTACAGGTAGGAGGTGGAAAAAGCAGCACAGGCTGAATTTTACAACTGAAAAACATGGAGGAAGTAACAAGCAGGAGTGATCGGTATGTGAGCACTGGGAGGAAGAGCAGGCAGCCACAAAGACCTGGGGTTTTCCAGCCGTGGGAATGAGGCAGGAAGCTCCAGCTCCTGCTGCTTCTTCCCAACATGCTCCAGAGAGGGTTCCCAGCTGGGGACAGAGGAAAGGCAGGAGTGCTTGGTATGCACTGCACATCCCAGTGCTAAGCAAAGCTGGAGCTGGCGGCTGCTTTGTGCGAGCCAGGAGGCTGTAAGAAAGCAATATCCTGCCATTGCCATGGCAACGACCGGCTGCGCCAGGAGCGAGCTGGTCCCATCCGTCAGGATCCCAGCGGCCATCGGACCTGACAGCGTTGGAGCACGAGGGCCAGAGCTCTTCCCAGCTGCCAGGTGAGGGTGTGATCCTGACAGCCAGCCTGGAGGATCAACCCCCAAGGGCGTTTTCCTGATCCCGAGGGGATTTCTGGGAAGGTTTCCCAGTGGTGATGAGATGTAGGACAGTATGCCCTGCTCTGGGCAAATGTGTGCCTGGTTAGTGTAAATAGGAAGCAGCATCATGATGGATGGGGAGACTTGTCCAATGTCTCAAGCCATTCCCAGCACAGAGATGAAGAGCAGCATGGAAGAGGACGAGCTCTGGGTGGCCCAGGAATGAGAAGCGGGTTTTCACACAGTTATAAATAAGCAGCTATTTCTCCTCTCTGAGAATAGGCAAGATTTCTCCCTGCATTGCCTCCAGAGCATGGATTTTGAGGGCACACACAACTGTCAGCGTCTCCAGATCTAGGTCAGGTTAATTTGCCGCTTGTTCTGGTTGAACGGAGCTGAGACCAGCTCTGCTGGCAGCAGCACAGGGGGAAAGCAGCCCCTGGATTGTGTGTGCTGGATGGGATGCACCTCCCTGTGTGTGCAAAACCGTGCTGGGTGCTCCTGGAAGGGGCGGGGGGGGGGGCATTTGCCTTTCATCAGAACACTGGGCTGGCCCCAGCCCAAGGCAGAGGAAGGGGAGGTGATCCCAAATGTGCTGCAGACCCCTGGCAGTGGGACTTAGCATCCCACAGCACATGATGACTACTAGGACAGCAGAGCAGGCTGCGGCAGCAGCTCCTGGGACACAGGCAGGCTAGGATACGGACTGGCTCCTCAAGGTGCTGTCCTTGCTGGTATTTACAGATAAGCTGGGAAAAAATGAATAGATTAAAATGCCTGAGTGCAGCAGGGAGATGCTCCTGGGTGGCCTTGGATGTCCTAGTGGACATCTAATATTCCCTGGGCAATGAAATGGGGCACTCAATAACTCAATCAGGTTATTCTTGCCAAGGAGAAGATGGGAATTCAGCTGAAGCAAGATATTACCAACACAGAAAACAAGAACATTAAGAGCTGCAAAGCACTTCAAAGGGGTCCAAGAATATGGGAGGCTGTGGAAAACCCCATAGCATTTCAAGGATGGGCAACACAGGTGGTGGAGACCCAGTGGGAACAAGAAAAAGCCAAGGATGCTGCTGGGTGCTTCCTCCTTCTCCACAACATAAACACAGCCCCATTTGTTTTATATTTTTCCTCCTTCCAATGCTTTTAGCCATAGCCAGGGAAGGAAGTGAGCATGGGGAGGCAGTCCTGGAGTTAGGAGTGGCCAGGAGTGAGGCTGGCCGAGTCCAAGACACAGCGTGAAAATCAAACTTGTGTCCCTCCTGCCTCCATCAGCTTTAAAGACAGAAAAAGAAAAGAAAACCCACCAGTAATCTTCCCACAACTATTTAACCAAGCCTCTTTTCAGGTACCTGACACAGCAACTTTTATCCTCTGATCTTGCTAAGATCTACTTTTTTTTTCCCTTTCCAGGAGAGGATAGGGAGCAGAGGGAAGGCAGAAGGCCTGGGGGCTTCTCCTTTCCTCCCTAGGGCAAATCCTGCCAGGTCACGCTGACACATGCTCACAGCTAATACAGCTGGCCGTGGGGGAAGGCACTTGGTAACAGAGCTACAACCATCCCAGAACAAGCTGGAACCTGAAAACTCCCTGCCCAGCCTCCTGCTTTTGTAAATCCCTCACTGTCCCTGCTGCTGGGGGTGTGAGGGCCAGGCCTGCAGTGCCCAACACTGTCACACCTCAGAGCACCTCTTTAAATATGTTTAATTAGTGCCCAGGGAGCTTAACATGCCACCTGATGTCAGTCAGGGCAGGATGCCAAGCAGGTATTTCACAGAATCATAGAATCCCAGAGTATGCTGAGTTGTAAGAGACCCACAAGGATCACCGAGTCACAGAATCCTTAAGGTTGAAAGAAAAATCTACAATCACTGAGTCCAACCACCATGCTCACAACCAAGCTATGTCCAAGTGCTATTTCTTCATGCACTGAAGGGTAGGGAAGGAGGCAACACAGGTCCAGCTGGTGGGATGGGGCTGCAACAGCCCTGGAGTATCACTTCAGACCATGCTGTGGGAGACTGGATGCCTGCAAACCCTTCAAATTCAACACACACTGTTCCAGAGCTTATGACAAGCAAAGGGTTTGCTTTTACTTGCTGTCTCCCATCCACCACCTCCCTCTGCATGCAGGGAACCAGGCATGCAAAGCCCAACTCACCAAGTCTTGCATCCTGCATCTCCATCCCACCCTACACCCTCTGCGAGCCAGCTCCCCAGGACAGAGACTGCCTGTCCTCCATGGCAGACAGGTTTTCTGTGGTTTTAGTCTGCTCCATAACTTCACCCAGGAATGCTACAAGCACCAGATTGCCAGTTTACCCCAGTTGTTCATTGTACATATAAACTGTATATGTATACGTGAGTTAGGAAATTGTGGTCTGAAACTGGGGCTAAGCCAAGAAGCTCCCTATGGATCATACTCCCCACAACGAAACTTCCTATTTCTGCAGGATGCAGCACACAGATTATTGTTCAACCAGGTGGTCTTGAGTCCTCAGGGAAAGCATCACCCCATTTCTGCTAACTGGCTGCTTCAACTTACAGCTAACCAGGCTAACTGAATTTTCCACTTTCCAACTGGAATTATACACATTTCTCTGTACCCTGTTTCAGTCCAAATCTCACCCTCAGGGTAACTTTCCTCTTGAAAAACAGTTGCCTCCTTGCTTCAGTACATCATAGCTTTGAGTCTCACTCCAGAGAAGCTTTACCACCAAAAAAAGTTTAAATAAAGCCAGGCATACATATATTACAGTTTTCCTCTTTGCAGTCTTTAGCTTACACCCTCTGCTTTGCATCAGGTCACAATATTTCAGCTGTGGCAGATGAAAGGCCAGGAGCTGGAGGACAATGGCTCTAAACCCAACAGAGCAAAGCTCCAAACCAAGCCATGCTAAAACAGCTATTTGCTTTGGCACAAGCCTTTGTTCAGCTTCATTGTACTGGGATTGGGTATGACAGGAGAAGTTCACCAGGATTTAGTGAGACAGCAGAGCTCAGAGCAGGGCAGAGACCTGGCTTTGAAATCCTGCAGTGCTGCAGCAGGACACTGCAGCAGAACATGCAAAGGAAAGAGATGACTATCAGTACACCACCATCCCAGGGTTTTCTTCTCTTCTAGTTTAATACTGGAAACCCAAAAAAGGGTAGAATGTTTCCATTTCTTGTGGGAAGTTGGCTTGAGGGTCATGTAGAGGTTCAAGTTTATCACAGAATCAGGTAATGGTTTGGGTTGGAAGGGACCTTTAAAGGTCATCTGGTTCCAACCCTCCTGCCATGGGCAGGGACACCTTCTGCTAGGTAAGGTTGCTGAGAGCCCCATCCAACCTGAACACTTCCATGGATGGGGCAGCCACAGCTTCTCTGGGCAACCTGTGCCAGTGTCTCATCATCCTCACATGGAGGAATTTCTTCTGAGTATCTCATCTAAACCCGCCCTCCAAAGTTAGTGGCAGTCAAGGCTCAATTCACTCTCTCTAGAGAAGGTCACCAACTCTTGAGAAGACTTCTGAAGGAAGTAATTCTGTACTCAAAGCCTTGCCCACCCACCGCAGAATGAGCAGGTTTTCACGTTAGCAGAGTTGAGGAAGCCCGAGTCTATCCTGCTTCACATCAGATACCAGCTCCACCTCATGCGTCATTCCTGCATGACTCAGACAAAAGTCCCAGCACAACTTTCAACCCCCCCTTCAACAAGATTGAGGGGAGCAGATAAGCAAACAGGAACATGTTCAGCCATAAAGAAACCATTCCATTTTGGAGCCGGAAAAAGGAAAACAAAGCAGAGAAAGAAAGCGAGTAGCGTCACTGCTTCATGTTTTTCTCACAGATGCCTTGTGGTGGTGAAACAGCAATCCACAGAAGCCTCACAATGCCTCAGCTCCTGTTGTCTTCAGCTCAGCTCCTGGATCCATTCAGAATCCAGGGAACTGAAAGACAACATCCAAATCTGCCTTTGCACCATGAACTTGCAGAAGGAGGCAATTTGAAGAACATGTCTTCTTTTCAGCAGTGCCTTTAGCCTGCAGGTGGAAAGGTCCTACTCACTGCTCCCAAACAGAATTTCCTAACTTTTCATCTTTCCCAACATCAGTTTTTCAACCAGGGCAGCAAGACTCCTACAGACAAACCGAGCAGACAGTGTAGAAAAACCCACTCCCAGTAGGATCCGGTTACATCTTGTAAGGAAGTTTTCAAGCACATCAAATTTTAAGCAGGGCTTTTATAGATTGCCTTCAAAACCAGGTCTCAAATGCAGGACGGAACATCTCCCTGTCGGGGAAGCACAGGAAGCAGCATGAGGTGACGCAGTGCAGCAGCACAGCGTCTGACAGCCAGGAATCCTGGATCCTGACTTGTCTACATATCAAAGGGAACTGCCTGCTTCAGCTTTGCTCCAGCTTCTCTGTGCTGCCTTTGTGAATCTTAACGAGGTCTCTTGACCATTTCTTTACTGGCACAGGAGAACTGGGTAGGAAGGGGATTAGGAGAGATGGCAGAGATGACTCAGGACACTGCAGATGCATCATGAGATACTGGCCCCTGCTCAGCACAGTGGAGGTGGTGCAACACCCTGTGCTACTTGAATGACAAAAACAGGCGTGAGAACTAAAGGGGCATGGATCTGGCTCCATCCAGCCTGAGTCTTTCTTTGCTTTGGGCTTGATTATTTATGGCAAGTGTAGAGAGAGAGACTGAGACCAGCTCAGCAAGACAAGACCTTAAAAATAAGTGCCTGAATACAGTCTTTCAGTCCGATGCACAGACTAGCACTGATCCTCCAAAGCCAGAACGTCCTTTGGTGGCAGTCAACTGCTCCAGGGCACATCAGCAGAGTGACAGGTAGCCTCCAAACTGTGTACAGGGCCCAGTGAAACTCTAGGCACTATATAGAAGGATGTTCAACCTTCTTGGGAACAAAGATGATACTGACACTGCTGCCCAGCAGGTTCCCTTGGGCAGCATCACAGGACAAAGACAGCACAAAAACCCTCTGAAGATGTGTGTGCTATACCACACAATATGCACAGCTCTATCTGGAAAGAGAAGGGAGATGCTTCCTCATCAGAGCTGATGTTTAGCTCACACAGGCCCTCATGCTGGGTGATCCCCAGGTTCTTACCCAGGAGCTTCTGGGGGGGTCACAGTCTGCAGGTGACGTGGGACAATATGACTGTGCACGCAAATACTGCACTGGCTAAACAAGCACCTCACATCCCCTTCCCTAATAGGCACTGACATAGCAGGTTAGTTAGCTCAGAGTGTCCTCATCATTCCCAAAAACGTCCAGCTCAAAACCCCCCTACTATTTCAGTCATTTCTATTTCCTCTGCAGAAAGCAGCAAATCTGGTTGACAGCCAGCTGAGTGGTGGTGGTTAATGGATTGACTCGTCTATGGATTTCCTTAAAAAAAAAAAGGCCACCTCCAAACATTTAAATAAATAGAAGGCAGGATTAAATAAATCAGCTTAAAATTACTTTTGAGCCATTCCCAGTTATGTCACATGGAGGAAATGCATCACCAGGGTCCTTTCTTCACTGTTTTTTCCAAATATTAATAAGCAGTGTAATTGCAACATGACTCACTGAGATCTCCTGCCAAGCTGAAGAGACTATCTGCAAGATGCAGGCTTTCTAGAGCGTTGCAAAGGCAGATGTGTGCTTGGGGACTCTTTTGGAAAGGTTTGCATTGTAAGCAGCAGGGGATGGAAAATGGCCAAGCAGTTGCTTGCCTTTGCAAGTCATTCCCTCGCTTGCTCATTCCCTTCCCTCCTCTCTTAACGACCCCCTCGCACATGGGATTTATTGCAGGCTTGGGGTCTGGTGCTCTGAGCATGTAAGGCACAGCACAGCGTGTGATTTTTATTCCATGAGGAAGGTCTGGGATGAGAAACCAGCCGGGATCATTTCTAGTTCTGGGAAAGAGGATTCAGCTGATGGTGGAAGTTCTACCAGTGCCTGAACCAGCTGTGGGCCATGCTGCTGGCCTCCAACCCAAGCACTAAAATGCTCCAGGAAACAACTTAGAGAGGGGTAAGACAACAACGACACCAAAATTGAGATGACTGACGCCAGAGAAGAGGGGTAAAGAAGCAAGACAAGCAAACAGGAAAATGGTGCAGCACCTTGGGAGATGGGAGATGAAGAGCAATAGCAGGGCAACCTGGCTCAGTTTGCTGACTGATTATCTTCTCTCACTTCCAAGCTGAGTGGTTCCCAGCCAACCTGATGCCACTGGGACATTTCCTGCAGCCCTGCCAGGCAACGCTGCTGCTGCCCTCCAAGCAGTGGGTGCTGCTTAAATGCGTCATGAAATGGATTTGGCAGTGCCAGCTTGGACACAATCCCCCTTGCATCTTTACAGAGGTTGTTGCAAGGCACCTGAGTTCCCACTCAACAAGGATCTTACCATGAGCCCAGCCCCACTAGTGAAGCCCCATCTGCCTTCCCAAGCAGGCAAAAAGGAGACTTAGGAGCTGGTTTTGAAGGATCCACTCTCAGAAATGAAGAACAATGTTTATACATCAGAGAATTTCCAAGACAGAAAGATTTTCAGCTGGTCAAGTACCTGCAGGCTCTGCATCGAGGCTTCTTCAGTTTGGCCAACAGGGTAAAAGCTCTCAGTGTCAACAATGGCCAAGCCTCACAAAATACCTCAGTTGCACCAAGAAACCCAAAGCCCAGATGATGGAGAGAGTAAGCTTCCAGGATTTTTGCAGCACCTACCTCATCTGATTCATCTGAGAGGGTCCGCAGTAAGATGGGGAAGAGGCTGTCAGTGTGTCGGAACATCTGGAAGCAGAAAGGTGGGTGGCATCAGTCCTACAGGCCTGGTCATGCCCAGCCACAGGACATTTGCCCTGAGGGAGGCTGCCGAGACTTTCACCAGCATTTTCCATCTGCGCTGGAGAGCTCTTCTTTCTCATGCTACGGGGTATCTGGCAGCCAAAGCCTTCTCGGAAAAGGCAGGTGGACACACATTTCCAAAACTACCAATTACAATCTGCACTGCTATCAAGGCAATGCAACAGGCTGGGAGCTGACAAGGTCAGGTGAACGCTGAGTCCCCAGCTTACCTTACGAGGAGTCTTGATGTACAAGTGGTAAAGCCATTTCAGGACTGCAATTCTGGTCATCATCCCAATGGATGTATCACTAAGGTGGTAGTCCAGCACCTGAACTATTCCATCCAGGTTCAGGGTCACCTGTATCCTCTCACAGCTGCATGGAAAGAAGAGAGGCTGGTTCAGTGCTGTAACATCCAACTCATTCCTCCCATGGTGGGGAAGTCTACGACACTCCAGAGGCTGCATCAAACAACCTCAGCTCAAACCCTCACTAGATGTAACTCACTAGGTCAGGTTGCTAGTCCAGCCAGGCCTTGAACATTTCCAGAAATAGGCCATCCACAACTTCTCTGCAAAACCTATGCCAGTACCTCACCATCTTGTGAGTAAAGAGTTTCCTAACATCTAATCTAAATCTCTCCCTAGTTCAAAACTGTTCCCCCTTGTCCTATCACTGTCTACCTATGTAAATAGTCACTCTTCTATTTTATAGTGCTTTGGTAGCAACAGAAATCTTCAGTGCTTTAAGGGTTACCACTTTTCCCGAAACAGCTGGTACCCAAAAGGGACTACTCTAAATAAGTGTAGCATGGCTGTGTGAGAATCTGGTCCACTGTGCAGCTGCCAGAATCAGGGTTCAAAGATTAGAGATCCACAAGATGCGCTCAGAATCCACCTCAAGGCTGACCACTCAAACAGCTTCAGAGAACATTAACCCATGTGTACTCAAACTCCAGTCTGATGAAGGCATCCAGGTTCTGTTGATCCCAGTGGATTTGTGCTGAGAACTGCAGATGGTGCCCTGTCTGGCAGCATGTTTGGGAACACAGCTCTCTGCTACAACCCTGCCTTGAGACCTTCATCTTGCTTCCCAAAAGCCATCCCAGAAGATCAGGACAACCCCTCATCATAAACAAGTGATGAAAGGAAGCAACGCCCTTAGTTTGCCAGGATACTGTCTCTGCGAGAAATCGACAGCTGCTGCAGACTCTTAGCTCTTGATTCACCAGTTTTTCTCCCAAGTAGCTGGGACTTGGACTGGGACAGGTGACCCCAAGACAGAAGCTGTCATGATACAGCATTTTTATGTCCTGATTGCGATCCTGAAATCTACCTGACAGTTTCCCACCCCCTTGACAGCAAGAATATGGGAAGTATTTGTCACAGAAGACTCATTTAAGGAGACATAATGGTTAGAACCAAGATGGTTGGAGAAGACCACCATGGGGAGGCTGCACTAAGAGCCATGTCATGCCTCTCATACCCAAGCTACTGAATTATTCAAGGCTGGACCAGGCTCTTGCCGATTTTTCCAGTTGCAGAGAGCTGCCGTGCATCTTGTTTGATAAGAAATCCTAAGGGGCAGATTTCTCACGGTGTAATTTGCAAGTAGAGCTGTGGCTTAATAGGATTTGATCTTCCCCAGGACACACGTTGTAAGGGCGAGATGAGGAGGCTGCAGCCCCTCAGAGCCCTGTGGGGATCTGACTGCTTGATCTGCCTCACATAACAGATGCTGGGGGCTGCAAATTGCATTTCACTTTGATGTTGAAAACAACAGCCGAGGGCCAAATGCTCAGACACACGGAACTGAGGGGAAGGAGGGACCCAGAGCATGAGGAGTTTGGGAGAGATGTCCAAGGGAGCAGCAGTTCATTTAAGCCAGCCTGAATAAACACTGTATTTGGTTTTCCTACAAGACCATCTCCCACAGCAGCTGCATAGCCTGCCATGCTCCCACTACAGGGCTTCAGATGGAAGAGGAGAATGAAACCGTGACCTGGTAACACCTCCACACCAAATATATGCATTGTCTGCACAGGATGGGGGAAAATAAATCTCAGGGTAATGCACGTTTTCAGAGGAAAGAGGCCAAAAGGACTCCACAGAGAACTGGTGCCTGAAGCTAAGCAGTTTGGAGGTGGCTTTGATGCACATCCCACCAGTTCCATGCTGCTGTGAGGTTAAGTGGGCAAGATGCAGCCTGCCATGCATGCAGTGCCACAGCACTGTTGTCTGCTGATGCTGGGCTTCTAACAGTACAGCAGAAACTTGCCCCTAAAACTAATTTCCAATCTGGTTTGTGCCAAAATCACTTGTGAAAACCCCATCTGTGATGCAGTACCTGGGTAGAGCCTCAATGGCTCAACCCAAAACCCACCTGAGTGGAACCCAGGAGGTGGCCAGGAGCACCGGGCTGACCTGGAGTCAGGCAGCCCCCCAGCCACACCGTGTACCACTGCCCTGTGGCTCCGCTGGGCTCTGCTCTCACTAGGAGGGATTGCAGCTGGGGAAAGCTCCTCACCGGCTACCCTCTGTCTACAGCTGCTGAGATAAACCTTTTAGGGGGGTTGCTGGTGGAGAAGCAGCTCCTTTACTCAGTACAAAACCCAGGCACCACTATGAAAGCTAAGAGATCTGATGAACACGGGAAACTGGGCTAAAAATCTCCCACAAAACCTCTGGGATAGAATGCCACCAGTCTACCATGGGCTACCCCCTTTCCAGGGGTTATGGCAGCAGCTGAGCGCTGCTGCAGCTCCAGAGCTGGGCTCGCAGCTCAGCCTGGCTCTCCATAATCCCCAGGCAGGAGGGAGCAGGAGCAGCAGTAATGGCATTGCGTTAATGTGATTCTCTGGGCCTGCCACGTCGGCTCCCAGTGCCGGCATCTGTGGCAGGGCAGATGTCAGATGCAATCACTTCCATCTAACCCACTACCCCAGATTCTCCTCCAGAGCATGAGCATGGCCCTGGCACCGCCCCCGCTGTTTGCCTATGACAGTGAGAACATGTTTTTAGGGAAAATTGAGCAACGATGGGGGCTGTGCCAGGCTCTCACCTCTGGATACTGGGAGTCTTTGCTCAAGCTCAGTGGTTGGGTCAAAGACCCATCCCCCAGCACATCCCCCCACCTCAGAAAGCACCCTCCAGCACAGGAACTGACCTTACTTTCCCACTACATTCAACCCACAGCAATGTTTTTCACTCCATGTTCTTTATCAACCCATTTTCTCACTTCTCCCCTTTCTTCAAGGGCTCCTGCCATCTCTGTCCTCAGCAGTTGCCTTTTCTCTGCCAATGCCTGAGCTGTCATCTTTCTCCTGGCCTCCTGCCTGGCCCAGCTGCTGTGCTGACCCCATTTTCAGACAAGGTTAAGGTCTGGGCCAGGCTCTAGCCTTTAGGCAAGCCCAGCAAAATGGCCTTGCCAAGGGTGGAAATATCCAGGTTCTTTCATTGTGGTCCAAGTCACAAGGGCAGCTCCCATACAGGCTGGCAGCTGTGTTCCTCAACGGGCTCGAGCCAGCGGCCAGGAGGTAAATAGCTCCCCTCTGCTATTGGTCCCACAAGCTGTCACTTCCTTGTCCTTCACCACTCCCATTTCAGTGCTCTTGGCTTCCTTCTGCTTACTGCAGTTTCCAAGATCCCTCAGGGAAACGATGAGGCAAAGGTCTAGGCAGAGGCATCCAGTCCAACAAGCTGTAGATCACTGTGACAAGGGCTGGGGCAGTGTGCCTGAGGTTCCCCTCCAGCTCACGCACACAGGCATGAAGTGGAAGCAGCAAAGGGAAGCCATCTCCTCACTCCAGGCTGGAGAGAAGGGCCAGGAGAGCCATCCTGGACCTAAAAGCTGTGCAAGACGAGCTGCTGGAGAATGGGATTCCAAGGCAGGCTTAGTGCCTTAGCTCAAAATGAGACATCATGCTGCCTTCAGCTAACCACCCCCTGGGTGCTGCAGAGCACCCAACACCATTCCTATCCTCTACCAAAATATTCCCACTTCCATGAGCTCCCCAGCTGCACCTTCAAGGTACATCAGGCTCTGGAGGTACAGCAACTTCCAGCATGAGACAAGCAGCAGCTATTTTAGCTTTGTAGTAAGCACTAACTACCACATTTAAAAGCCTGGTTTAAATGCAGGCTTGGGCAGTTCAGCTACGTGGCAGTCACTTGCCCTTTCTACAAAGCAACACACAACTTTACATGTCCATGTGTTGCTGACTACCACCTAAGGCATGAAGCCTTCCTTCCATCAGGAAGTACCATAAAGGCTCTTGGAGATTTCATGTCCCTTGTCTAGTTTGGCGAGGAACTGTGATCCCATCAACCTTGTCCCATTACAGAGAGCCCAACACTAACTGATTCCAGTTGTGCCCGACCTTCTGCCCAGGAATACCATCAGGAAGTTGTCTCAAACTGTCCAGGTCTTGTTTTGAAACCAATGCATTTACAAGACCCTAAAAAACAGTTTCCAGCTGTTTTGGTCCACTGACACAGGACAGACATCTGGATCTTCTCCTGTGGCAGCTCAGACCGACGGAAGGAAGCCTGGGCTCTGCTCCAGCAGCCACACTTCCACCTCCCCTTCCTGATCCAGGCTCACACCAGCTAACACAGCAGCAGCATGCTCAGCCAGGGCACGAGGAGGATCCAGTGCCTCCGAAATGAGGTTCTGGTCCACTTCCAGTGACAGCTTTTGCAGAAGCTAGAAGTGGGGCCCCCCCATTTGGATGGAGAACCCAAGAACCCCTCCAGCCCAGCGCAGCCAGGCCCTCCCAGCAGCCAGATTCTGTCTTGGCACAGACACGGTCTCCATTTCCTAGTGGATGCCACCAGGAAACTCCCTCAAAGTAAAGCTGGCAAATACTTGGGATGCATTTTGGAGCATGTTTTAGGAGCAAGGGGGTTGCGTGTGTCAGTTTGTGGCCGCAGGAATGTGCCCAGCATCCATGTATTGAGCATTCAGGCCTTGTCATCTTCTTGGATGGCATCTTCCCAGAACACGGCCCTGTGCAGACGCCAGGACGTGATCTCCTCTGCCCCCACTGACCAAGGTCCTCCCTTCCCTGCTGCTGCAGCACTCTTGTCCCTCTGCAGCCAGCTGGGGAGGGCAGGGGAAGGGGGCGTGAGAGCTGCATGCTTGGCGCTCAGCCATGCTCCATCACTTGCTCGCTGGGGGAGGCTGGGGGAAGCGGGGGGGGGAAACGAACAAAAACAGAAGCAGAGTGACTTCATCTTAAAAGGCAGCTGCAACTTCCTCTGTTTGCAGGCTTTCCAGCTTTTCCCAGCAACGCAACGGCTTCCTGCGGTCCTGCCTTGACACCCAGTGGGCATTCAGCGTGCCGGCAGCTGCCGCTCCCCGGTGTGAATTATGGCTGCTAATGGCCACGGGTGCCAGCTCCCGCCTTCCTCCAGCTCCAGAGCCAAGCCAGACAGCCTGAGTGACGGATGGAGCACCAGGCAGACGTCCAGGGCTCCTGTCAGCCATGTACAGCCCTCCCCACAATCCCGTGTCAGTCCCCCACAACAGTTGCCTCAGTGAAAACGTTTCAGGTCCCAACACTGGACCAGCAGAGAGGTCACACAGGGCAGGTAAACCCCATGGTAAAGCCTGGAGTTTCCTGTAGAAAAGGGCTTAGGAGGGCTCTGCAAGGCCAGGTCTCTTAGAGATATGGAGGGTCGGGTCTTGCCTTCTCGCCCAGATGGTTTTCCCTCGTGCTCGAGTTGCTGACAGAACGTTTCAGCTGTTCTCCTTCCAGCTCAGTGACACTGGGAAAAGTATCCCAGCTCTCCCTGCTTCTGTCCCTCTTCAGTTTTCACTTCCTCTCTCCCTCACATGCAAGATCTTCAGCACAAAGCCATGGCTATCACTTGTCCTCCTGACAACCTAACCCTAACCCTAACCTGCCTCTTCGTTTTCTTTCCCCACCCAGTTCCCCATTTCAGCCTTATGCACATCCACTTCTGCACTTGCAGAAAAACTTCAAGGGTTGAGAAGGGTCAGGACAAGGAAACCATAAAAAAGCCAGGGGAAGTAATTTACCACCATAAACCAACATTGAGGTGCAAATGAAATGACTTGTACTTCCAAGAGTTAAAAAAATTAAGGGCATCATTAAGACCAAGGAGCAGCTGGGCTGTGCAGAAATGCAAAGAAGGAACAGACAGTACAGACCATCAACCTGAAAAGCTGACGCTTGCACTGCTCTGGGATGTATTGTGATGGGCATCACGCTGGTAGGATGCAGCTAAAGCAAGGCATCCTATTTTGGGGATCACAACAACAAATAAAAATAAGCATCAGCACAATGAAAGTGTCAGAAATCACTGCCTCTGACTAAAGGAACTGCAGGAAGCAGGAGGAAAGGAAAGCTATCAGAACAGATGGATTTGTGCCACAATTCAGATAGCTGGATGGGAAGAAAGGTATTTGCAGGAGAGATCATGCTGGGCACAGAACTAGTGTAGGGCTGACAAATTCCACAAAAGGCTGGCAGGAGGCCAAGACCTGTGCAGCCCTAGGTCCAGCCCCATAGACCTGTGCTATGTAGGCTGCCAAGACAGCAGCATGGAACAGCATCAGTCTCTTCAAAGCAGAAACACCTCAGTTCATCATAAAGTCGAGACATTTTGGTGCAGATACATCAGAGAAAAGCAGTCAGCTCCTAGAGCTTCCCCAGTCATCCACCCTACTAGGACCCAAGGGACCCCAACTGCCTCCCAGCCCATCCCAACATGTGTCAGTCATTGTCTGCACCCCAAGAAGCCTTCCCTTCTTCTCAATCCCCTCTGAAGCAACATACAGACCCTACCTGGTTACTGTGAAGACACCACTGTTGCTGGAGTCACCAGATGCATCCAGGGTACCTGGGGGCAGAAAAAAAAGGAGACACAGCTAGTGGGGTGATGGGGAAGGTAGACAGCAGGACTGAGAGGCTCGAGAGCTGCATGACCTTCTGCAAAGACATCACCAGTCATTGTCTGAGGGTCCAGGGACCCAAGGGATCCCTTCTGCCTACAGAGCATTTTACACCCCTCGTCAAGCCCTTCTCTGCTGCCAGACAAGCAGGTAAAGAACTTCACTTACCCACCAAAATGCAGACAGGTACTGCTTCAGACCTCTGCCCCAAACTGGGTGGCCTCCTCTAGCAGAGACCCAGACATATCCTGCTGATGGATTCAACCATTCTCAAAGAATTAGCTCAGAACTGCAGACCTGCCTTTGACTCTCTTGATTTCAATACCTAAATATACCACATGCACAGTGAATGTAGAATCCGACTCAGGACATCTCCACTTGGCCATAGCCTGACTCCCTGCTGAAACCAAGTGACTCAAACAGCTTTCCAGCCTCTACTCTGTGCTGAAACTGGGTCTTACAAGCATGGTGACAAAGCATGACAAGATGAACTTGACCGTTTGTGCCCCCTTGTGCCAACAGCCTCTACTCACACATGCAACATCACCACATCAGCACACCCAAAGAATAGAGCTGAGTTTCTCATAGAAAGGCATCACAACTTTATCTATCTTCACTACTTTAAGATGTAATTTGACACCAGAGGGGCTGAGAATAAAGCAATTTAGCTTTCTGTTGATATTTTAAAGCTCTTCTGTAATAGATTTTAATACAAGAAGGTATTTTTGGGACAAATAAGGAATAATAGAGTTTTTGCTGCTGTGCCGTGGCAGTAAATTTTTCTGCTTTATCTGTTCTAGTAAAAATACTTGTACAGAGTTAGGTAATGAAAGCTCTTGCACCTTTATTGAAGACTAAGATGCTTATTTAGACTGATATTTTGAAGTGCCTGGGTCCAGATTACGGACAGAAGAAAAAAAAAAAAAAGAAGAAAAAGACTGTTGCATTGGCCGGGAATCGAACCCGGGCCTCCCGCGTGGCAGGCGAGAATTCTACCACTGAACCACCAATGCTGCCCTGTGTGCTGCCCCTGTGCCTGCCGCCTGCTCCTGCCACCCCAATTGCTGCCCACGCTCCCGCTGCCACCCACACCCTGCCCCGGCAGCTCCCCCGGCAGTTCCCCACTTCCCCGCCTTCCACTGCGGCTGTCGGACAAGGAAATCCCTGTCTTAATCCCATCCTCCAGCTCCCTCTCACGGCAGGATTTTCCAAAAGCCACTGCTGGATGTGTTACAGGAGAGCACTGGGCTGAAGGTGCAGCTTTAGAAGAATCCAGATGAGCCTCTGTGATTTAAACATTAACATGTATTTCACGCACCTGGACAACAAAAATGTGTTGTGCCAGAAGAAATGTTTAGTCATGCCAGGAGAACAGCACCCAAGGGATGTCACAGGGCTAACACCACTGCTGTTCCCAAGCATTGATTCATGCAGACCACTTCGTTTCCTTTCACTTGAACCCTCCTCAGGTCTCCCATGCCACTTGCAAACTTTTGCCTTTTATGTTCTGGAAATTTCAAGACTGGGACAATACCTGCCAGATGGTCAGGAGAGTACCATGAATCTGGAAAGGATCCAGAATTCTTCACCTTTCTGTTCTCTACTTTTCCCCACCACACACATCCTCCATGCACATGTTGATACTCTCTCAGGACTAATACAGCTCTCTGAGCTCTTCTTTGGGTGATGATGCCTGCTCCCAAACTAGAAATTATCTTCTCCAGGTCAACCTGATAACTAAGCATGGTGAGAGGATGAGGATGCTCACCAGTGCATGCAGCAACGCAGCACCACCCAGGCTCCAGGTCAGAGCAATAACCCTCTCATGCAGCCTGCAACAAATGTGTCTGTCTCAGCAGAGGATCGTCTGTGCAACAGGTCTCCAAATAAACCACAGAGGTCCCATGTACTCTGAGCTGCTTCAGGACAACAAACCAACTCAAGAACTTCTCAAGAGAACATTCCCTTGACCTTCCTTACACATCTACTGGCCCAGACAACTGGGACTCACCGGTGGTCACTGCCTCTGGCTTGGAGAGGGACTCTTCCGAGGTGGGTTCTGCTGGTATAGTCATTGATGGCTTGGCCTCATCCATTTCATCATCCTCTGGGATGACCAGCTTCATCAGACTCTGGTTGCACACGTTTGCCACCTCCTTGATGTCTGAATGAAGGCAGTGTAAGGAACACGCAGTCCCACAATTGGGCAGGTGCCGGCCACGGAGAAACCACTGCAGCCCCACTAGAGCTGCCCCAGCCCAGCTACTGCAACCCCCTCACATCCAAAGTGTGGGTGTTAGCACTTGGTGGGAGAACTTTTCCTGGACCTGCATCCCAAGGGCTGGAAACAGGCACTGGAACAGTGGGTTCCCTGTGGGTTGCTGTAGCAGGAATGGAATGGGAGCAGCTCTGAGTTACAAGGATACTCTTCTTGCGATCATCATAGGAGAGACACGGCAGGACAGCGGTCAGGATCCCTGAGGAGTAAGGCAGCATCACCCTGCCAGCCAGCTGGATGAACTCCCGCATCCAGCACATGGCTGTCAGCTGGATCAGGTCATCTGAAAGACATGGGACAAGCAAAGGTGAGGGCAAGGACAGCACTGGCTTCACAGACCACCTGCAAACGAGAAGCTGCCTCTGCTCCATCCTGAGAGACTCTCATCTGAGATAATTTAGTCCCAGAGGAGATCAGTAAGACCGGAACCTTCAGTGAGCCTGAGCTTGAACACAATCAGTAGGTTTCAATTAACTCAGTTCAACTCATAATGCAGGTTTCCTCATTTACAAGTATTCCATCAAGGTTCCCAATGCATAAGGATATTTCTTCAGGCACACCCATTACAGCTGTGTGTCTGGGTCAAGCACCATTCCTAAAGCTGGGGTTTTAGCAACCTCCCTAAATTCTGGAAAAGGCACCATTGCCAAAGTTATCTGCTGATGCAAGGCCAGATTTTAAGTTTTAACAGTGTAAATTCATTGGGAGTTAGTTTCATCAAGAGCAACCAATCTCAGTCTATCTATACTTTTCTGTCTCCCAGGAAACTCACTTCCATTCAGCAACATTTAAAGAGCGCAATGAGCAGAACTTGGGAACGAGATCCTTCTCAGGAAACACCTCCAGCTGCAGCTGTAACCCTCTGCCACTGCCTACACAGCAGACCCATGGGAGCTATAGAGCAGCACTGGCACAACAGTGACAAAAAAAAAGGCGAGCAGCTTGCTGGAAAACTCCTGGCCTGAATCTACAGTTGGCACCACAAACCAGGAGACTGGTGCTACTGCCTGGCCCTGTGAACTCACCTGCTGCCTGGCAGTGGATCACCAGGATATTAGCCATTTCTGCAAACTTCACACTGGAAGGATTCTTCTTGATCTCTTTCAGGAATTCCCCAAGAGCCACCTCGCACCTGTGGAGAGACAGAGTGATTAGGGAGAGCTTATGGAGACCATCTTCTCCAGGTGCACATGGAAGGATGTTGGTGGCACAGAAGTGTCTCTGCACAGAGGCAGGGGCAGGCAAGATGAGGCTAACAAGCTCTCCCTGCCCCACAACAGAGACTGCACACAAGTGCAGGGACAGAGGTAATGGCAGCCCAGAGTCCCCCACAGCTTCCACAACTCTCCCACAGCCACCCAGGTTCTGTGGATATGGAGATGCCTGGGATGACGAGCGGTGGGGAAGGTGATACCCAAAGCTTTCAGTGCTTGTTCCTTGACATGCTGGGAAAAAAAAAAAGATATAGGGAGGATCCAGAAAGGCTCTGCAGCAGGATAGACCCAGGCTGGTCTCACCACTTACTTATGCCCTACAAAACCAGTCCAGCCACTCTCTCCCAGCATAAAACTGACCTCCCTGAGAACACACAGACATTTCTGTGCATTCAAAATGCCTCTGTCTTGGGACCAGCAGTGTATCTGTGGAGAAAGCCCCCAATCCTTGCTTCTCCTCTCCACCCAGGAGATGCCTTGCCACAAAAGGCTCTCATGCTGCAAGTTACTTCAGAGAGCTCATGCCCATCCCAGAACCACATGAGCCTCTGTAGCTCTGATGCTGGGTGCTGGGAAGGCAACAACTCAACCAAGCCAAAATAGTTTGTCCCCCAGTACAGAGTATGGCCTCCTCCATGGCCCTGGGACAGGAGAGGCCCTTGCCAAGTACACCTTGATCCATTGCCCAAGCCAATCTGTCTTCACCACACACATGGAGCTTCAGTGCAGTTATACACAAGAGTTGAAAAACAATAGAAAAAATGATGGATGAACAGCAAACATGACACAGCCCTTGCAACCAGCCTGCCTCCACACTCACATTTTCCGTATCTCCTTGCTGTTGTCTCCCAGGATCTGGAAGAGTCCATCTAGGATTTCTGGCAGGTAATCCAAGAGGTTGATATCAGGTACGGACTCTAAGACCAGGATCTAGATCAGAGAGGAATATGAAAGAAAAGGTGAGTTTTCAAGACGCCGGCTAACATCACCAGCCCAAATCTGGCAGGATACTGAGGAATTCGGAGCTGAGCTGTGTGGGATAGGGGGAAGGAAAAGAGGACACTGTGGAGTTGCCCATCCTGGGAAGTAGTTGAAGTAGCACAGCAAGCAAGCAATCAGCCTGCAGCAGTGCTACATTTCCAATCACAGCTCTGCTAAACAAAGCAGGGATCAGGAACGACTGCCAAGATGCATCCATGCAGACCTGGGATGGCAACAGTATGGCTGAGAGAGAGAGCACAGGGGAACACATCCCCCCAGACTCCAGCCAGGCACCAAGAGCTCCTGCTTTGCATAGAGAGAGCAAGTGGAGATCCCTTCTCTCCCGGAGAGCAACATCTCTCCATCACCTCTGCGTGATGGAAAGCAACCTAGCACTATCCCTTGGGAGACCATAACTTCTGGAGCACATTATGTCTATTTATACAAGCAACACTTTAAATGCACTTTCTAACTTGGTGTGCAATATCCTGAACAGGTTGGCAGAAGTGTCACGTCTCCACCACTGCAACAACAAGGGGACAGAGAGCAGGCCTTTTAAAGAAGCAGGAAAAAAACTGCTGACTTAAAAACCTGCCCAAATAAATCCAGGTGCCTGAGCTTACACATTGCCATAGATATCTGCAGTTTTCCTGGAGAGGGGAAGAAATGGGACACAATGACCTGGAGTTCAGGCTGGCAGGCACACACAGCAGCCCGTGTACCTACCCAGGATATGATGAACTGGCGGGCGTACTGGTTGTTGGAGTAAATCCTCTCACGCAGCAGTGGGATGAAGCCTACCAGGTCAAACTGGTTGCTCTCTGTCACGATATCCTGCAGAGCCCAAGCAGAGGGTGTTAGAATGACTGCCAGCAGGCACACATGCAGGAATCCTAACCCAGTCTTTTTAAGCCACATGACAGGAAAAAGGAGAAAAGCATGAGTCTGCAGGTCAGGAGACCTGGGGAGAAGGAATCATGCAGTTTATCCAGGCAATGAGCTGACAATCCCCCTCAGGCAGAGACTAATGCTGAGCAGGACCCAGAGAGGGATGCTCCTGCTGTGTGCCAGCCTGGCTGAACAGGAAGATGAGAAGCTTCTCTGATTCATGCCTCAGCTGCACACATGAGCAAGCACTTCTGATGTAGCCACGTGGATTGGGGTGGAAGAATCCCCTGACTTCTCTTTACAGCTCTTTCCACACGCTTGGTGGATTTTGCTGCATGGCCAAGTCCCTGGCCCTGGTGCAGTGGAGCAGATCCCCTAACAGGAAGGTTTGCAGCAGGACACTGGGTTAACTGCTGTGATAACAAGGAACAAGGGCAGGACCTGGTAGGATGCTGCTCACCTCTGAGCAGCAGCAGAAAAGGAACTGGGAGGTCTGTGGCAGGAAAAGCCCATCAGCAGGCAGAACAGGAACGGGAACTGAGCCCACACACTGAAGCAGCAGCAGCTCCACTCACATCATGACTCCCCTTAGGTAAGGGAGGGAGAGCAAAGTAACAGCCCTCCTGCTGCCTGGCACAGCACTGCAACCCTCAGACTCAAACCTTGCTTTGACAGCTCCCACAAGCTGAATGCACACATGGCACTGCGATAACCCACCAGCCCCTCCATCCAGCTGCCTGAGAAGGCCACAAGAGCCTTCATCAAAGAGGCTGCAGTCAGTGAGAGAAATAAATGTTTTGACAGCAGCCACAGGACTGAGGTGGGATGGCTTTAGCAGCTGCAGCCTTGGGGACTGACATGTCCCCAGCCAAGATATGGCTCCAGCTTGCACCAAGAACTCTCAGATGGAAAGCAAAAATACCTTGAGGAGCCGATCAAGGAGCTCAGAGCCACTTTTGACATTTGGGTCAGGATCAGCAGCCAGCTGTGAAAGACAGAAACAAAGAGACATTGCAACAGTGGGTTCCAGGCCTGCTCCCTGCTCTGCAGCACAGCTCCCAGTAAAGCTCACAGGACTGTTACTCTCCTTTGACAATACAGGGACAGACAACAGAAGTCCCTTCATCTCCAACTTCTCATTAGGCTCCAAAAAATTCTCCTGAGAGAATTCCTAAGGGGGAGACCAAGCACACATCACCTCCTCCAGCTATGCAGGTTTTCATGGGCCAGCAGTCACACTCTCAAAGAACAGAGAAATGCAGGTTACCATGAAAATCTGCAAAGGCAGACACACACAGACAAAGTTTTGACACTACAGACCCAACAAAGCCAAAGTGCTGCCCGCAGCAGGTCTCTCAGCCTCATTTTCTAACACCATTTAACAAGGAGCAGGAGAATACATCCTGGAGGTGAGGACAGGGAACAAGGTATCTTACAGTCAACTTCATACCCACAGTATCAGTGGCTACTGTGTAGAAACTGCTCATTTTGCTGATCCTTGTGGGTCCCTTCCAACTCAGAATATTCTGTGATTCTGTCCTTCAGACCTGTCTGGGTCAAAGTAAACCAGTTTGCTTGGAAAGAACGTCTTGGACAACTTGGTTTGACTTGGAGATGAAGACGGCTAGTCCTCGAAATGCACGTGGGGTTTAATAGGAAGCTTCTTACCTTGCTGAGGCCATCAAAGAGCACATTGAAGTGTGGCAGGACAGAGCCCCTGGCCACCTTGACAATGTTGTAGAGAGCCTCGCAGGCGTAGTACCGCAGTCGACTGTCAGCATCATTGAAACACGTCAGCACTGGCTCGATCAGCTCCTTCAGGTACAGCCCAGAGTCCTGGGGGCAGGAGGAGACTGCTTAGCTAAGGATCATGCCATAGAGAGTGGGAAGAGATGGTGCTGCCCTGGAACATACTGCAAATACTCAGGCCTGTGATGGCTTTAGTCACGTCCACCTATGCTGGGCAGGTTTACTACTGAATTTTGAATTTTATTACTGAATTTTGTTGTTTAGGTACAGTGAGAAGCGATCAGGTTTGTTGGGCATCTACCTCATCTCCTGCCTGCAGGGCAGACAGAGCCAGGGATAGATTTCTGCGTGGGCCAGTGTCAGCAGTGCACAGCAGGAGATCCAAGGGCTGCAACTCTTGTTAGCTCCTTTAACACAAACTAGCACCCAACCTGCTGAGTCTAGTCTTACTGGTGGAGACTGAAGAGGGACAGGAGCCCTTTAACCACACCCAGCCAACTGCCAGAAAGTGCTCCTGGGCCCACAGTGTGTGGCTGGGTGTGCTAGGAAAACTCCAACACAAGGCAGTTGTAGGCTGCAATGCAGGGAGGGAGCTGGGGAGCTGTGGGGTGACCAGCCCAGCTCTTCTCATCACACTGACCCAAGAGGAGCTGCTGTTCTCTCACTACAACCTGCACAAGCCAAAAAAACTCATCATACTTACCTTGCCCAGGGCAATGGAGCAAGCAGCAAGGCCAATGAGTCCCCCTTTCCGGCTGTGGGGGTGCTGGGATAGTGCAAACTCCTGTGACAGGATCTGGATCACGTGTTTGATCTGGGATGTGTTGTTCTGAGCCACAAACTCTCGCACCAGCCTGGAAAGAGGAGGAGGAGGCACACAGGGAAGTTTAGGTTCTGCCTGATACAAATGCTGAGGGGCTTGGTGACAGAAACAATGACTTTCAGACACAACAAACACCAGAGAAAGAAGTACTGAAATGGGGAATGCTGAAGGAACCCAAAAGTGAAACCAGAGCTCTCCCCTCCCCACTCACATTCACCAGCAGCTCCCTACCTTCCTGCTGCTCCAGCCTGCAGCCTCCTACGCTGTTCACAAACTCTCAGCCCAGGATGTGCTTTCAAGGGCCAACCCAGTGCAGCTGTGTGCTTGCAGAGAAGTTACCAGGTCTTCAAACGCCCTCTCCAACAGGGCAGGTTACTGGCATCACTTACCTCCAGCATGGCACATGCACCCAGAGTGCTGGTGGCTTGGCAGTGAATTGCTGCCCACAGTGCCATGGTTTTGAACCCTTCCAGCCACCCATACAGTGCTTCAGTCAATATCCCATATATTTAACTTTACCACTAACACTGTATTTCAATATATTCTTAAACAGCCCAAGATTCAACAAAAAGCCAACAGTTTCCATACACAACACCTACAGAACTGCTTCCAGGACCCAGCTTGCCCACCCAGCTCTTCAGCCTCAGTTTCCTGTTGGAAGATCCCTTGGCCAGGCAGGGAGGCGCAGGCAGCTGTGCAGGCAGCTGTGCAGGCAGCTGTGCAGGCAGCTGT
>NC_031780.1:7375388-7498243 GCF_001522545.3 Parus major | reverse complement strand
GCAGGCAGCTGTGCAGGCAGCTGTGCAGGCAGCTGTGCAGGCAGCTGTAGCATTGGTGGTTCAGTGGTAGAATTCTCGCCTGCCACGCGGGAGGCCCGGGTTCGATTCCCGGCCAATGCAGTGCTCTTTTCTTCCTTTTTGCTTGCATTTCTATCCATAATGCAGACTTAGGCACCTCGAAAACTCTGCCTAATTACCATCTTTACCTTAACTGTCAAAAAAGGTGCAAAAGCTTTCACTGCCTAGCTCCACAGAGCATTTGCTCTATACGAATCTCACACTCCTGAACAGGTGCCACTGGCCAGTCACGCACTTTATAATCCAGGAAAACAATTACAGAAGATGCTCATAAACTTTTCCTCCCCAAAATTACAAACACCAGCTCTGCTCTCATCTTGCTCTGCACAAAGCAGCTGTTCCATTTTACCCCGGGCACACCAGGTAGCCCCTCTCTCACTCTCCCTGGTCCAAAGCCAAGTTCTCCAACAGTTACAGCCCGATCCACATCCACAGACTGCTGCTTTAGGGACAATGGCTCCATTTCCAGTCCTGCTCCAAGAAGAGAAACACACTGAGCTTGGACAAGACAGACCTTTGGGGTGATCATTTTCCTGCCTACATTTCACAGGTGCAGCTTTGTTTAAACAGGAGTAAGTCTACAGACTTCCTTCACGAGTTTAAAGGACTCAAGATTTAACTAATGAGGCAAAAAGTACAGCATCAGAGCCTGCAAGCAGCAGGAGCTGCTCCTGCATTACAAGCTGAAGGAGAAGGAGGTTTCTGAGTAAAGAGGCAGCAAGTCCCTCCTGGCTTGATGCCATAGACACGGAAGTGAAGCTGCTGGGACTATTCTGTGATGGGTTTTATATGAACTAAACCTGTGAAATCTGTAGAAAAGGTTGGCCCTTGCCTTTTTCCTCCTCACACTCATCCCAAGTTGTACTTACAGCTTGATCAGATGAACTGCTTGACCCCAAAGCAGACTTTGGTTGGTTTAAGGCCAGCACAAACCCTTAATCCCAGGGCAGAGTAAGCCAGAGCAGGGCTGCTTGGGTAAGGCACAGAGTATCACCCCTCACAATGCAGCAAAGGGGTTACTGAAGTACCCCCGAGGCTAGAGTTGTGAGGACACTGCAAGAATCCCACCCTGCAATATTGCAATACACCCACAATAAATTATTACTATAACAAAGAGAGAAAATGAGAGAAAACTGAACACACCAAACAGCACAATGGGCTTGCTGGGTTGGATTTGTATCAGAGCACACACTCACCCTTGTTCCAGCTGCCATTTTTCTCTGCTGCCCTCTCACACAGCGTTTGAGGCAGGCAGTTCCCACACCACAACCCTCACTGAACTCTCAGCAGAGCAACTCCATCCCCATGTTGCTGACTGCCCTGAGTACCTGCCTGCTCCTTTTGCAGGCTCACCATGGCCACATCTCCCACCCAAAACTCACCCACCAGCTTGGACCATCACTCCCAGCCCTGTGCTGGGCTGCACCCTGAGGCCATGGTTCAGATTTCCTGCAGGAGCTGAGCTCTCAGGCAATGCCCAGGAGGACACAGTCCTTCCCAGGGAGAGCTGTAGCCAAGCACAGCATCCGGACCAGCACAGCAAGGGTGGAAAGACAAGCAGGGAACACACATGTGCAACACCAGAGGAGCATGGCCACACCAGAAGGCGCCTGCAGACCTTTGCTTGGGATGCTCTGTGGCCACAGATCTGCTGGAACAGCAGCTGTTCAGGAAGAACCAAGGGCAACACCCAATGACCAGGGGTGACAGTAACACTTCCCATATCTCTAGCCAGGCTCCAGCTCGGGACAAGTCTGGGTGAGCCCTCAGGGGAGAGGTGGGATGGCACATTGACTCTGGACATGTTGCAGCAGAGCAAGCAGTACATTTCCAAGGAACTCCTACAGTGATGCCACTCACGTATTCATCTCGGACAGGGTTGTGCAACTGCACCGGGCACCCACCGTCAGAATGAGCCTTCTGTCAGGGGCTCTTGGGATGCGCCCGGAGCCAGCGGGTCCTCTCTGGCACCCAGGAGCTGGCACACTCGGAGCTAAGTTTCAGTGCCCGGTGGGATGGGAATAGGAAACAGGGAGCAGCTCTGGGAGAGCTCCCTCCTTCCCGAACACCGCCCATGGCACTGTCCCCGACAGGGTCACCGTGTCACCTGAGCCCCTTTCCGGGGCTGCCGGGCCCGCAGCCCCGGTACCCCGGACGTGGCGGGGTAACCGCACCCCCGCAGTGCCCAGCGCCCCCCGGGCAGCCGGGCCGCTCCCTCCCGCCGCCCGGCGTGTGGCTGGACCCACCCAAGCATCACGGACCGGCTCCCGCCACCCCGGGGCCGCAGGGAGCCCCAGCACCGCAACACCTCTCCCCGCCCTTCCCGGGCCGCCGGGCTGGGCTTCCCGACCCCAGCACCGGGGCCGCCTGCACCGGCACCGCCCTCATTCCCGCCGCCCTCCCGGTTCCCGGCGGATCCCGCCACTCACTTCTCTATCTCCAGGGCTGCCACCTTCCTCTTCTCGTAGAGCTTGTCGGTGAGCGCCCTCACCACGCCGGGCGTCAGCGGCGACAGGTCCCGCTCCGCGTTCATGGCCCCGCCGCCGCCACCGGCGGCCACGTGACCCCGACCGGGAGGCGCGCACACGTGACCCGGCCCGGGAGGCGCGCACACGTGACCCCGCCCTGCCGTACAGCGCCCCCGCGCGGCGCGGAGACACGCTGCACCCCCCGCTCATTAACCCCTGCGGTCATTAACAGGAGCGTCATTAGGGAGAGACGCGTTCGCCCGCGTAGCCCGAGGGGACACAATCCCGGTCCTGGTCACAGGTTTATGTCTAAAAGGATTTAGCAGCACTTAATCATTGGTTAATTTAACATTTTCAAAGTGATTAAGGCTTGGCTAAAAGCGCAGCAGTCACTCAATTGTCTATAAAGTGTTTAAATTAAAGTCACACGTGCACCCACACAGACACACAGGTAGATGTAGGTAAATGTCCCCAGCTATACCTATTAAAAATTCCCCTCGAGTGCCAGTGAAGTACTTGGATGGAACACCTTGGTGTTCCTCAGCAGGTGAGGGTCGAGCCTCAAGGTGTGGGGGTATTGGCGCAGGCTGCAATGCTTCAGCTGTGGCACAGACTGATGGTTTGTGTATGGCTGAACTCTTCTGTACAAAAAATTCCCCCTCTTGTGCCAGCATATCTGGCCACCTCACACTTCACAGGGTGGCTTTTGAAGGTGACTGGGACATCTAATTTCAAGGTCCCTGCAAAGTCCTTGGCACACCTAGCATGGATGTGTTGTACCTAAGGAGAATGAGAGTCCAAACTAAACAGGAATTACTAGCAAGGGCAGGACTGACAGCAAAAGGGACGGATATGATGAGCAGTGTGTCAGGAATCTGCACCTCACTGCAGATTTATCTGAGGTTTGATAAAGAAAAGTAGGTGCCACTTCCCATACCATGAAGCCTTTTCTGTGGGGCCGACACCCAATTCTCATTCTATCTGCTTCCAGCCAGCTCCCGCCATATGGAAAGCTGAGCCAAAGAGGGATTTTGGCTTCTGCTGGAAAGCTATGAGCTCAGGGGCTGCTTGTGTTCAGGCTTGGTACCTTGCCACATGCAGCAAAGACCTCAGAGAATCCACTGATGGGGTGACAATCCCCCACAACTAAACCTACCATGTCTAGAAGAACAGAAAAGCTTCCTACAGCTTGCTAGGAGGAAACCCAGCAAAGAGTTCATAGAAAAGCTTGGGGGACAGAAAGCCCAAGGAAGAAAACCATGCCTAATATCTGGCTGCTGCTTGGCCAAGTCAAGAGCAGGGCACACGTTTTCCCTCTCTGGATGATCACACTTCATGGTTGATGAATTTACATTCTCCACATAAGTCCTCAAAATAAACTGAACACAGGGAAAAGGGAACACAGAGCACAATGACACAGGTGTGAGTACAGGATGGAACGTGGATTGCCACCACAGTACCGCTGCTCCAGCATGGGGAACCCAGCACGTCTCCCTGCTACAAACACAGCACTTAGCACAAAGGTCAAGTAAAACCAGACAGAAAAAAAAAGTACTGAAAGTAATGAGCAGAATGTAATTAAACCACAACCAAGTTTAATTAAATTTAATTTAATTAAAATGTTGTAAACAGGGATCAAATACAATCTAATGAAACTGGGACATCACACATGCCTATGAGAACAAAATGCAAGTTGAGAGACAGGGCAGAAAATCCACCACCACCTTTTCTGTGTTGTGTTTAGCTGAAGAAGACAGACTGAAAATCATATTTCTGTTCCAACAAGACTGTCGGAAAATCCCATTCCCAAGAAGAACTCCCTTCCAGGAGAGCAGAAGTCAGTCATTTGCTTCAAAAGAATCTCTGAGACCTGTTCCCAGGTCTGCCATATTTTGGAGGACCTTTCCTTTATGGAAAAAACACTGGTTCCCAGATCAGAACATTCCCTGAGCAGGTCCTCACATGGATGGGTATGATGCCATTGTTACAAAGGACCAGAGTTTCTCTGAATCACCAGCAGGTGCCTCTTGAAGCACATCACAGGGTCCCCTCTACATTATGAAGGCTCAGGCACAGGACCCTCACCCAAAGCAGATGCCCCTCTCCACTGATAGTGAAGGTCAAGCTTTTGGCTTTAGTTCAATGTGGCTGCAGAAGAGGCATAGAAATAATTTCAGCTGGCACTAAGCCATTTCCCACTGGGTAAGCAATGCAGCAAAACACCCACTGTGTTTTCCCTGGCAGGTGCTCCTGTACCCCACAACAAAGTCCCCCCCACCCCTCTCTCTCCCAGCTGATTTAGGGCCATTCACAAAGGGAATCTGCTTCAAAGAGACAGAGCCTTCCAGAATAACACTTTAAAATCATTTCACTTAATTGAATCATGCAGTACAGCAGGTAAATAATGAGGCACCAGATGAGATACGGCAAATCCCCTGGCTGCAGTGATAGGAGACATATGCAACAAGCAGAAGCACAGCATGAAAACAGTACAAAGCAAGAAAGCAAAAATAAATCAAAACCACCATCAGTAACGATTATTTCCAAGGACATTAAAAAAGGAATTGCTTATTAGGGCAGAAAGCTGACTTCCCTCATTCCAATTCAGCCACTAAAGGCTTGGAAAAGGCCAGGTCAGAGTTCCACTACAGAGATCCCAGGGCAGAGCAACTGGGCTTCTATCACCTAAGGTCTTCAATCACTCCCTTAGCATAAAATAGCTTAATACAACCCAGGGAATCACCCAGGATCATCTCATTTTACAGAAACAAGAAGGCAATCACAACTGCTGACTTGCTGGCACAGAAACTGCTTTGTCTAAGCATGTCCTTGGAAAGCCTCACCTCAGCTGTGGCATCTCAAACACTTCCAGTTGGCTACCTAACGTTCTCTTTATAGTCATTTAGACAGGCTAAACTATCATCCTCATTTTTCTGCTCTGCACTGCCTAACAGCAGCTACTGCCTCCCAAATCTTCTCATGCCAAGCACTCTGACATGTGCTTACAGATTAAAAAACAGTCTCGTGTCTAAAAACACGCTCACTTACTTTACAAAGTGCCTCAGGAAGCGTGGGGAGGGCATTCAGGATTGCACAGCCACAGGGATCCTGCTCTCCTATCCCACAAGACCCATTTCCAGCTGAGTCTTATCAAATCCCAACAAATTTTTTTATGTGTCCCTTCTTGAGGCACAGCAACTTCAGGAGCAGACCCTGGAATGCAGAGAAAAGTTGCCAAAATCAGGTGGAGGGATGTGGAGAAGAAGGAGCAGGGCTCTTAGCTCTGCTTGGAGGTCCCCGCTATCTTCTGCCAAATTAGATTAGGGTTTAATTACAACCTAAAGGGGAAATCTAATTTTGATGCTAGAAAAATGCATATATTTTACAATAACAGAGAAATAAGCACATTCCAGTGAGGTCCGCGAGGAATTAATTTCCTCTGGGGCCACTTGTTGGCCGCTTGCCTGTTTCTCTGTATTCCCATTTTTTTGGAAGCAATTTAGGTTTTTGGAAATGGGAATGCTGAATCAGTGTTCAGCTTTTAATCACCCCATCTCCCCCTCAATTGGCTTTGCTGGACCTCAGCCTGCAGGCACTTGCTCCTCCTGATGCTGAGTCACCTGAGCCTGCGGAGTTGGTGGCAGCTGAGGGTCCCAAGCATCTGGCAGGAGAGCAGCCTCTGCTCCAAAGGGTTTGGCATGGCCCCGTTGCTGGCTCTTTCCTGCTGGGGATGCTCTGACAGCTCCCTGTTCTGCTCTGCATGTTAATTAAGCAGTAATGTATTTTCTCTGGGTCCCTCAGCAGCCACCATGTGATTGTGCATGGCAGAGCTGCAAATGAAGATGGTCTCCAAGCTATTAACACCTCAAATTGCTCATCAAGAGCCCGGCAGAAGGGCAGCATGTCACATATTATTTCTGGTCCACATTAAGCACTGTTGGTATTCTAAGCGATCAGAATAAACTAATTCAGTCTGACACCATGGGAATCAGGTATCAAGACTCAGGAAGGTGAGATCAGTACAACTGAAGCATCCATACATCTAACCTTGCTGGAGCCCATCAGCAGAGCCTCCCATCACACATCTATTTTGGCCAGGTGAGAAAAATATTTTTCTGCTGGACAAGACTCTGTGTGCTTAGATCTTCTTTTTCGTCCAGCAGTTCCAGCCATTCATACCTCTTCACTCTCTAGTCACTGAAATGTCTTCCAAAGAAATCTCTTTCCAATGGAAGAAGTTAAGTCTTCCAGGATTGTATCCTGGCCACCCAGCTTCTCTTCCATGTGCCATTACCATAATCTTGGCCTTGGCCAGCAGTTGTTCCATCTTGGAGCCACCTGGTATTGGCTCTGTCAGACATTGGGGAAGCTTCTGGCTGCTTCTCCCAGAAGCCACCCTGGTAGCCCCCCTCATGCTACCAAATGCTTGCCTTGCAGCCCAGTACGTGTCAACCTTTCAATCTGTAATACTGCTCAAATTTTATGATTTGGCTTGCCACTATGTTTGTGTCGGATGGGAACCTGCAGAGAAATCACAGTGGGAATTGCATTTCCTGTAATTACATTGCATCCTCACTGCTGGAGAAAGTCTGACTAAAAATGTTGTTGTAACTGCTGGTGTATTTCTATTTTTAATGCCACTCTCTTTTTTTGTTTTTAATGACATTTGAAATTAAGTTATTTTCTCCATGGGAGCTCTGGAGGGCTAGGGGTATTTTGACAACCCAGAAACATTCAATCAAAATAGTTTAAAAACTGAAGAAGATATTTAGCCAGGCTGATGTATATGCTGGGATTTCTGTTTGCCCCTTTAACCCTTTCATTCCAAATTCTGTTCCACACCTGAGAGATGGGTCATTTGTTATGTTCTGCATTCTCCTTGGGAACTGACCTTATTTCCTTCCCTCAGAGTTTAAGCTAACCCATGAAATCTAAGGCAGTCTCATGACTTTTCTGAAAGAGATAAACTAAACTATTTTTGAAACATCTTTTCAAAAGCCTTTCTATAGAGAAAAGCCTGCCCTGCAGGGAAGGCAACCCAAGAAAGGAAGGGAAAAAAATCCATGTGCCTGGTGTACTGTTATTTTGCCAGGCACTTTTGAATTTATTTTGTGTAAAACTCTCTTGAAGTGGCCTGTTCATCATCAGGTTTCTAATGTGGAGGCACCAAGTACAGGGGCATCAAAGTAATGCAAGGATGAGCACACATACTGTGCCACATGCCCCTGACTGGGATCCTTTTTCCTCACCTGTTTGTTAAAAAGCTGTGGTTTTCCAGTGCCACCTCCTGCTGCCAGCACACAGTGCTTTCCTTGATGTGTGCTAAAAGCAACAGTCTCCTCTGCAGCCTTTTCTCTTTTTATGGACAGATACAACACAGACAACTGTCCCAGCAGCTGCAAGAAGATAACCATTAATGTCTCCCCCTTGGAGGCAGAGGTGCATTTCTTATTTGAGCGTGATGGCAAAGCAGATCAGCTCCTTTGGGAGCACTCCCGAGGAGGCCGCAGACAGGCTGCAGCGGCGGCGCTCGGCCACGGGAGCGCGCCCTCAGCCCGGCCTGGCGCGGGGAGCGCTCCGGCTCTGAGGGCAGCGGGCGGGAGGGCCCGGCCGGGCAGGGCCGGACACCGCGGACACGGGACACCGCCTCCGGCCGGCTCACAGCCGCCTCAGGAGCGGCTGGGATTGCTCGCTTGAGCACAAGAACACGCAGCACACGGGCTCTCGGCCGTCAGACACTCTGTTAAATGCCGGGGTGCAAGCCCAGAGACACCTTCGCCCCGGGAAAGGGATTTCTGTGGAATGCATTTGCACACTGGGAGGAATGAACACGCAGGTGAAAAGCACTTGCATTATCTGCGTATTTACTGTCTCTCTGCCCATGACGCTGTGACACAGCAGATATTTCTTCACCTCTGGAGCGAGTCCAGAGGAGGCCACCAAGTTGATCAGAAGGATGAAGTACTTCTCCCATGAGGAAAGGCTGAGAGAACTGGGATTGTTGAGCCTGGAAAAGAGAAAGCTTTGGGGGTGACCTAATTGTAGCCTCCCAGTACCTGAAGAGGAGTAACAGGAAGGATGGGGCAGGACTATTTACAAGAGCATGTACTGACAGGATAAGGGGGGAGGCTTCAAACTGAAAGGGAGCAGGTTTGGATACTAGGGAAAAATTCTTCGCTGTGGGGGTGGTGAGGCACTGGCACAAGCTGCCCAGGGAAGCTGTGGATGTCCCACTTGTTTCTAGGATGTCCTGTGACCTCCTAGGGCTGGTTTTAAAAGAAACCTCCTCAGAAACAGAGATGTCTCGCACTTCATAGGAAAACACTCCAGGCCAAGGCTGGGAATGCATGGAGGAAGGCAAGGAGCAGAGAGCATCTCCTCCACCTGCAGAGTACCCATCCCAAAAGAGAGGGGCCAAAGGGCTGTGGAAGTGCTTCTGCCAGCACTGTGGAGCCGAGACCAAGCCTCCTGACAGAAGCAGGTCAGCCTGGAGCTGGAAGGACTGACAACAAACCGTCAGCTCCTCTGCGTCACTCTCACCCAACCCAGCCACTCCTCACACAAGACAAAATGCATCCAGGAATTAATGTGGGAATTTAATGGGAGCACAGGTGGATTGACACCAGGGAGAAAGGAATTTTTCCTATGAGGGCCAGGACAATCCTATGACACCTACTGGTCCCAGCCTCTGAAATATTACCAAAAAACCAGTATCTCAGCCTGTGTGGTGGTTTCTGAGCCTGCTGGGGACACAGTTTTACACCACTTCCCACACCCACCTCCCAAAATAGAGCAGATAGAAATCACACTGCTTCTGCAAACCACATGTGAAGAGTCACATGGGATGACACGACCCTGCCAGCTCAGGCTCTGTAAGAGCCACCAACATCAGGACAGAGAAGTAATGATAGTGCCTGAGGTCCCTGCCAGCACAGAGGATGTGCATCAGATGCCACCACCCCCATTCCACATTAAATACAAGAGTTTGATGGAACAGCCTGAGTTGGAAAGGACCCACAAGGATCATCACGGCCAACTCCTGGACACACAACAGTGCCAGATACTGCTTCCCCAGAGCACAGCATCACACAGCTTGGCCACCCAGGGACCACCCAATAGGCACAGCCAGGGCACTGTGTGAAAACCAGCCTCCCAACAAAGCACCACCTCTTTCCAGGTGATCCCAGGACAAAGCACCAGAGGCCACACACCCAGGAGGTATTTAAATGGCCTCACATGATGCACTTTGAGTTTCTCCTCCAGGCAATCAGATGCAGATTAAAAGGGTACTTTGGAACAAGCCATTGGCAGCTCAAGGATTTTTGCAAGATTTGATTTTTGAGTTCACTGTCCTTAGCTCCTGCTGAAACCCACAGACCACAACTGTACATGACTTTCAAGAAGAAAAGTCAGAGAAGGGTCTGAGGCCCCTCAGGCTTCATGCAACATGGCTCATGCCTCTCTCAGAATATTCCTATGGGGTGTAGCTCATCCAATTTTTTGGGGTGGAGGTGCTAAAGCTCCTCAGCCACTTGGTCCGAGGTGAGCTGGACCAGAGCCAGCCACAATCAGCACTGCAGGCTGGCACAGCAGGTCCTTGTACAGATCATCCTTAGGCAGCTGTACTTTCCTCTCTTGACAAGTTGTGACCCTGGAAGTAGTCTCTCACGGTGGTTATTCTGACTTGCACTGATTGTACAGATGACAGAAGCCATTAAATCTTTTCCTTCCTCATGCTTTGCACAACAGGGGATTTATAAGCATCAGGTGAGCTCCTGATTCTCTGTGAGACAGAAAAATGCTTCTCCATCAGACTGGAGACAAAGGTCCTTCTGAACAAATCAGCAGCTCTAACATAAATACAATTTGTAGTCTTTGTTCAAAATTAAATAAGCCCGGACAGCTGTAATTTGGAGGTGCTATTTAAAGGAATCTGCACCAAGTACAATCTTAGCAGCTACTTCAAAAATCAGCTCTGCAAACAGATGACTATTGACTCCTCTAATGGAGAGCAAAGGAGGAGAGATGTGTTCTAGTTGTCTCTGTGGCCAGGATCTGGATATTCACCATTTTACGATGTCTTCATGGGGGCCAGTGCTGAGAGCTTGAAAACACAAGGACTATGGCTGCAAGTAGGAATCAGTGGGAAGCCAACCCACTGAGAGTCAACCCACATAGTCACCTGAGAGCAGCAGGCTGCTCCTGGCTAGATCTGACAGGCTTCCAGCCATGGAAAGAGAGATTCTCAGTCAGTCCTCTTCTTAGGGCAAAGGCTGCAGGAGAGGGAAGCTGGATCCCAAAAGCTGAACTCTGTAGACAAGCTCACAGCATGGCTGGTGGGTTCTCTGCCTGCCAGCATTGCTGTCCTTCCATGGGGCCAAGAACAGGGTGAGGAAAGGACGGAGGTGAAATGATGGAGCAGGTTCTGAAGCCCTCACCTAAGAGGAAATATTCCTGCTCGTCTGAGCCACTTCTGCCGAACCCCAGAAGGTGTCTCCACTGGCCTGCGCTGATGCGACACATCCCGGGCAGGCAGCGAAGCCCCAGCCCTCCAAATGGGATTCTGCAGCAGGTCACCACGGGGCACGGAAGGAGAAGGTAAAGCTGCAATGATAATGAGCACAAAATGAAAAGCAAACCAAAAAAAGCTTCAGTTTAATATACTTCCTAGGGTCGAATCCCAAAATAGATCAGACACTGAAGCTCCACCCTGCTGAGTATGGCAGCATTGCCATCCATCTCCTGCCCAGAAGGTGCAGACATCCTCACCCTGACAGAAATCAGATTAAGGGTGTGGGGGGCTTTTACATGTAATAAATGTTAATGTTAATGATTAGATGTTACTGTTGTTGCTGAGTTATTGTTAAGGGCCACTCACATGGTACATCAGAATTCCTCCCTGCTTTACCTAGAGCAAGGCAGGCATACTCCCAGGATGGCTCCACAGTCCAATGGTCTCACAGAGCTCCTGGAGATGGGAAAAGAGATGACCAGACAGGACTGACCTGGTCCAAGTGACGCTGGGGACAAGCGGGTGGTGGCAGAGGCCAGCAGGCAGGAAAGAGGTGACAGTTACCAGTGAAGGGGAACATGCAAAGCAAGCTCCCAGCTGGAAAGGTTTCCTGGGGAAGAGAAGGATGACTCTCCCGAGGGCAGAGCCACTGAAAAAACAGCTTTGAGTCAGGCACTGTTGAAAATGCATGGCATGGCAGCTGGGCCCAGAGGACGCCTGGGGATCCCGACCCCATGGAGCTCCTACCTCCCTCTGCTACATTAAGGACACAGTGGAGAGTGAATCAATCCTTGCTCTACCCCACACCACTAATTCTAGGATGGGCATTTCTATGGTTGCCCTGCTCTTTGCTGAACCCCATTGAATCAACCTGGAAGCTGAAGCCCCCTCTTGCTCTGCTCCTGGCTGTCCCAGTCAGGGCATACAGATGAGTGGTGACACATACCTAACATCCCAAAGTCCTCATACCACAACCCAGATGCTGCTGGTTCTCTGAGTTGGCAAAGACAATACACAGCAATCTGTCAGAGTTCAAGAAGCATCTGGATGATGCTCCTTGTCATAAGATTTAGTTTTAGGTTGGGCTCCCTGACTAGGAACCACCTTGGGCTAGAAGGAATCAGCACAAAAATCCCCAGTGCAGATGTACACCAAAAAACATGTAAAGATTTGGCACCTGGATTCAAATTTACCACAAGGGGCTTGAGCCTCTTCTTCTAAGAGTTTAAAGATTCCTCATTTACCCTCTGAAGACAGGGAGGCACCAGAAAAGAGCACAGCCATACTAGAAATAGCACTTTTTGGCAGAGCTGAGCCAGGGGTTCAGATGGATTTTTTCTTGGGAAAGGTGTTTGATGCACAGCTCGCAGGAAGCAGGAAAAGAATGAAGGGTGAGAAAAGATGGAAAAATTAAGAGAAATGAGGTCTGAGATTATGTCACTTTACTCATCACTGACACATGCAGTCAGGGCTGTTCCTGCCAACAAATCAAAAAGAAACATCAATGTTTTGTTTCATAAGCAAGCTCTGTTGAAACAGGCCTTGAGCCTCTTGCCCAGAACAAATCCACACAGAAGCCATCCAGGCAGCACTGGCAAAATGGCTTGGACAGGGAGAGGGATGCCCTTGGCAGAGCCTGTGTACCTTGGGCTCTCACTGTGAGCTTTGGCTAATGAAGATGTGCAGAAAGCAAGGGCAGAAGCTGGCTGCTCCCCAGATTTGCAGCTGATCAGTGCTGGCAGAGCAAGAAGAAGTCACCTTCCAGCAAGCATTTGCTGACTGGCTCCAAAATCAGAAGGCAATCCCCACCCAACCCCCCCCAGCTTGATCCAGGCATCGATGACACATGAACATCTCCCAGGCTTGGTCCTGATGGCACAGTACAAAGCTAGGGAGATAGCTAACCTGCTGCCAGCACTTGGGATGTGCAGTGCTTTTCCCCCAGGCAATGCTTTCTCCTTTGCCCCCTATACCCTGAATTCACCCCTCCAAAACCCAGTCCAGTGAGGAATGACAGCTCTTAGGTTCTGTCACTCTCCTGAGGCAGCTGAGGCTCCCCAAACCCAAGTGTAAGAGTTAAAGTGACTCCCATGCAGCTCTTCTGGGCTCCAACTTATGTTGCAATGTCTCGTGTCAAACTCCTCCATGTGTGTGACAGTGGGTGGAAGCCATGAGGCAGAAGGTGCCTCAAATGTCCTGTAGTGCACCCAGAGCTCAACCAGAAGGTGTCATGTCCAGGCCTGGAGGCAGGCTAGCTGACTTTCCAGCCTGAAAGCTGTGAAAAGAGCAGCACCATGCTGGAAGAGGCAGAGAGATGGAAGGTGCATGGTGACTATCACTATGCTGAAGGTAGAAGTCCACTGAAAAACTGAAATCATCTCCACATTGAAAATAGGAAATCATCACCACCCATCTTTGTCCTGACAAATCATCATTGTCCTACATCTCGTGTCCAGCTTTGTGTCTCTACTACAGACTTGGTACAATACACACTCACTGACAACCCTCCCCTTGGTGAGCATCTTAGTTACTTGAGCATCTTAGTTACTTTTCATTCTGTCTGAATGAAGCAGGTAGCAAATTTCTAAGTCTCCCTTGCTTCAGCTCCCCAGTGCCTCTGCCTTTGAGTAGCGAGACTCTCTGCAAGCTGTTCATGGCAATCACACGGCCATCCCACAAATGATCCCTGCCCAGCACCCAGCACTTGCTCCAAGAACCTCCAACTCTGAGAAACAGGAAACAACTTCTCTGTTACACCAAGAAAATCACTGCTCTGCAATGTGGAGACAAAACCACTGTGGTTTGGTGTGTGCCAAACCTCCTGCAGCTGAGGGACACATCAGGAACGTCTTTGCCTCACAGCTCAGCCCTCCTTTTCTACATTACCCAGGGGATTTAAGCAGGGAAATAGCACCTTTGGGACTACCAAAGCCCAAAACATAGGGCCCTAAGGAGCTGAGAGCACCAGGGGAAAGAAGGGGGTGTGCACTACTGTCACTCATCTGAAACTCCCCAGTACCAGGGGCATGGGAGAAGAATGCATTTCTGATGGATGTTCCCAATGTTCCTGCCTCTCCCTGTCAGTGGTTGACAGAGCGCTGCTGTCAGATTTCTGCCTTGCACTCTTTTTCACTGTCTGCATTTTCCATTCCTTTCTTGTTATAAAAACAACAAAGCAAAATCCCATCAACTATAACACAGAATTGGGTTTTTTTGGTCAGCACCAAGGCTGGGATCTGGCTCACAGGATCCCTGCAGTGACACCTGCCTGGGGACATGCAATGAGAGATGACAGAGACAAGAGAAATCACTAATGTTGTAGGAAGAACCACTTGGGAGGAGAAAGGCTTCTGTTCAAAACAAATTTTGGTCAAGAAAATCCTGAATGAAAAGAATAATTTTCTACGTGTTTAGCTCAACAAATCCTTTCCCCAAAGAATCTACTGGCAATTCATTACCCTAGATCTGTAGCCACGATGTTCCCACTATCCAGAGATGTCAGATCAACACATGAAGTTGGTTTGACATGTGCCACAGAGGTGCAGTTTCCTGCTGATCCATCCTGGCACACGGACTGCTCAGTGCCTGTTAGCTTTGTCCCAGCGAGGGAACACATCTTGCACAGAGGGAACAAAGAGGTGACGCAGGAACAGCAATGATCAATGCAAATGGCAAGGTCTTGAATAAAGGATGAAAGCTATAGAGAAAAGCTACATTTGGGGATGAGCCTTTTGCAGCCTCTGTCACAGGTCTCTAGGGATATCCTTGTATGTACTTTGTATTGAATGTCTTCCTTTGGAGGGAAAACCCAAAGAAAGCTGGGGAGCTGTTTACTGCCTTTAGAAAGAGGACAAATCAGTATTTCAAGAAGAAACTTTGAAGGTAAAAAATAGGGCGAAATATTTGAATTGGACTCCAGATTTAGTATCTCCTGTGATGAGATACTGACGATCCATTCCAATGCTACAGAAAACCTCTTGTTGCAAAGGCTTAACTCAGCTTTGAGCTATCAAAGATCAAAAAAAGGTGAAGAGAGCCTGTTCTCAGTCTGTCTCTAACCCTGTAGGTGTAGACAAAGAGTAACCACAGGAGACACATGGCTCCACAGTGTCAGAGAAAGGACATGGATTGGCATGGGTTGGGAACGTCCAACCTCACAGCCACAGCTGGACTCTGCTGCTTCTACCACTGCTCTGCTGAAAGCAGCAGCTATGACTAGAGAGTGAAGAGGAAAGAATGGCTGGAACTGCTGGACGAAAAAGAAGATCTAAGCACACAGAGTCTTGTCCAACAGAAAAATATTTTCCTCACCTGGCCAAAATAGATGTGTGATGGGAGGCTCTGCTGATGGGCTCCAGCAAGGTTAGATATACGGATGCTTCACTTGTACTGATCTCACCTTCCTGAGTCTTGATACCTGATTCCCATGGTGTCAGACTGAATTAGTTTATTCTGATCGCTTAGAATACCAACAGTGCTTAATGTGGACCAGAAATAATATGTGACATGCTGCCCTTCTGCCGGGCTCTTGATGAGCAATTTGAGGTGTTAATAGCTTGGAGACCATCTTCATTTGCAGCTCTGCCATGCACAATCACATGGTGGCTGCTGAGGGACCCAGAGAAAATACATTACTGCTTAATTAACATGCAGAGCAGAACAGGGAGCTGTCAGAGCATCCCCAGCAGGAAAGAGCCAGCAACGGGGCCATGCCAAACCCTTTGGAGCAGAGGCTGCTCTCCTGCCAGATGCTTGGGACCCTCAGCTGCCACCAACTCCACAGGCTCAGGTGACTCAGCATCAGGAGGAGCAAGTGCCTGCAGGCTGAGGTCCAGCAAAGCCAATTGAGGGGGAGATGGGGTGATTAAAAGCTGAACACTGATTCAGCATTCCCATTTCCAAAAACCTAAATTGCTTCCAAAAAAATGGGAATACAGAGAAACAGGCAAGCGGCCAACAAGTGGCCCCAGAGGAAATTAATTCCTCGCGGACCTCACTGGAATGTGCTTGTTTCTCTGTTATTGTAAAATATATGCATTTTTCTAGCATCAAAATTAGATTTCCCCTTTAGGTTGTAATTAAACCCTAATCTAATTTGGCTGAAGATAGCGGGGACCTCCAAGCAGAGCTAAGAGCCCTGCTCCTTCTTCTCCACATCCCTCCACCTGATTTTGGCAACTTTTCTCTGCATTCCAGGGTCTGCTCCTGAAGTTGCTGTGTCTCAAGAAGGGACACACAAAAAAACTTGTTGGGATTTAATAAAACTCAGCTGGAAATGGGTCTTGTGGGATAGGAGAGCAGGATCCCTGTGGCTGTGCAATCCTGAATGCCCTCCCCACGCTTCCTGAGGCACTTTGTAAAGTGAGCGTGTTTTTAGACACAAGACTGTTTTTTAATCTGTAAGCACAATGTCAGAGTGCTTGGCATGAGAAGATTTGGGAGGCAGTAGCTGCTGCCCCAGGGTCCAGGACTTCTCTCTGAAGCCCTCCTCAGAGCCACAGTTGATTTATGGCTTCCAAGAGGCTGTGTCCGCTGAGCAAAACTGTTTCTGGATGGACTCCATTCTTTTTAACAGCAGCACTTTGATGCCCAATGGTTAAATTGGCTTGGTTTCCTGGGGCATTATGAAAAACAGTTTGCTTCTGTCATGAAAACTGCCCAGCTCAGCCCTCTGCACTCTGCAGAGAGGTCAGCTGGAGGAACTGCCAGGAATGTGTTTATACATGTGCCCCAGTATGAATGCAGGATTGCTCTTGGGTTTGGGAAGCATAGCCCAGCCCAGGAGGACCTTCCTTCTAGGTGTGTTCAGATGTTGCTCCACACAACAGCTATCCTTAAAGCTGCAGAACCTGCTGATCTCTGTCAAACACTAAAAAGCTGCTCTGTGAAGGTGAGTGTGGTTGAAGAGGCCAAAATTCCTTTCACTGAGGTTGTCTTTGCCTCAGGCCTCAGATGTCTGGGAAAGCAGCTTTCCTTCCCAGGGGATCCAGTATGGAGGTTACACTAGCATCAAACTGGTGGAGAGATCACCTATTCCCTGAGCTTCCAGCCTGATCACAGCTGGTCAGTGTTGTTTCCATAAGGAAAGCTCAAAAATACTTTTTCAAATCCCAGACAAACAGCCCTGATCTTTGCAAAGTACAAACAGGACACCAGGAAGAAGAGCTTTAAGCAGAGCACAAAGGTGCACATACCTTACAGTGTTCACCTGGCTGTCTGTCTGGAATGACCAGTGGTACTGGGCAGGAATTGGGCTGCAGTTGGTCATCTCCACATTCAGCACTTTTTCAGTGTCATTCATGATGTAGCCAAAGTCCATGGCCTTGGTCTGGAGATGGAGATTTGGGAAGTACACTTCTCCCCGAACAGTGATCTGCTCCTCACGAGGATGATCCATGAAGTGCATCCTGAGAACCCTCTCTGCCACACGGCTGTTCAAATCCTTCTCATAAGCTGGGTTATATTGGATGCAGAGATAAAGTTCCTCCCCTACATCCAGTGTCATGGGCTGCAAGGAGATGAAAAGCATTAATCACCTTTGTGATCAAGTCCCAAGGTCTGACAACAGGAAACAGTAAACATTCAAAGTATGACCCCAGCATGGGATTCTCAGTTCACCCTCATTTCTTTACAGTGAGGATCTGTGTGCAGGCACCATGCTCTGGTCTGAGATTCTCTCAGGCTCACATTTCTGTGCTCCGCAGCAATACAAGGGGATGGCTGCTGGAGAGCTGGGATGCTTTCCAGGAGACACCTTTACTGCATGCCTTGCCCAGACCACATTGCCTGCTCCCTCCTCCTTGTGCCTTAAAGCCAGGATGGAACTTCTCAATTCAGCTAATATTTTGATTCCTTCAGCAGCTCTGCTGATTCAGTTCAGGCCAATCCACTCTTGACACTAGAAAATAAACTTCTCAACTCGAGGACCTCCCAATAGAAATGCACCACCACATCCTTCCTCTTCAAACCCCACTGAGTGAGCCCACAGATGCTCACCTTGGAATCTGAAGCAAGGGGCTGCCGGTCCACAGAGACTGCAGAGACTGAAGAGCCAGGACAGCACTGGGTTGCTACAGAAACAGGAGACAAGGAAAAACAATCTCAAGTAGCCATAGACCTCCCACCCCCTCTTCTGAAGCATTTCACATTTTTCAACCCCGAAAGCACATACAAGTCTGACAGACACATCAGTAACATTTTCAGTGTGGATCCTGCTTGGATTTGCTTCTCCTATGCCTTTGTTACAGTGACCTTCACTCCACAAAAAGTGCAGAACCACCAGGGCACTTTCAAGGCTTTCCTCTCTTGATGCCCAGACAAGGTAAGTGTCCCTGTGAAGCATTGGGGGGACCTTTCTGACAGCTGCTTCTCCTCTGGGAAGAGACAGACTTCTGTTCACTCTAATGCTTTCAGTTCCCTTAGGCAGAGTGCTTGGCATGAGATGATCTGGGAAGCAGTAGCTGTTAGAGCAGAGCAGAAAAATGAGGATGATAGTTTAGCCTGTCTAAATGACTATGAAGGCAGGGCAACATTAGGTAGCCAACTGGAAGTTATTGAGATGTGCAACAGCTGAGCTGGGGCTTTCCAAGGACGAGGGCTTAGATGAAACAGTTTCTGTGTCATCAAGTCAGCAGTCATGATTTCCTTGTTTCTGTAAAATGAAGTGATTTTGTAAGCATAATGCTTACAGAAATTTGTAGGAATCAATTAAAAAAATAAGAAAAAAGAAAAAGAATCCATATATCAAGGGAAACAGGTGATAGAAGGGTTAGTGCCAGCAAACTCTCGGAAGTGGAGGAGAAATAATCCATGTGAAAACCCAAACAACTCAAATAGCCAGCCTGCCTTCAGGTAAGGAAGGCATCACTTGTTCCTAGGATGCCCTGTGGCCTTCTAGGGCAGGTTTTAAAAGAAACCTCCCCAGGAACAGAGATGTCTTGCACTTCACAGCAAAACACCCTCCTTAAGCTGGGTACTCAAAACCATGATACTCTCATAGTTTTACTTCCCCAAATGCCTCCCTTTGTTTCTCATTCCTCCCTCTCATACAACACCACGACCCAACTCCTCCTCAGAGCCCACAGACTTGAGAGTCATCTGTGTTGCACATGCAAGGCAGGGAGTTGGGCTGCTGACCAGCCTGATGACTGTGAATCTTTCTGGATGCAAGGAAAATGGAAAGCCCACACCCAGGGGCATCAGGCTCTGACTGAAGGAGTCAGGTAGCCACAGCTGAACTCTCCGATGCTATTTAGGATTTCCAGGCAAGACATCCTCACTAGTACCCTGATCATTCTATTTACCTCTCCAGCAAAACCTCTGGGCTCAGAACTGCACAGGGACAGTCCCTTTGAAGGCAACTGGGCAGGTCTTCCTCAAGCTACCACTGAGGCACCTTTCTCAGAATACCAGTATAAGCAGGAGCTTCATGTATGCACATTTCACATGCATGCACACCACTGGGCACCATGTGTGCCCAGTGGTCCTGGAGCGAGGGAATGCACACCAGGGTTAGCTGGCATTTTCTTTGTAGAGCTGCATTTTCCCTGGGAAAAAAGGCACAGAAAGGAGAATATCCACAATCCTGCTAAAATCTCCTCTGATCTGTTCTCTAATGGTGCTGGAAAACCTGGCTGCCCTTGGGACACCAGGGCTGACTGAGAGACTGCAATGAGTGGTTATGGAAATATTGGCAAAAGTCAAGTTGTCAATTATAATGATCCCTGGGAACAGTTTCCCACATGGATAGACACCACACTGATCATTAGAGCTGGCACACTGTGTTTTCCTCCTCCAGGACTCAGGGCTAGACCAGCCCTCTGCCCATGTTTGTCTTCAAACAAAAAGCAATGCTGCTCCCAGACACACCCACCCTTCACAGGGCTTCTGTTTTACTCCTTGCTTCTCCTGAATAAAGCATTTGGGATTTGTTTAATTTACTTCCTGCCTGGCATCTAGTCTTAAGTGTAACTTACTTTCCCTGCCCTCCCTTTCTGCCTCAGCACACAACATTGGTAACCTCTGTTTGCCCTGAAGGAGCAATATTTCCGTCAGCCTGTATTTTGGGATCAGCACTGGGTTTTGGTAGCTATGGAAACACAAAAGAGCCTTAGCAACTGATGGTGGCCAGCAAGGAAAGCAACTGGTGCTTCCATGGAAACCTGTGGCCTTAAAACAGTTTCTTGAAGTCATTTGCTCCTTTTTTCCAGGCAAATGCCAAGGAGCTGCAGAAGAAGCCCCAGTGGAAGAGATCTGATGGGGAAGGTTCTGCCCTTGGCAGGGGCCTCACCTGGGCAGTGCTGGAGCAGCCTTCCAGAATCATCTCCACAGTATGGCCCAGCCTCAGGTCCATCATCAGTGGCCACAGCTTAAACACGGGGCTGTGAGGTCTGGGGCTCTGGGAAGAATCTTTACTCTTAGTTCCACCGAGGGCAGGGGGACAATGATGCTGCTGAAATATGTTGAAACCTTCTGTGGCCCAGAACAGCCGATGGATGTGTCGTCCTGTGTTTGTCACTTGGAAATGGTAATGACAGGGAATGAAGCTAGAAGAGGAGTAGAGATGAAAAATGTCATGGGAGCTACTATTTCTATGTGGTCACTCAGTTTCAGCACTCTTATAGCATTCCTTGACTGCACACTCTGCAATAACACTTCCAACCAAAAGGCTGCCCAAGCTCAAAGCTTCAGCCACAGCCCGGTCTTGGCTGCCCCATAGTTTATCACCATCCAGCAGCTGGTGTGTTTGCATACAGCCAGGGGAAATCTTCATGAAAAGCATCTTCTCAGTTGCTGCCTCATCTCAGAGCATCACCAGCTACTTAACACTCTGAGGATTTTTCCAAAGTGCTTCCTTGGAGGTCTCACTGTATCAGACACTGAGCTGGCTGCAAGCACAGGGAAGAATAGCTTCACTGCCATTTTGCCTTTCCCTTGGGAGCTGCTGCCTCGGGTGGCTTCCTCTGAAGATGCTACTGAGGAGCTGCAGGGTATAGAGACTCATCTGGTGATCTGAGCACCACTGGTGGGGCCCCTGCCACAGCACCCCCTCATCCCCATAGCTCTTGAAGAGCATCCAGCCTTAATCACTCCCAACATCTCACCCCTTGCTAGAACAGTGCAGCTGGGTTTGTGTTTTCCAAGAGAAACGAACTGTGGGAACACAGGGTCAACAGAAGTTTCCCCAGTAGGAAGACAGCAGCAAGTGCAGTCTGGCTGCTGAGAGAATGGAGTGACAAGAGATTAATAACTCCAGCTAGACAGAAAACAAAATGAATGTTCAATGGAAATTGATTCCTTCATGTAAAGAAACCTTAACTGCAGGCTAGTCTGGAGCTGTTATTTTACTCTCAATAAATCTGAGCATGACCAGGAAACAAATTGTTCCTGAAGCAGTTACTGGTTTTTTGAAGGCACAGAAAATGTGGCAGCAAAAGTGATGGTATGGAAGAAAGTTGCTCTGGAAAACTGTTAAGAACTGATGTGTACCAGTTTAGTATAAAATGGTTGATGCTGGAGACAGCAATGGATGAAAACTTGGAGAAGCTCTAGGTAGGTGCAGAATTTGTAGCTCTGGGAACACCCAGTGTTCCCTGGGTCCCATCTCAGCTCACCCAGTAGTAGCTCTGCAGCTGACAGCTCTGGCAACAGCCCTAAACCAAGCAGGTGGGCACAGAAGGGAAGAGGCAGAGCATGATGACACTGAGCAGATTGACACTGTCCACTCTCTTGTGTAGCCAGTTTGCAGCAGCACAGGGCACAGGACATGCTGGACTAGGGTACAGCTCCTTGCAATGCCCCTGCATATGTGGATGGCTGGCTGGTATATATTTAACCCAGAAAATTCTATCCTAAACACCTAAAGTAGGATTAACCTACTCTTTCTACTCAAAAATTTAGGTGTTGTGAGAACTGTGGACCCTCTTTGTAGTCAGGGAAAAGAACGGGCACCTTGAGAAGACAATTCTCATGTTAAGAACTCTCCAGCACAAAGCAAAGAGCACTTTGAAAAGGTTCCACTTTCTCCTGGTTACAAGAGTGTGTCTGATTTCAGACACAGGTGGTAGGATCAGTGAAGCCCCTCACCTAACAGTCTCAATGCACCTTGCCCAACCTCAGTGAGGCTTTCCTCTCCCTTTTGGAGCTGGTGCTGCAGCCATCCTGGCCTGTCTTTGCTTTGGGCTCCTGCCATGGAAAGGATGGTGAGGCAGCAGGCAGAAGAGGAAAGAGACACTAGGTCTGATCTGATAAAGCACAGATTGGCTGGGCAGCTGTAGAAGAACAGAGGAGGATACAGGGCAAAGACAAATTCTGCTGCTCCTCCCAGACTCCCAGGCAAAAGGGAAATAAAACAGCACCATTCATTTAGTCGAGGAGCTGCCAAAAGCTACCGCTTCTGTTGTGAGATTATGCTCCTTGGGGAACAGAAAAGCAAGCAATGTTATTGCAAAGAGAAATATGGCTATACTGGTAATGTAACATTTTCCAGCCAAACACTGCTGGGACATGCTGTTTTCCTCCAATTGTTACTTGATAAAGTGAGGAAATAAATGTATTAAAACTAAAGACAATTCAGTAATAATTTAGCAACTGGTTTCCATTTCAGTGGCTTTCGATCTAGCAAATTTCAAATGGCCATCACATGTTTCTGAGGGAATCTCTGGCTTCAGGCAAACAGAGCCAGGACCTTGTGCACTGAAGAAGATCTAGTCTGAAGGACCAAAGCTGCTCTTTGCTGAGCCCACAAAAGAAGCAGGAGCTGAGATATCTCCTTCCTGAAGCGAGCTTGAGCTCTGGAGTAAACAGTTTTTTGGCAACAATTGTGGTGCCAGTGCCTACAGTCCAGACAGGTATGAAGTTCATATGGCTGTTGTCAATGAACAGCTTCACCTTGTCCTGGAGTTTCTTTGTGTCATCCACGTTTGCTGTAACAATCACAGGCCACCACTCCTTTATTGGGTTCAATCCTCCAGCGTGAGCGTTTCCCAGCCTGTAAGGCAAACACAGACTTCAGATGGAAACTATGGACTCTGCTCTGCTGAGAGGTGCAGGGAACAGGAAGACTAAAGAGAGGATAAAAATCATAAAGCCTTTACTACTCTAAATCTAAGCTACAGAGTCCAGCAACAGCAACTCTTCAAGAGCTTATACAACCTCCTTTAACAACTCATGTCACTAGCCCAGTTCTGCTCAACCCAAGGGATGCTCATCCTCACAAGATGGTTATTCCTCCTCCAGTCTCTCTTTGAGAGACTATTTACTCTCTCCTGGCTTCCCGACAGTGGAGCTGGGTCTGTACAAAGGTTCAAGGCCAGAGGAAGCTGGGACTACTCAAATCCCAGCCCAGCAGCCACACAGCTGAAGGACACTAATGACAGCCTGAAGAATAACTGCAAAGCCAGCTGAGCAAAACCCCAACACCAAAGTTTCTTTTCCCAATGGTGCATCAGTGCTTCTCAACAGGACCTGAAGGACTGTTTATTCTTATCCCCAAAACTGCTGGAAAAGCAGCAAGAGGAAAATTCACCCTGCTCCTCCTTGGCCCAAGAGGCTGAGCCTGGACTCACACAACACCCAATACTTTATCCACAAACACAAACAAGTCAACAGTGTCAGGGCTGGCTCCAGCTCCAGTAGCTCAACCCAGACAACATGGAGAAGAAAATACTCCTCCCAAGACTATTTGCAAGCCTCTCACAGACTGCCCCCCCTCCAGTACCATTAGACTAATACTCACCACTGTATTCAAATTAAGGGACCAATTTTTCATCTGTGTACAATGACATACATGCAGAGGACATCAGATGTCTTGACAGTGAGTTTAGCTTTACAGCAGGAAGCTGAGGGCAAAGTGTGGCCCAGCAGATGCTGGGCACTTTGTGGCTGCAGAGTATTTTCTGTCCCCACTAAAGATCCCTGTAGCCAATATTATTGATCTGCTCCCCAGGAGAAGAGCACGAAGAAAAGCAAACTGCTCTATACAGTGATATCTCTCTCTTTAACAGCCACCTTCAGTCTTCATCCTTCCTCTGCCCATTTTCAATCAAAGAAATCACTCTCAAAAACACAAAAATGACTTCTGCATTTGACCATCTGGTACCTGATTTCAGCTTGTGATTTTGGAAACAAAACAGTGCTCCTTCCAGAACATCCTGAATAACCCAGCTAACACAGGCCTCACACCAATGCAGACCTCTCACTCACACGATGCTCAAAGCTGGCAGAGCCAAAGCCCTCCCACACACCAGCAAAGCTTCAGCCCCACTGGCTAGACTCTTCCCATACCTCAATATCCTGGGATCCCAGGGAGTGAATGGTCCCTCTGCAGGGACTTATTTCAAATTCCCTTGACTTCATAAAACCTCAAGCTCCCTTCCTCCAGAATGGATGAGTGATTTTGAATATCTGAACAGAGCTGCAAATACTGGGCTCTCTCAAACCATCCTCAGGAACATGGAGGTTGAAGACCATGGGTGCCAAGGAGGTGTTAGACAGGCAGCACCTCAAGGTGTGAGGAAAACCTAAGAAAATGACACAAATATCCTTTTAGACATCAATTATCTCATTATTCCTGATGGGAATGTTCTGGCAGGATAAAACTTTTCTTGGATTTTAGCTCTTTGTTATCTGAACTACAGCTCACCTCAGTTCCCTTTGATGCTGATCCTAGATTGCTGCCTTGGCAATGCCTAGTCTTAGCCATGCTGAACACTGCAAATTTCTCTCTGCTGGGGAGGAGCTCTCTCAGCTGCTTCAAATCAGCACCACTTCTGTCTCAATGATGAGTGTATACCTTAACTGACCATTTTCTCTGAAAATTCAGTATGTAAAATTCCCTGTTAACTACTCCACCAACACTCCCACCATTTTCAAGATATAAAAGCAGTGATTTTTCATCAAGGAGAAGCTGCAGTAAAAGAAAGGGAGAATGGAATTAGGAACTAGAACATGATGCAAAGCACCCTAAAGCAGTTTCTCTGGGCAGGATCCTTATAGCATCTCCTGATTTGGGGGAACCCGACTGAGCTCCTGACAACTCACAGCCCACTCCACTGGAGGCAAACCTGAGCCTTACTTTGAGATCAGCAATTAGGAACCACCTCACCCAACAAACGGGGACATCACACCCAGGCTGCGCACTGGCTGTGATTGCTGCCCGCAAAGGTTTGCACCAGTTCAGCTCCGAGACTTGGTTTCCATAATGGAAAACCAGGGATACAGCAACACCTTGTAGGAATGTCCTGCAGAGCCAAAACACCAGCCCACAACCTGCTCTGCAGGGGATATATGGCTTGGCTGGTCAGCTATGTGTGGAGGAAACATCTCCCACAGCCTGCTTACCAAGCGTCTTTTGAACACAGATGGGGAGGAAAACCCAACTGCAAGCACAGCCCAGAGCTTCTCCATGCCTATAAACAGTGATCTCTGCCAGCTCCAGCAGTGACTTCAACAGAGAGGCAGGACTGGCACAAACAGGATAGACACAGATTTCACAATCCCAAGTGCCACAGAGGTCATCAGATGAAGACAAGTCAGTGGCACAGTTAAAAGGAAGAAAGATACAAGAGGCCTTAGGAATTAAATCAGATTAAGCAGAATGAATCTCCTATTACAGAACCATATTCCTGCCTGGTGCCTTTCTTATTACTTCACTTATTCAAAAGAAAACAAGAAGTAGCTCAGCAGTGATGCAGGGAAGGGAGGAAGCAGCTCAGGAAAAATAATGAGTTTTCTTAAAAAGTCCATGAACAGCATGAAAACACAGAGGCATCCTGGGTGTAGAATGATAATGGCCCTTCAATCAATCCACAATTGATTTCACATTTATACTGTAGATCATCTCAGTAAAAAGCCTTTTGTGAGCCTGAGATGGAGAACTGGAATCTGCATTTCAAAGGCAATGCTCTGGGTACTCAGCCACCAGCTCTCTCAATCGAGCTGGGCTGACGTAGGAGACACAGGTGCCTGAGGCAGACCCCGCTGCCAGGGCATCTGACCTGGTCAGCGATGAGGTGCCCTCACAGCACTAATTAACATCCTGCACTAAATGTTGGGTGGGTAAATGATACCCTTGCCTTCCAACAGGAACATATGCCCAGAGTAGCTATAGAGACCGGTAATAGCTCAAGTTCCTTTCTCCTGAAATCCCATTCCATGGGCCCTCCTTGGATAAGGACTTTCAGTCATTCTGCTGGCAAGGATCAAGAAGTTGGGGCAGACACTATGAAGGACACCAGAAAATACTGAGTTTTATTCTTTTGGTCCTATTTGATCTCATGATGGCAAAGTGCTGCCTTAAGGCACCAGCAGCCCTGGAGTTAACAGCCTGAAGAGGTTGTTGTGGAGGAACATGAGTGACAGATGCTCTTATGTTCAAGTGCTCCATTTCAGCAACACGCAAACCTCTCACACTCTGGTGCAAGCCCAAGGCACACCCACCAAAGGAGATGTCACCAAAGTGGAGGGCAGGCACATCAAAATGAAAATTCAGTCCTGTGACACAGCCCCTGTGAGCAGAAAGACAGGGAGGCAGTGGCTTTTTTAAAGGGAATTGCAAAGGGTTCAGGTGTTGTTAGGGCTGCAGTGGATAAAAGCTGCTGTCAGAATGTGAGAAACAATCACTCACTTAAAAATGTTAAAGGTTTATTAAACCTGCACAAACACAATAAAGGCATGAACAAGGAAAAAGGGACCACACTGCAAGTGTGGCTGACCGCCAGCGACTCATCCACAAACTCGCAGTTCCACCTTTTATAGCCCTGATATTTCATCAGCCAACTCTGGCCCCACCCAAAGTCTGTCAGTCAACTCTTCTTCACTGTCCATTGGTGGAGAGTTGCTTCCTTGCAACTTGATTGGAGGTGGGGTGTTGTCATGCCACGCCTCCCCAGCAGTAAGCCTGCCCCATGCAAGGGGCACATGGGCATGTCCTCCCTCCACCTGTCCCTGCCACCTTGCGAACCAAGGCTGTGTGGTGACAATACAGGGGGAAAGGGCACCATGGGGAGAGCAGAGAGTGTCCAGACAACAAACTACAATGACATAATCATACATCAGTAAAACTTGTCTTAACATACTTCCAATATCCATCCCTTAATTGTGAGAGCCAGTCATATAACACATCTATATGTGTTATAACAGAGAGCCACCGTGGGGTTCAAGTAACCCAGGACCCATGTGGACAGGAGGCAGCCAAAGCAAAGTGGTCAGCAGCTGATGGGCCTTAGGGCACCTTGGCAGGCAGGACATGCCCCCGAGTTGCTGCTGGTCCACTGAAGGGTCCTAAACACACACCCAGAGATGCCTATGTGCCTCAGCTTCCCCATCTGTAATGTGGTGGATGCGGAGGTGTCCCTACAAAAGTGGACTCATTGTAACCAGCCTTCCCAGCCACAGATTCCCTACTTAGATATTTCTTATCTGGAACTAGTGTTTCCATGGAGGATCTTTTCCAGATCTTGACACACACAGTCATTATGGGCAGGTTTTTGTGACAAAAATCCAGGGTAGTCTCAACCATCCACTGCAGTAACAGTTCTACACAGAGGACAGATGAAAGGACCAGCTTGTCACCAGTGCACCAGCTGTCACAGCCAAGAGCAATGGCTTAAACAACCAAACATGCCAACACACCACCTCACATTTAGCAGACAGGCTTCAAACTGCAAAAGTCACCATCATCCACTGAAATAAGCACTTGAAGCTCCACAAGACTCACAGATTTATTTCATAGTTGATGCCAGTCAATGCGAACTGTATCTTCTATTTTATTCACCAGACTGCCACTGGTTCTGCTTTACGCATCTTGACAAGCAAAACCTGCCCTTGCTCAAGGAGAAAGCTGCTTATGCAATAACATCCCGTGACCAGTTTGGGGGAGGGACAGAGGAGAATAAATTATTTGATTGTGAAATGTTCCCTCTTCATTTAAAAAAAAAAGAAAAGGCTGCAGTTTTCTGCAAACAAAAAGCCAGCATAATTGTTTCTTTACTGAGGTCAGACCCACTCACCACTCTTCTCTTGCAGAGTAATAACCTTCTTATTTTTTTTCATCCATTTCCCTTACTCGATTGGTAAATTCGACTGCAGAGTCCTTCAATTTCTTTACTGCCTTGATCCAGTGCCTCCCAACAGCAGCATCCCAGACACAGCCAGTTCCAAAGCTCCAGAGCATCCAGCAGCAGCTTTCCTGCCTAGCCCACGTTATCCTACCAGCCCATGGCTCAGATGTGCTGGGACAAGCCCTCACTTGAGGATCCTTAGCTGAGGTCTAGCTGCTTAGCACAGCACTAAAAGTGTAATTTACTCATTCACCTTTTCTCATGTAATGAAAATAATAAATTGATATACAGAAGTAGCAAAATATCAGCATCAAAAATGTATAGAGAGCACAATCTTTTGGTAAGAAAATTCAGTGTGTCCTTCCTTGCTACAAACAAGCTTTTGAAAGTGTCTGGCATGATGCAGTGCTTCATTTTCTACCTCTTTTGGTTGCTCTCTCATTTTTTTGCAGACTTGTCACCATTGGGATGGAGACAAATAGGTAGAAAATTACTTCTCTTCCTTTCCAGAAACATTTTGCTCTTTCTAGAGTCAGAGATACACCACAGCTGAAGTGTGGTGAGGGACTGGTCAGCAAGGAAAAGCACTCCCAAGCCCTCTGAGAGCCAGTGCTGAGCCAGGGGGATGGATGGATTTTCTCTGACTCCCAGGAATAGGCAGGAAGGACTTGACTGAAAACCTTTTGCAATGGACTTGAACTCAAATGCAGCCAGTTTGTTCCAGCTGCTTTTGGACAGCTTGAGCACAAAGGTGATTTGTGCCTGGGACTGGAACAAAAGCCTCTGAACATGCAGCTTTTTGACCCAGTGCTGCTGTCATGCACCAAGGGGTTTTGCAGGAAGCCTCCCAGCTGATTTCTAGGGAAGGCTGCCTAAAAGCAGGGATTGGGAGCAAGACACACATTTCCAACCTCATCAAAAACATTTAGATTCCAAGAATCGCCTCAAATTTGACTAGTATCACAACTGCCCAAGTTGCCAGGAATTCCACAGGTCCATAAGGCTCACTGCTGCCCCAGGAGCCACCAGGATCCACTCCAACCCTGCTGCTCACCTCATATTTCTGGGTTGCTCTGACTAAAACCTCCCTGATGTTCAGTTCCTCAAAGATGAAGTGGAGCCAGGGCCCGAGGCCTTCTCCTGTGAGGAGCAGGGGCAGCCTGGTCTCATGGCCTGGGGGAGATTTCCATTTCAGTATGGTAAATCCTTCTGCTATCCTGCATTTTCCAGGCTGCCTTAGTGCTAGTCCCTGGCTCTGAACTGCCTGGGACCAGCTCCTGATGTTCCAGGAGAAGATATGGACCCTTGTCTTCCCTCAGGAGATATGCTTTAGATCTGGTTTCCTATTTCTAACCCACCACTTGGGCTGGTTTTCGATTTGGCCATGAGTTTTTAATCTGAAAAAGCGATGCTGAGTTTAAAATGATGGGACCATGACTCTGGGATAATTCCCACCCCAACAATCTACTGGATCAGCTCTGATCTGTAAGGAAATGCATCATTTAAATGACTCCTTGAGATCCCTCTTCCAAGGAGCCAATGGAAGAGTTAAGCTCTCCCAAGGGCCTTTCAGGGTCATTCAGGAACAGGCTCCTTTTTCTCAACACACGTCATGTACTCTGATTCCTTTAAGTCCCAGACCAGCTCAAGGCTTGCATGCAAGCAGCTTTCCTCTTTCTCTGTCATGAAAAAGCTGCTCTGGCACAGCTCCAGGAGATTCCTGCAGCAATACTGGACAACCCCATCACCAGAGCCAAGAGAACAGCCCTGAAAAAGGAATCCCTTGGGAACAACTTTTTAAATCCATCCTTCCCATGTCTCCCACAATTGCAGCTGGTGGGCAGCAAGACAGTTTGTTAGCACAAGCTCTGAGTAATTATTGTAGATGGCATTTGCTGAGTAAACCCTGCACAATTACTGTGCAAATAAGAAGCTGTTTCATGACATTTGTATCCATCAGTTGAAGCAGGAAGGCAAGAACAGAGCAGCTGGACTAGGGATTGCAGCACCCTCCAGAAGAGGAGCCCAGCTGCTGGAGGACCTTGGGCCTCACACCTCTTCCTCCTAGGTAGGCAAACACAGAATATTCGCTGAATGGAAATCTGGCAGCCATCTCCCACTCCTGAAAAACATCTAAGCAGCACCATGCAGAGACAGAGAGGAAGGACAAGGTAACCTGAACCATGCCGTGAGCTCTGAGAATTCCCTACCCTGTGCCAGCACAGCAAAACCACCACCTCTGAGATGGGGTCACTCAGGTGGGGCAATGACAGCCGCTCCCTGAGAAGGACTTGACAATACTTCTGGAAGACAGAACAAGCATAAACCTTGTCAGCAGACTCCCTGGACTCTGTTTTCCTAGGAGGGTGCTCATCCTGCTGAGCACAGCAAGGCCCATGCAACACCACCATGGAGTGAGAGCCACAAGGTGACAATTCCCACGCAGGGATAGAAGCAGGTGGTGGCCAGGGATGGTCCTTCTGCAGACATCCTGGGCTCAGCAGGGCTCAGCCACCTCTGGTCTGGCTACATCTGGGCAGTGGGAGGGGAATCCAGGATTTCTAACTTGTCTCCTACTGCCTAATGATGAATCCATGTAAAAAGAACCCATCCTGAGGTCAGTGGCCTGGAGAGTTTTAGTATTCATTCACTAAAGTAGTTCTGCCCTGTAGCTCTTGGGCCTTTGAGGAAATGCTGGCAAAGCTACGGCATGAAAGCTTATCCCTGCACTGCCTGGATTGTTGTGGGATCAGCGATCCAGAGCCAGGCGTCTCCAGCTTGTATGGGAGATCCCCTGGAAGCTGCAGGGGCAGTGGGATGTGCCAGCACTGCCCTGCTGCCCAGGGACTCTTCCCAGCAGTTGCAGGGGAGCCCAGGGGGCTCAGGCTTGCACCATGGCTTCACTGGGGCCGAGAGAAGCAGGGCAAAGGAGCTGTACCTGAGATGTCACAGTAAACTGCTTGCTTATAGACCTGGGCTTCCTGGGTCTTAAAGGGCACTCTGATTTCAGCAACCTAAACAATTTGGCCTGATCTTTCCCTTCCAAAGCAGAAGGAGACAGCAAAACATTTATCTTCAAACATCACATTTCTTGTTTTCAACCATAGCCCTTAAAGCCTTTATTTAGAGTATCAATGACAAGCAAGGAGTGAGCAACAGTTATCAACAATACTGATCAGGGAGTTTGGAAGCTGCAAAAAATCTAAGTCCCTTACCTTTACTGGTACCTGGTAGTAGATTTAAAACCAGGGGTCTAGCCAGACTACCAGTGTGTCTGTAACTGTCTGCTGCTTCCACAGGGTCTTCTCTCTCTGCTTCTCTCCCAAAGGGTCCTGGCACTGATGCTCAGTCTCATGACAAGGAGCCTTGTCATGAAATTTTGGAGGCTCTCACTAAAGGATCTCACTTACTGCAACTGGTTTAAAAAAAATGCATGAGTTACATTTCCTCAAACCCCAGCATTTCAACTGTTTCTTAATGCACTTTTATTGACATAAATACATGAATCTCTGATAACTATAATAACACTCCAAAAGGAATGAAAAATTTAGCTTACAGAATGAAACAAAAAGAACAGCTAATTTTTCTATCAACAAAATGAGGCTTTGATTCTGCTTGCTGCTGGGTATTGTCACTACTCTATCCAAAAGTCTTGAACTGACTGGAGCCTCCAGCTCTCCTGAAGCATAAATATTAAATAATGATAATATTGCCCATCGACTTGGCATTCAGAGCTCAAAGAACAGGCCCTCAAGGAATTAAGGAGCTGTGACATGGTAAGTCACTGGGGTAGCTGCAAACAATTCAGTAATGCACAGCCTGCTTAGAGTTAACAGAAAAGAGGGAAAGACAGAAAAAACCAAGAACTGTTTCAAACACCCACAAACTAATGAGAAGGAAAGCCTGAAAGAATTCATTCACTTGAATTTTACTCAAAAACCTAGAGGCACATTTGCCTCAAGATCAGATGTTTCTATCCAGCAAGCAACTGGATGAAGATGAAGCCTTACTTTCCAACACTTGCTTGAGGAACATCAGCTGGCAACCCACACTGAGCATGCGAGACATCAGACCCCTCAGGGCCCACTGGGATGCTGCATGGACTCACCAGTATCCAGAGACTAAGTCTGGATTGACAGGAATAAAAAGCATCTGGGTTGCTCTGAAGAATACCAGCTCTGCTACAACACCTGGAGCTTGGCTAAGACAAGTGCTGAAAAGAAACACTTGGATGATCATTTCCCTGGCTTGGCTAATTAGAGTCTAATAACTCACCAGTGCTCATCACCCAGCTGCCTGCTGTGTGTTTAACAGCCTGAATTCAGTGTTCTCACCCTGGGCAGAGCCTCCCCGGTCAGGGGGATGTACTAGGCAGCTGCTTGACTTTGCTTCAAGCTCAACAGCTGGAGGTGAATGCACACCTCATCTCCACAGTGTTCTGCACTTCTCTTAAAGGTACTGCCTGGGCTGAGGTGCCCAGTGTCACTGCTTGATCCTGCAGCTGCTGTGGCCTCTGCCCAGAGAGCTGCAACCAGCCCTCGTTTGGTTCCTGCACGGTGCCTTGCCAGGCCTGCCAGCACCATCAGCTACACAAACAACCCCTGCTGATATGTTGGGGAAAGCCATTAATGAAATGTCAAGAACAACGATGATGTTTGAAGTTGTCATCTTCTAGATGGGTGTAAAGCAGGGGAGGAGAGCACATTCTGAGCCTTAAAACTGAAATACACAGCTGCAGGAAAAGCAAGAGGAGTTCAGCAACAAGTGGGAAAGAAATGAGCACAAATTTCAGAAATCTCACCCAGATCGCTCCTAGGAAAAGTCTCCATTTGCTCTGTAGAGACTCACATGCCAAACAGCAAACTGAGGAGAAGGTATTTGAATGAGAAAGGACAGGAGCAGCAATGCTGAGGGTGCAAACTGATGCCAGGATTTGACTGTGGTCCTGCCATCAAGGCTTATGTGGGCTGTGCACCAACAGATTACCAGGGACAGGCACCTTAGAGTTTGTGCTGGCTGTCAGACAGTGCCTACCATAAACTGAGTATCCACTTTTCAAGCACTATGTTATTTCTTACAAGACTTGGGGATCTTGGTGTAAAATATGATGGCTTTTTCAGATTTTACACCACATCGTCCTTTAACTGCTCTGAAGCTGAGTTCAAACAAATGAGAACAAGGTCTCAGAGCCAAATCACTGGGAAACTCAGAAAGCATTCCTCCTTCCACGAAGGCCAGAAAACAAACTTCTTGGAGCTTAACACAGCACTATCAGTCCTTCAGGTCAACCACCTCACAAAGTGCTGTTCCTCCTGCTGGATTGCAAGCTGATGGTACTCACTGGTCTGTTTTATGTGCTGCCATCAGATCTATTGGTCCTGTGGGCACTGGGGCAGTTTGGTTATTACTCAGAGGCTGACAGAGGCAATACATCTCCTGTTAATGGAAGCAAGTGTAATACAATTCATAAGCAAAAATGAAGCTAAGCAGGAGAGGAAGAAAATTAAAAAGAACCATTGGCCTGATGAATATGCATCTGCTAACAACAGTGCTCTGTTCTAGCTGAGTGAGTTTAGCTGACTTTGGGATTTGTCAAATGCCAAGGCCAGCACATCTGTGACAGAAATATAACTGACACAGGATCTTACCCCACTGCTTTGGAGCACAGGAACAGCAATATATCACAGAGGCAAGGAAAGGGACAGACCTGACTGAGCAGGGGACCTGGGAAGGAGGCACAGGGCCAGGAGGCAGGGACAAGGTGGGAGATGATAACCAGCCCACGCTTGATGCTTGTGACAGCTCTTGTCTTGTCTTGCTGTGAGCTGTGTCCATGTCATCTGTCCTGCTCTGGTTACTGTCTACTGAGCTGTGGGTGAACAGGACTAGGACAGCAAACTTACCTGTTCCCCTACTAAGCCCTGGCAGCCAGACAGATGGACTGCATGTCTGAGCCCCTAAAGTGACTTGCAGCAACTGTTCCAACTGCAGCAGTGGATACTGAAGCCCTGCACTCATATCCTTGTTCCCAAGAAAACCAGTTAAAAATGCAAGACTTTTGATCTCCTGGGATCAAATCACCATTCTACAGGATTCAGTGTATTTGGACAGAAACTTTTGGCAATACATCACAGAGAGCATCCCTGTACTGTCAGGGAAAGTGAAAGCCAGGGTGTTTGACTCCAAAGGTAGAGGGTAAGAAGAAATCATCAGTTACACATAGTCTACTATTCTGTAGTATTAAACCAAATTCTTTGAAGACATAACATGCTCTGGAAAACTTTTGCCATTTCTTCTTTCATTACTGCAGTATGTCAGACTATAAAGCTAGAAAACGTTGTTAGATACTTCTCCTGGGAAATTAAAATAGGCTGTTTGAGAGGTTCCTCACATGCCTGCCCCACAGGAGAAAAAGAACTACTAGTCCAAAGGATATGCCTCATTACCCACCCTTACAGACTACAGCTACATGTGTATGAGCCTCAGGACACCTCAGGAGCCAGTGCTCTGCCTGGGCTGGCACATTCCCTATAGGATGGCCATTGAACCAGAGCACGGGAAACTACTGTGGATGCTAACCAGGACAAATGAAAGCTATGAAGAGCTGTGAACATGACAGGACGCCACTTCTGGCACCACGTCAGCCTCTGCCAGGCTGCCATGGGCAGGGGGCCTGAAATACAGACAGTGGATGGATGATGAGATAGCACAAAATCTCCAGCTCTTATTCCTGCCTTTGCTAAAGCACTCAGCAGTGCAATACAGGAGGGGTCAGCTCACCATGACTCACAGCTACACAAGTGATCTCTGTGCAACCAGAAAGACATGTGGATCCTGCTTCCCCTCACTCAGCCCCTAGATAATGAGAATCTGCTGTATCTCCACCAGCCCAGATAAGAAAAAGCTGATCTTGAAAAGCTGGATACCAACCATGTCTGGCCAAATCCTTGCCTCAGTTTGGCAGAGGGCTAAAGCCATCCTCAGAAAGGAAATCACTGCTTGGAGCAGATAGAAAAACAAGACAAATCTGGTAACAGAAGCACTGAAATGGCACCCAAACAGCAGCCTGTTAGTTCCGGGCACTCAGGAGAAAGGCAGTGCCAAAGCTAACATCTGCCTCTTTCCATAAATAAGTGAACCCACCACAAGCTGTGGGATGGACCAGAGCTCCTGCTGGACATGGTATCTTCTGCTGAACATTGAAGTGCTCAGCAGTAACCTCTCCTTTGGATGGGGACCAGATTTTCAGGAACAAACAGTGCTGTTACCTCCTGAGCCAACCTCAGGTCCATAACCCTGCCATCTTGAAGACCACCTCCATCAGCTCAGAGATAACACATGACACTGGAGAGTCATGACCAGGCAATGACAGGAGAGTGATGACTCGTCAAGGTCAGGGCAATGGTAACAAATCCTTGTCCTCCCCTTCCTCTGGTTTCTATTTCCAAGGAGTCAGCTCCCATGTGTCTGCAGTGTGATTTACAGCTAAGCTGTGGTGGGGACTATGCAGCAAAAACCAAGGACTTTCTCCTTTGGTAGCCACCTGGGCTTCTTGCACAGCTGCTTCTGCTGACCCATCATGTGTATTTGCAAAATAAAATACAATTTGAGATGTGCTCGGCAAGTCAGAGTTGCATAACAATTTGCTTCCCACAGGCTTGGATGGATGCTCAAAATGTTCATGGTCACATGGTGATTCGAAAAATCCCTGCCTCCTCTTTTTGTCAGGATTTTTGTCAGTGATTTAGCCTTATACTACAGCAACCTGCTGCAGCTTCTAGAGACAGCAACACCTGAAAATACTGGCAGGTAGTGGCCCGCACAGCAAAGCTTCTGCAAAGCTATCCTGCCCAGAAAGCCTTTCTGAGACTACTCTCCCTCCACCAGCTTCCTAATTTCTGGAAGCAATTATTTCCTCCAGCTACTTGCCAAAAGGCTTTGATTCTCTATAGGGTGCTCCCATACATCATGGGTGGGAGGAAGAGAGTAGCCACTGCTGGCCAGAAGGTCAGAGACAGAAAGGTCCCAGCTTTGGGAGCCTCTCCAGCAGATGGGCCGGCAGCACAAAGGAAGTGTCTGTCCAAGGTAAAAGTTACAAAACCATCACCACAGAGAAGACTGTAGAAGTCAGTGGCAGTGGAATTTTAGATTCTGTATTTGATAAAGAGAAGAAAATACTATCATTTGATGTAAAGATACCATATGCTGGAGCAGGGGGGAGACAGACAGGACCAAAACTCCAAATGTGAAACCAACTGTTCCACAAATAATGGCATTAAAGGAAATCAAAAGATGGATAATGCTGGATAAAACAGAAGGTAGTAGTCCCCTTGTATTCAGTCCTAGAGCAAACAATGTAACATTAAAACAGCCACTCAGGAAGGGTTTCCACTCAAGATTTGGGGCTAGGCCATGGTTTATGTCTGTCCATCAATAGATGGAGAACCAGGACTCTACTGTGGGCAGCTAGACTTCTGGAGCTCACCTTAGTGCACTTTGGGAACACAGGACAGGTTAAGCTAGTTGTGGGGTCATGGCCCCACTCTAGTGAAAAGCAGGAGCCTGGGAAATACCACAAAATCAGCTCAGCACACCACAGGATGCTCTTAATGCTCAGCTCATTAGCTCCCACTTTCTGCAATATTCCTCTGCCACAAGCTTTTGGTCACATCATGCTGCTGTCAGCTACAGTGGTGTGACACTTGCATTGTTCTGACACTGATGACTCTTAGCCTTAGATGGGCTATGGGAGCAACCAAGAAGAGAATATGATGCTGTTCCTTGGGAAAAAAAGATGTTTAACCTTTCTCAAAAGAAAACAGAGGTTGTGATTATTCTAGAGTTTACTCAAAGATGAAAAAGGATTTTGCACTGCACAGACAGTAGGCATTCTTCATCTCATCCTGTGCAAATACTAAGAATTTGGGCTCTGTTTGACAGAAGGACATGGGGGTTTGCTTGCAGAAACAGAAAAGCAAAATATTTTCTGTCCTTGTGTGCAATAGAAAAGTTCATTTAAACATGCCAGCCTTGTGTCCAAGCTCACAAATGACCCTGGAAAGAAGACTCAGACATGGTTCAGTTGAGATTACAGAAAGAGATTGGCATTTCCATGATTAACCTTAGGAAGAATTCAGCCTCCTTTCCATAGAAAACCAGTACATACTTCAAGTCAACATGTGAACTGACAATGCTCCAACACCCTCTCTTAGTCCCTAAACACCACCTGTAAGATGTGTCCTTACCTACAATAATTGATCCCTCTAGACACTGCAAGGACACGCACAGAGTGCCCTCGATGTTGAGCCCTTGCAGCAGAGCTCAGCTTTGTCTGGCTCTCATCCCTGCCAGGAGCCCACAGGGCAGAAATGCTTTTTGCAACCAGCTCTCTGGCCTCACCAGAATCCTGATGACTTCTCTCTTGGCACACAAAGCCAGCTGAGGCAGGGATCTGTCAAGTGACCTCATTCAGGGATGAGGAGGAAGAGGAGGAGGAGGAGAAGCAGGAAGTTCTCAGCCATCACTTACCTTGGGCTCAATGCAGAAAATGTCATTGTAGAACAGCACTGGGTCTCCTTGCACCTTTGCCCTCTCACTCTGGAGGGTGCAGGTGAGAAAAACAGAGTGTTCTTGGCAAGCGGTGTCCACTCTGCACTCCTTCAAACCAGACAAGTTGTCCTTTTCCTGCTGACACAGCCTGGGATACTGCCTGCAGGAGAGACAAACCCAGCAGCTTGTTCAGGAAGCCACAGATTTGCAGAGAGAAGTGGAAGTGCAGGAAGAGCAAAGCACTCGGAGAGGAGCAGCAGCAGCTCCTCAGCAAGGGGCGGACCCCAAGCCACAGGGTCCCAAGTGGATCAGAGGATCACTTGCTGTTCACTGGCATAGCAGGTAGTTCTACCCCACACTTAGAAACTCAGGAGAGGTTTTAAAAGCCAGCAGCCCTAAAGAGAACCTCCTGGCTCAAAGCCACTGCCACAGCTGAGGGAGAATCCACCAGCCACCATGGGAGATAGATAAAGATCAAGGAGCACCCACTGCAGGACTTCCCTGGGAAGGCAAGAAGCTGAGTTTCAGCTACAGGTTACCAGCATCACTCTTTGTTCCTTTTTGGACTTGCAGCAAACTCGTATCTGCCCTGTTCCCTACACTGACTTATACCAGCTCTCCCTTGCTTGGTAGCTCCAGCAGAAATCACTTTAGTGTTTAAAGATCACAACCAAGAGATGAGAAGGAAGCACTACTACAGAGCAGTTGCTTCTGAACTGGCAGGTCACTGTCCCCAATTCACAGTCCAGTCCTCAGCCAAGAGGAACCAGCAGGTGACTATTGGGAGGACGAGTGGAAGCTCCATATGGAGTGAATGGAGAGAGTGCAGTATAAGCAGGACAGTGATCATCACCCAGCCCAATTCAAATACAATTAGAGAGGAAATACAGTCATGGACATTACCAGCTGCACACAGACAGAGCCTCAGGCTAACGCTGTCACCAGCACCAAAAATACTCACTGTGGCTGCTCCCTGCGGAGCGCCGTCGGAAATGTCTCTCCATGGCTGACCCACAGTGCCGGGAATGGGGACAGCTCCCACCACCGGGATAAGTGATCCTTGACTCAACCTCCATCTACAGACAGTAATTCCACCATGATGTCCCAGAAGGTCCTGCAGGAGGGAGACAGAGCAAACCCCATAGACCTTCTCATGATCTGGGGATTTTTGGATTCCCTCCTAGTGCAAGGTCCTGCACTGCCTCATCTCATGAAAGCCCTCTCTGCTCCAAGATCTCTGACAGCAGAACAGTGGGCTTAGAGCTACGACCATCTCTAAGACTAAGTAAGGAAGAACATCCTGGTCAAAGTTTAGGACACAAACTGGCATGAAAGCAAATCTAAGTGGGAAAAAATATCAGGTCAAACTTAGCTGTGGGGAAACCTGGTTGTTTCTGAGGCAAAGAAGGATCACTCAGAGTCCAGGCTGAGACAGGCAGGTGGGAAGAAATGGGAAAAGAGTGGTCCAGGGAAGTATCCAGAGAAGGTTGTGAGATTTTCTTTTAACACACTGAGCTTACATGGAAGTCAGACACTGTGTAATTAAATAGAGAACAGTGGAAAACTAGATTTGGCCTGCAAGGCATTTCTGACCTAATTACGTTGAACTTTATTTGCTCAGAAGCCCTTAAAAAGTGCTGCAGTTTGAGGCAGTTTCCTGATCAGCTCTGGGTTCAGACTAACTCCTATGAACCCACATCTATCCAAGTCTGAAAAGTCACACGAGGACTCCCTGAATCACTGAAGCTTTTCAATGTCATTTCCAATCCATTCCCCCGGTCTGTGTTCCCCTACTGCCTGAAATAGGAATTTCAAAGCTTCCCCAAACACACCCTTTGAAGAAACAGCCCCAATCTCTCACCACCATGAAGACCCATGGTGCCCAAGCCAAAAGCACTTCCAAGCCCTGTGTCGCCCTTCCTTCCCTGCAGAACCCTCCAGCTCCAAACCCTCCCTGTCTGGGATGGTTTAACCTAAGTCATTGAAAAGCACTGATATTCCTTAAAGCCATACATTAGTTTTACCCTTGGACAGGGTATCTCACTGAAATGCATCTTCCAAATTCACCTCAGTTTCAGTTGATCCTCCTCTTCTAAGTACCAGAAGCCTTCCATTGGAAGCAGGCTGTGACATAACTCTGGTTGTGGATGACCAGAAGAAAAGTGTCAAAGCTTTTAGCTGATTGAGCAGTTTCATGGATCAGTACATTTTTCACATCCCTACAGCTGTGTGAGGACATCCCAGATATCACCTTAAGCACAAATTCTAGCTATGTTTGTAGAGCTTTATCCCCAAGGTGACAGTATTTACAGTGAGATTTTTCAGATGTGCTCAGGTGGCCCACTCAAATCACAGGGAATTCTGCATCAAAGTCATTCAGGTGACTCCAAGGAGTCACAGCTTGCCCAGGGTGTCCTGCAGGAGACCTGTCTTCTTCCTGTCTCTCCTGATCCCTTGTTGCTGACAAGGAAAGGTACCTGGGGACATCTGGGCAGAAAAGGGGGACCCAGAAGAACAAGTGAAATGACAGCCCACAGCAGGAGGGGACACAGTCGAGGAAACATGATCCAGTACTCTATAACATTCTAGATGACAAACCACTACAAAATGAACACCGTGGAAACTATCAACATCTCCCTGTCTAAACCCATGGCCACATCAGTCTTGAAATCTTTGGTGTTGTTCTGATTTCAAAAACCAAGCTGAAGCATTTCAAATTAAGAGGGGCAGAAAGAAAGCTTAAAGGTACAGAGCAGCTTCTATATGAAGACTGAACGGGATTTGTTAACCTAGAAATTAAAGAGAAGACAGATATAAGAGGTTTGAAAAAGAATTAATTACCTGAGATATGGGAATAAGGAAAAAATTGTCATGATTTGTCATCAAACAGGAACCCAAGGGCCTGAAAATGTTATCAGTCAGAAATGACAAAAATGCACTCTTCCAGGGAATATCTTATCTTTTGGAATACACTGCTGGGGGAAGCCGTAGAGGCTCACAGAGAGCAACTGGACTGATGCTTGGAAGATAAAACCATCAGAAGCTATTAAACAAAGATGAGACTAAAGCCTCCAGCCCAGGAAAACGCTAACTTCAGAGCCCAGGAGGGAGGAAGCAGATGCTCTGCCTGTCTCTGCACGCTTTGCTAAACATCCCTGACTGCTGCTCCAGGAGAGGAGCCGGGGCCGCAGCCACCCCAACACTCCTGGCTGCCGGCACCAAGGGCTCTGGTGAAGGCTGGAGACTTTGCCGGAGCACCTTGTACCACACAGGGAAGTGGTTGGCACATGCTGCATCTATACCCCCAGAAATGGCTGGGTACAGGAGAGCAGGCACAGATGCCAGAGAGTCAGGAGGATGCTGCAGATCCTTCTGCCAGGCAGAGGAGCTGACACAGAGAGTGGAGCTGTTGGGGTTGGCTGAGGGCAGCTGCAGACTTCATGTCTTGGGTGCCAAATTAAATGTGACATTTCATTTAAGACTCTTGGTTGTTTAATACATATGTTTAAAAAATAAATCTCTGTACAGCAGTTCAGCACGAGGCATTTCACTTGACAGGGTAATGTCCACGGTGTGCAGCTTGGCATGCTTTGCTGCCATGAAGGCACATTTACTGAATCTAGATGGATCTGCCCTATCATTATTTACACAACTCAATCTTATTACATGCTGTCAATTCTTTCATCCTTACATCCTTTGGATACATTTCCTACAGATGGCAGGACACAGCTCTTTCTACAACCTGGGCAAAGCAATGCCCAGGACTTGAAATTCAAACCCAGACTTTTTTATACAACAGTAGAGCAGATGTTTTTTGGGTTGTGCAGTCCTGAACAAGGCTCTGACACAGCAGAAACACCACTGTTTTATCCTATCATCCCAGCTGCATGAATATGGACCCAGGTATCTTAGCACATTGTGATCACTTTTCATTGCCTGGAAGTGTAGAAATTGACCTCTGTGGGGCCTGTAAAAAGACTATGGGGGGAAAGCTAAAACATCTCTCTGAATTCTTCTAATACTACGTGATCAGCCTGGTGTAGAAGGGAACACTGTTCAGAGCAGCACAAATTGTTCTTAAATAGAACGACAAATTTTGTTTAGACTGAAAGTATATCTCAATGATTGGATGAGCAAACCATTGAAGAAGATTTCAAAATAAATTTCAGGGCTTATGAAGAACATTTTCCTAGGACTCAACAGCTGGTACTTTCCTTCATCAACTACTGCTTTAAATATTTGAAAGCTGGTAGCCAGATTGATTAGACAGAATAGAAATAAAACAGCTCTTGCTGCGTTTCATCTTCTGAGACGATTCTTCCTCTATCCCTGTCACTCCCTCTTTGCTGGATATGGATTTTAAATCTTTTTTAGGAGTGCATGACAGTCAAATTTGGAATATTTGGCTATTACAGAAAGGAAGTTAAATTTCATTTTCCCAGCTTTTTAGAAGACTGGGCCTTGCTGTCAGCTCTTCTGTGAGCACAGCTGAGTCATTCCCAGGTTACAGCAAACCTCAGAGCATCCTCATCATCAACATTGCTGGTGTTAATGATCAGATGTTCCCAACATGACCTAGGCCTCAGCCAAGCACCGGCTGAAACCAGGCAACAAGAGGAGGGTCTCTAGCCAGCATTGTGAAGAATCACATGAAAACTGATGGGGATGAAGTGGGAGATGGAAAGGTATGACCAGCCAGCCGTGGGTAGAGGACTGGTTGTGGCTCTTCAGACAGCTCTCTGGCATGATAAAAGTCAACTCATTTTCAATCAGGCTCCTCACTGTGCAGCCAAGTACTCCCCATTATCTCCTCTGCACTGTGCTAAGGAAGATCTGTGTGTGTTGCTGGATGAAAGACTCCAGCACAGGAATATCTGGGAGCCAGCATGGGAGCTTTGTTCTGCTTGGCATGAAGAAGCCTTCCAGAATATACTGGAAAGGACACCAAAACCGTGGGATGATGAAAGACAGTGCTGCTGCATGGCCAGGGTGCCATGGGCCATTTTTAATCTTCATTGCTGCTACAGTAATGATACACTTGGGGTACCTGCCTGGCTGAAACATTGCTTTTGGCCCATGGGGAAAACACTGCCAGACCATTAGAATGAAAGCAAAGACAGACTCAATATACCACTTAATAAATCAATCACCCTTCAAGCTGCTGTACTTCTTCTCAGCAGATGCTGATTGATCCACAAGGAGAGGAATGTAATGAATGGGCAGTTCTGCCCTGAAACACATCCAGAGGTAACAACGCTTAAGAACATATTAGTGATCTCCAGAGATGATGGACTAGGCAAGCTGTGGTCAAGGGTGATCTGCAAAGAGACGGAAACCACATGCTTCCAGAAATCCTTCATGGCCTAAAAATGGGCTGTGTGGGCTCACAGGAAATCTGCTTCTGTGCATACATGGGGATGGAACAAAACAGCCCAAAGGAGAGTTTTAACTTCCAAACAACTCTTCTAGAACACAACCCCCAGTCTGTGCTCATGCAGTCAACTCTGCAGGTTGCTTTAGCAGGGATTTTGTAAGGAGGGGTGTTACATAGTTGTGGAGCTATAAAGCTGTGCAACAAAAACTCGAGCAAATGAAGCACAAACTTTACTCCCCTTCATGTACCCTTGGAATGACAGACTATCTGTCTTGAAACACAGGGCCCTGGTAAGAGGGCAAAGGCCATACCATGTTTGCAAGCAGCAGAATAACCTTATCTAAAACAGTATAAAAATCATTATTACAAGCAGTTCTAGACAAGGGGAACAAAGGCAGGAAGCGGTTGTAACCTATTAGCTGTTTTGACAGAAATGAGCACTTTGGAGACCAATTAGGCTCACCCATCACGCTAATTAATTGGAACTATAAAAGCCTATAACCAATCAGCTGGATAAAACATTAGGTACCAATCCTGCATCTGTGGCAGCACTGCAACTATTGAGACACAAAATCAACATATAATTGCACAAACTGCTATTTACACCTTTTTTTTTGCCTACAATAACTGACTCCCTCATCTCACTTGGAAGTAAACATACAAGGACATAAAAGTTTAACAGGAAACAGCCATGCTGCTAGGAATTCTCACAAGTGAAGAAAAAGCACAAGGAGCAACAACTTGTGACTGGCAGAAAGAAAAATCCCTCTGCAAAGTTTTAAAATTCTTGATAGTCCAAGGCAAAGCTTGGTCTTGTAATAACTGCAGGATCAGACTGCCTTACACATTAAAATAACACGGGAGACAAGCTCTTTTAAAACTTGCAGGCTACAATAAATTCCTATCAGCTGCCAGCACCAAACACAAATGAAAAAATTACATCAGTTGGTGCAGTACAATGAAACTCTGGAGTCAAAAGAAGCTGCTCCTTCTTCAAAAGAAGCAGAAGATCTCCCCAACTCTGAGCACTTAGAAGCTCCTACCAATCTGTCTGGATGAATGGAGAGTTGCATGAAGATAGACAACACAGTGGTGGCCAACAGCAGCTCGGGGTCTGCTGCCATGAATTTAGCTCAATAGTAACTTACTGCTGCTCACAGCAGCATCAGAGCCCCCTCAAACACTCACACAAGGCTGATTTCAACCCAGAAAGGGTTTTGGTTTTTGGTATTCCCACCCTGGTTTCCTGCACATCACAGGGGTGACTCAGATAAATACCTAATGTGGTAGTGGGTTGCTCCAGCAAGTATTGAACATCCACCTTTCTGGCTGAATTCAATATAAATGGAAAGCTCTCGGGAACTTGTTTGAGTGATCTCAGGAATATAAAATGCAAGGCGACAAGAGCTAAACCTCAGTTAAACCCTGCTGCCTATCCACATCCATCGGGGGATTTACAAAGAAAAAAAATGAAAGAAAGGAAAAGGCTTGATCTAGAGACTAAATCAATAGGATTTTCATTTCATTTCTCAAGCAAGTTCCTGGAAGCCACTGATTGCAACGTCAGCCTTGCCAGATGACCCTTGATAGGAAGGGGCTTCTTAAGGAGAAAGAACAGAGCTGTGAAAAAGTGCCTGTTTTCTGCAACATCTACAAAAAATCACAGATGAGATCAGAGCAAGGCAGTAGTTTTCTCAGATGCTTTACCCTCGTGGGTAGCTGAGATGTTTACAGATGCTGGCACATCCATACTACAGTTCCTTGGTCAGCCTCAAACAGCAATAATCAGCCAGGGGTAGGAGTTTCCTGCATGTGTACATTGACCACTAACACACCACCAAGCCCTTGCACAGATGACCTCACCTGCCAAAGGAAGCTGATTCAGCCAAACCCACATCAGTTCTAACTGCAGAAAGGGATTCAGCATCACAACATGTTTATATTCAGCTGGCAACTCCATACTGCTCTGCACAGCAGCTGAGCACTCACTAACAAACTGACAATTCCTCTTGGCCCATTTGCAATGCTGTGTAGCCTTTACTACAGCTTCCCCTGCTGCCAGTTAAGCACACCCAGTCCTGTAGTTACTCATCATCTTCCCCAAGCCCCAGTGACTCTAATACATCCCATCGAGCTCACTGCCATTCCACAGGTGACTGAAGAGCTCCACATTAGCTCCCTAATTAGCCATTTTAAAATATGCCTTAATTTTTCCTGTGATCTCATGCCTCATTTTCATCAGAGATGATGACAGGTTTTTTTCCCCCCTCAGTGTTTTCCCCCAGTTTTCTGCAATGAGGCTCAAGGGTCCAACAGCCAGCAATCCCATCTGAGGATGGTCTGTGAAGAGCACAGAGAGGATTAAGAGCTATTTGCATGCACAACTTGACACTGACTGCCTCAGGAATCTCTTTTCCTGCCACCTATAACCATCACTGTAAGGGATGCCAATGTCAGGGCACTACCTGTCCCGTGAGATTACAGTGTAGGAATCAGACAGGGAGAATAAAAGTCTTGAAGACCAAAGAATAATTATTGTTTAATTTACAGTGTAGTTGTTTGTTTTTATTTTACCTTGAAAACATTCCATTTTAGCCTGAGAAAGGGCATATTTTATCAGCATTTCAATGGAAGCTGTTCTAAGAGAAGCCACAATTAAAACTCTGAATGAGTGCAAATGCAGATTAGAACAATACAGTGACATGGAAATAAGACCCAAAAGGAGGATCCCATTTACAGCCTGAAGAATTCAATCCCAGCTAAATGAAGCACCATTAACAGAAGCACATCAAGGGAGCTGAACAGGAGATTTCTGTGTATTCACTGATGATGAAGTCTGGGACCCTGGGATATCATTCAAACTGGTAACTTTTTGCTTGGCCCAGCAGACAAGCTCCATGTGTTGAAAATAATGATGAAAATGTTTTGGTGTGCTTTGGATTTAGCAGGAACAATTAGGATTTGTCACCAAGTAAACAGTTCTTGGCTGAGACACAAAACTCAGTGCTTTAACGCTTAGGGAGAGCTCAAATGAAACACTTCTGCCCAGCTGGGCTTGGGCTCTTATACAGCCCCACTGAAAAAACAAAAGTTCTTGGTCTTAGTGCTTTGCTGGTGGTCAATTTTTCATCTTAAAAATATGTTCTGTTGAATTTGGTGTTGATTAGAGCAACACACACAAAAATAATGAGAACAACTGGAGCCGTAGGCAAGCTGAACTTTCTACATGTCAGTAGTGACAGCTGATGAAAATGCTGCAGTTTCTGCTCATTAAGGAGCTATTGCTGCAATTAGGCTTGACCTGTTCCCATTACCACTAGTGAGAACATCACTACTGGCTAGTGGAGAAGCCTTGGGCCAGCCCTCTTTGTGTGCTGGACCTGAGACTTTGCAGAGGGGGGAGGAAGGACAAAGCCCCACAGCCCCAGAGCTGGATTATTCTACTGCATCTGCCCTCATGGTGGTGCCAGGATGGCTGGAGGTCTCTGCTGGGGCTTGAGGGGATCACTGCCCGGTGTGGGAAAGACACTGAATTATTTTTCTTATCCTTTTGACAGAAATCTTGCCAGAATAGAGAAACTATGGGGGAAGTTAAGAGGAATTCCTGCCCATATTTGAGTGCTGTGTTCCATCCCATTCTCTTCCTGCTCCTGCCCCTCGTCTATGTATTCCTGCCCTCAAATGGCAGAATGAGAATAACATTCTAGGGAGTGACTTCAGAGGATGCTTGAGAAAGAACATATCTTCCTATTATCAGAAGAAGAGATTGCAGCCAAGTTCAGGGCTTAGTTCTCAGGACTGAGAAACCGAGTACACATCAGCCCCTGCATCTCCTGCATCCCATCCCATCCTGCATCTGCTGTACCCACCAGTCCCCTCTATTACTGCTCTAGCAGGAACTCATTACCCCTTGCATAGACCTGGCTTCTACAACTTCCACGGTTAAACTTAACTGCTCTGAACTTCAGCCAACATCATAATCTGTTCCCTGAGCCCACAGATAAGAAGAGCTGCGAAGAAGACATCCCTGACACGCTATAATAGCCAAATGAAAACCACTGCCAAGAGATGGAGCTGGCAGGCTAAACTTTGGCCTCTCATCCATTAATTGCGAGTTCCTTAAGATAATTCTCGTCCCATTAGATCTACCCTTTCCATGAATCACTACTGCTCCCGACAGGCAGGAAAGATAAGGTTTGATGGTTTTTTAATAGCTTGTTTGCTTCTGCTTTTTAAACTATGTCCTTTTGTATATTTGCTTTCTTGTATGACATCTAAACTTTTATAGGTCCAGATCTCTCAATGGTACCTTGTAAGCCCCAGACACTGGTTGTGTTTTGAGCAGTGTGTTTGCTCAGGTGATCTCCAGAGATCCCTTCCAACAAAAGTTATCCTATGATTCTACCTTCTAAATCAGCCCAATTGTTTTTCACATATTCCCCAAATTTCTCATATTTTCTATACACTTCTGCATATACCAGTGGGCAGATGGTAGATGAACAGGCATTAGAGGAGCTCAACCTTTAAGAAAGTTCCCACTGAATAATTTGTGATGACATTTTGACAAATATTTAATGTAAAACAAAGCAAAAAAAAGAGAGCAGAAACACAGGAACTTCACAGTACTTAAAAATATTCTGAGTGAAAGTGGGGATGACTTAATTAGAATAAAAATGCTGCTTCTGTTCAAAGATTTAAATAATCTGTTTGAAATTTAAACTGGCTTTCAAAGGTTCACCATGATACAGAAGAAATGACTGATGCCCTCAAATGACAAGGGAAATCAGATCAACTTTGACTAACAGGAACAGCACAGCCTGTCCACAACACAGTTCCCATGGGGCATCTCATGAGAGGACCACTGGGCAGCCACGTGCCTGTGGCCTCCCAGAGAATGGGGCTATTTGGCTGACAGTGGTGAGGAACCATTTCAGAAGCTGCTTGTGCTCAGGAGGCTTCAAGCCAGCTACTAACCTGTCCCAGCACCCTCCAGGAAACCTGGGACAGAGAAAGCTCAAAGGCTGCATCCTGCTTAAAACACCAGAAGCAACAGTAAGCCCCACACGTCCTGCCACGGCTGCAGGGCAGCAGCTCCGATGCTCTTTTGTTCCTTTTGTTGCTCTTCACCAGCTCTGTTACCACCCAAAGGTGTTTTGCACAACAAAAGCTGAGCTGCCTCACCTCTGGGTGCTGGTAACAAGCTGCCAGGTTACCAACATTGCAAACCAGCTGAGTCTTCTGGGTGCTGCACTTGACCAGACACTCCGAGAAGTCCAGCTGGCCAGGGAAGGCCAGGATGGCTCAGGCACCAATGGCACAAATTGGCACAATGAACTCTTCCCTTTCAGTGATGCAGTTGAGCTGGTGGAAATAATCCTGCAGGAAAAGAAACTGTCTCAGCACAGGGCATTTAAGTGCCATCCCCACAGAAGAAGAAAAACTGCTGTGTTCTATGACCCTAAGAGTAGCATTCAATAATTAATAGTACTTTGTACCTCAATGACCTTTCATTCCAGTAGGATGACTTGGACACATGGCTGTTAACTTGCAAAGAAGAAACAATTCTATTGATTCACCAGTTTTCACAGTGGAACCTTACAAAATTATCTGATACTTTGATTCTGAGTCACCAAAATGGAGTAATTTTAGGTAGTGGATTACAGTAATAACAGAACCTGCTTTGACCACCACTGCAGACTATTAAAGGCACCACTAAGAATCCAGCTGTGCCACAACACTAACCCCAGTCCCAGCAGTGCAGCAATGCTGGTGGAGCTTAGCAGGGGTGCTCTGGTACATTTTCAAAAGGACTTCACCACATGCACAATCAACAGCCCAGTTTTGGTGAAATACTTACCAAGCTGGAGATGGTAATTGCTTTAATGTCAGGTGAGTGTGGGGTACGTGTGTATTTCCCACAATAACACAGGGACAAGGCTGGGGACACACCCTTAAAAAGCCATCTGATCCATCTCCCCATACTGAACTGACTCAGCCCTAATGCCAGAATATTCTTGCCAATGTCTGACAAGTACTTAAATCAGTAAGATTTTCAGCCCTGGCCTCAGCAGCCTATTGCAGCTCTTCCCTGGACATAGAGAGGGTTTTTCCCATGGGAGAATCTCAGTCTCCCTTTACATCTCACCCCAGCTGCAGAGAACACAGCAATAACTTTGCTGCCTCTTCTGTATGGTTTATGTCTTAACAACCTCTCTCTCCCAAGGTCTCTGGGAGTGACTTGTTGCCTATCTGGACAAGGGTGGGATGGAGCTGCAAACAGGAAACCCTCAGGCATCCCTACCAGAGCAAACTAAACCCTGCTATTCCCAGTCATCGGCTTGTTCAGGAAACAGCCAGACAGCCCCCTCCTCCAGCTGTCTGGCATTTAACAGGAGGAAGGTGAATCAGGTCTCCAAAACCATTTCACTGTAGGGATGAGCAGATCAATCACCAGATGCACGACATGGCATTGCTGTGCTGGCAGCATTACCTGGCCCCTGTCGAAATCAGTGGTGGAGCTGCTGCTGTAGGGCCAGGAGAAATTGCCTCCAGCAGCTCCTGTATCGATGAGTTGATAAAAGCTCTGCCTCTTATCACTCACTTGCTGGCCTGATCTTTTCTCCTCAGTGCTTTCAACTCGTTTGATATTTTTATGATTGTTGAAGCAGCAAGCAGACAATTTGATTTAGGAATTGCACATAGCAGCAAACTCCCTTAACCAGAACTGATTCAGATTTTTCCACAGCTGGGACTTCCCGCTCCCATTCCCATCCCCTCCAAACCTGGAAAGGGACCTAAGGCTGCCAGAAGAGGCACAGACACACAGCTATTGCTTTAACCCAAAGCTAACACCCAGTGCCTACCAATCACCTGCTCAGCAGTGGTTTAAAAATCATCCTAAAAGCTGCAGTCACATCCAAGAGACAGTAAAAGAATAAAGAAAGATATCTTTTTCTTCTTTTTTTCCAGGAAATTTCAAATATTCACACTTGAAATTGCAGAAGTGCTTTTGCTTCTCCTATTTGGAAGGTAAAATACCAGGAAGGGAACAGCAGCAAATGACCTACAGGACTGAAGATCACATTTCAGGAGAGCGTTTCATCTTCAGCAAGTCTTTCTGAATTAGCAATTTTGCACTCAATCTTGCAGCCTAAGCCCTCTAAAATAAAAGCTACGCATAGCCCATGGGAATTTAAAGCACCTATTATCTGGGCACTTCATGTCCCAGACTGCTCAGATCCTCAGAAACTGCATTAGCAAATGGAGAATGCTATTTACCTTTTTTTTTTGGTTGTTGTTATTTTGGCCACACTACTGTAACAAAGGCATTGTAAATCCAATTGAAAGCTGTGTGTCTTTTTAAGCCCTCTATTTTTTTTAAGCATCTTCTATTCAGTTATCTCTCCCTTCCAGATGCCAGGTAGCCTGAGGAGGATGCAAGGAGTTCAGATCAGTATGGGGATAAAGACAAAAGAAACCTCAACAACTGGAGGTATCTGGGGGAAGTAAAAGGGAATTTTCAAGTCATTGTCATTGCTGAGAAGCGAGGGGATCAGCATCAATGTAAATAAGAGCCCAAGGAATAAATTCCTCCAAAAGCCAGCACAGGCAGCCATTCCCAGCTCTGCTGCTGGTTGGGGGCACTGGGACTGCAGGGGAAGGGCAGCGAGCATTTGGCCTCCCAGAGACAGCCGTGACCTTGGGGAGAACGCTGCCTCTCACCATTCATGGCCATGCACGTTGTGTGCTGAACCTCTTTTCCAGAGATGCTGCAGCCAGAGCAAGGCTCGACCCAGAGCACTTCAGAGTGTGCTGATCTCAACTCCACTGTGGCCCCCCAAAATGGGACTCTGCACCAAAGTGGATGCAGTGTCAGGCCAAAAATGAGGAAACCCAGGCAGAGAGGGGTGTGCTAGGCAGAGGCTGGCTGTCCCTGCTGCTGTGAATTCATGGTTCATTCAGCTTCAGAAAGCTGAATTGCCCTCCCTGGGGAGAACAGGATTGCAGATTCTCCACTGCAGCACTGCCCTGTGTTACCAGGACACTAACGCTGGGACAAAACCCAGGGGTACAGCCAAAATTAGTTTAAAATCTTGCTTTTACTTTGCAAACCCTAAGCAGACTGCTTAAAAACAGGTTTTTAAAAAAGCCTGAGTGAGCAAGAGTATGCATCACTTCTATGCTTTAGAGATTATTTGGACACAGCTTCAGGCTGCAGATTTTCATGGAAATATAACTTTTGCCTTCAAACAGCCCTACTCTCAATTTCAAGGAAAATACAAATGACTATAGGAGATGACTCCTCTGTTCTTATTCCCCTTTGATAAGCAAAAAATTACAAGCTCTGGCCTTCCAAATACCACCCTTGGCATTCAAATTAGTAGCTACCGAAACTAAACCAACTGCTTGTCTCAGATGTTATTTCCTTGGATTATAGAATTGTTTCATTTGGAAAAGACCTTGAAGATTATTAAGTCCAGCCATTAACCCAGCACGGCTCTCAGGCCCTTTGCAGACTCAGGTCAGCATTAATTGGTTTCACACATCAACCTTAATGCCTGCCCAGTACACCTGACTCAGATGTCAGTTATCCTGCATAACCAACCCTAAATTCTTCACTGAATTCCCTGCAGCAGACAACTTGCAATGAAAAGATCTTGTGGCATGAGGCAATACATTAAGTCGAGCAGGGAAAGCTCCCTGCTGAAACCATGATATCATGTAGGCTGGGAAAAAGAGTCATTAAAAAAGAGGAGAGATTGAAGGATGAGGAGAGCTCGACAGGAGAAGGGGTACCCCTGCTCCTGCCCCCTCAGCTACCAATTCACAGGAGTCTTTGAAACCATCCCTGTTCTCCAGGTTCCTTCTGTACATTCATTTTCTGCACATCCATTCTGCACATTCATTCTTCTGTCCCTTTCCTCTCTGCAAGAGTCATCTTAAAAGTCTGTTGGAATAACTTCTGTGTGCTACAAGACACCTAACAGGGCTGGGCTGAATCTTAAAGGAGTTAATTTCAGGAATGTAATAACTCATCATCCTGTCATCTTTCCTATTAATCAGTGAGCAATATTACAGTCTTCACTGAGCATCAGGAATGAATTTTGCAAACCTTACAGATTGAACTTGTATTGCCTGAAAAATATTGTCTTCCTACAGTGAAAAGAACAAGAGGACAGAACAGAATAAGCTGTGCTATGATTTTATGTGCTTCCTTCTTCCTTTCAGATAATCTATTAATAAGCCTGAAGGACACACAAATGTAAATATTCTTGTCTGTTGGGTATTTGCCAGTCAGTTCCACAATGGTTTCCAATTAGGCAGAGACTGTCAGACCACAATGCAAGGACACTAGGGAACACAGGGTGGCATGAGAAGACCCACACTGGGCAACTGGAGCCATAAAACAGGAATGTGTAAATCAGAAGCAGCAAGAGGAACTAATTGGAAATGTTGCCCAGCAGAAACATTAGCATTTCATATTTATAATGCAAGTGCCAATAAACAAAGAGACATGTCAGCTATTTATTTACTTTCTGACAGTCCAACTGTGTGGTACATTCCCAAATGACTGCAAGACGATAGGAAACTGCTCATTTGTCAAGAAAGGACAACATGGCATGTGGTATTTCAGCCACTAACAACTCACATGGTCCTTTTATTTAGGGCTCAGCCACAGCTTTGCGTTGAATCAGGAGTGACTTCACTGAAGGGAAGAACAGATTGAGAGAAATAGAACTATATAAACCAACTGAAACATCCACAACCCTGACACAGGGATTTGTACCTGTAGCCCAGGTCACTGGGTCATCCATAATCCCTGTGGGTCTTGGAGCAGCTGAGATGCAGAGGCTGTTCAAAGGAGCAATCCTAAGCCTTACACAACTAAAACACACATATTCTGCATGCCAGCAGCTCCAGCCAATGCAAGTGGCTTTTCAGAACCATTTCTCAAACCCTGCCTCTTTGCTAAGGGGTTTTCAAGGTGCTCTGCACCTCCTGCCCGTGCTATCGTGCTATCGATGTTTCTAGCTGAGCTGCAGCACTTTGGTACTTCGCTGACTCGCACTCCATCAAGTACAAGACAAAATGTTCAATTTGCACAAAATTCTGATTCTGCAGTAAAAATCCTCACATTGCTGAGCAGCACTCAGCCCTCTCCTGATGCCCTACAAAACCCCTGCAAGGAGCCCAAAGCCCAGGTCAGCGATACTGCTGGGGTGTCAATGAAGCTGCGCAGAGAACCTCTCGCTGGCAGAGCTCCCTGTGCCATGCACTCACCAGCTGAAGGGCAAGACAAGGAACAGCGTATGAAACATTAAGTGCCCTTGTGGGTTATCTCACCCTGCTCCTATCTGTGGTGATATTCACATGTTGCTCTGCTGCCTCTCAAATCCAAGTGCAGCACTTTGCCCTTCACGGTTATCAATTTACCTCTTTCACCCTGAAAATGAGCATTAATTCATACTAATAAATCACATTTTAAAGGCACCAGTGTACTTTGCAAAGCCTACTTCAATGATATTAAGCTCTTTTGCCACTTGGGTAGTACAGAGAACTGCCCTAGGCCAGTATATTTTTTACTCTAAATTTTAACAGTGTTAAATAATTCCTCAGTCCTTCCTAAGGAACAAGGAGCTAGGGAACACAGGGCATTCCCTCTTTAGGTTTCTATATCCACGCTGCCTGAGGATAGGACAAAGTATTAAACTAAGTCTAAACAACAAAGGGAAGATGGGGAAACAGCTGCACCCAAAGAGATCCTGCACCTTTGCCTTGGTGCAGAAACATCAGCTGGCTCAGAGCTCCCCCCCATCTTTGCCTCTCCAAACGATTCAGGTGAAGAATGGTGCTAAGAGATAGCAGGATGCTGGTGGAAAGAGTCAGCCTGCTTCTCTGTTTCTCTGCAAGGCTTCCTTCCTCCCATATCTTAAATGCTTCTGTATAATGAGCCTCTAGATAACAGCACTGAGATTAGACTTGCCAGGGCCTCAGCACTGATACTCAACCCCCAAGCAAAAGCACAGCATGTTTGGCACAGAGCAGTTGTGAGCTGCCAGAGCAACCAGTGACACGCATGAAGACACAGCCACAGCGGTGTCACTGCCCACAGGTTGTACCTGCCCTACACGAGCTCTTGCAGGCAGGTGTCCAGGTCACCTGCAGCTCAGCCACCTCCTGCTGACTCAGGGCACACAGAGCTCAGTGTGCCTGTGCCAGCCTGGGCTCACGGGCACAGCACATCCTCTGCCCTGGCCTTGCAGCTCTACCGTGGCGTGGGCAGGCAGGTGTCCTCTGGCAGCTGCGAGCTGGGGAACAGAAGGTGTGAAAACATCACCTTTGCTTCAGGGTGAGGCAGGAAGGTGAATCCCCTCTGCCTGGGCAAAGCAGCTCAGCCAGAGGCAGTAGGGCAGTGCCTGGTGGGAAGGAAGCACCGAGTAGGTCAGACACCTGCAGTAGGATGGAGACAGAACACGTAGAGCAAGTCATCCACGTATTCTAGAAGCCTAAAGAACCTGCTTGCTTCTGCCTGCACACGGCCATGCAGCTGTGTTCCAGAGGGGGAATGTGCTACTGAAGGCAAAATAGCACTTGTTATCCTGGGGGAAGGAAGGAATTCCCTTCTAACACACCAAGTTTGAGTTCAGTAGTCCAGCTGTGGGGCTACAGTCATGTGGGCAGACCAGTAAGAGAAGGAGACCAGACACTGTGGTCTTATTGGGAGTAAAAGAAACCTGAAGAGCAAAAAGAACACAGCAAGAGAGAGAGACACCCCCCAAAACAAGGAGATGGCACAGAGAATTTAAATGGGCTGTAAAGAAGCAAAGGAGAACAAAACCAGGAAAGGTTGAGGCAGAAGATGAGAGCAGTCAACTTGCCAAAGTGATGGAAAACCACATGACACCCCAGGCTGCGCCTATCAATTATGGGCTTCAAAGGCATTTTCTGCCTGGACAAACATGACCAGTGTTGACTCACATTCCAGCATTAAAGCAATCCTGGCTCCCCAGGGGCTCTTGCTGCCTGATGGTTGTGGCCGGGCAGCTGCCAGTGCAGGCAAGTTGGACTGCTGGGCATTTCTTCCTGCACCCAGGAGGCCCTGCTGGCACCCTGCTGCCAGGTTCTGCCCTCTGGAATACACACAGAGAGCAAAAAGGCATTTTCTAGCACACAGACATCAACCTCTGAGCACCAAATCACATCTCACAAAGTCTAAAACAAGTGATTTTGACTGACAGGCAGCTTCACTAATAAACAACAATTTCCCACGAGGCTTGGAACAAAACAGAGGTTTGTTCTGCACCACCCATCTAAGCCTGATAATCCATAGCCAAGGCAGTCCTGAACTCTCCAAACTTCATCTGCTACAACAATACCCTGGGGCAGTGAGTTCCAGGGACTAATTTCACACCAAAGGCAAACATTTTGGTCACCAAAGATGAATACACATGGCTAAGACCTTCAGCAAAAAGTCACACAGGACATCTCTGAGGGTGGTGAGGAGCAGCTAGAAGACAGAAAAGCAATTTGACAGCAAACAGGTGAAAAACATCTATATTTGAATGATTACAGAACCTCTGCTTGGAATACACTTGGCTGTTAGCTGGATTTTTATGAAGCAGACCATTTCAGGTTACCATACAGTCTGAGTCAGTGTGACTCAGAGGAATCTGGGAATCTGGTGAGAAACCTGAGACAGAAATGATGTTGCTTTTCTCCAGAACATTACCAAAAGCCAGCAAAATTAGAATACAATAACTTCTCTTGGGATTATCATCTGTCTTTATGCACTTAAATACGCCAAGTATTTTCCCCAGAGCTGATTATACTTTTACACCAGTCCTGTCCAGTGGCTGAAGTCTTACTAGCTTCAAACTAAGCTTTTTTTGGGGGAAAAAAAAATTAACAGCTCACACATTTATGTGCCCCTTTTCAGGGCATACAAATCCCAAGATGCAGCTGTAGGAGTTCATTATTTTTTACTGAGAGTGGCAGAAATGTTAATGCAGATGTCCTTTTTCACTTGAGGAAGCATGAGTAGAGCAAATGCACTGTTTGTCTGTCGGCTCGTACTTGGAAAAGACAAATGTTTTCATGTGCTGCATGGATACTGGAGCAGCTGAAGCCAAAAGGCTCAGTCAAACAGAGAAACTGAGGCACATTTGAATCAGCAGAGGAAACCCGCAGCAGAAGTGCCAGAATCAGTGTGGACCCCACCAATGAACATCCATGCTGCACCTTTCCAATATTCCCAAGGTAAATGCCAGACCAGGAATGATGTAGTACTCTCCAGGAATAACTGGGGGACCAGAACTGCATCCTTCCTTGCCAAAGGATCTCCCCTTTGCAGCCATGTCCCTGCTGAAACCTGTTTTCCCAGGATACACTTGGACTTGTTGTTCCTCCACCTGTTGCATGCCCCAACAGCTTTCTTTGGCCATTTGTTTGTTTCCCTCAACAGGTAGATTTGGGGAGGGAGTTAATTCACCTGCTCCTATCACTCTTCCATCTTCCCATCCTGTCTCTCATGCACACATCTTGCTCTTTGTTACACAACACCACCTCTAATTACACTATTCCTTTTCTGGCCTTTCTCTACTTCCACTACATTTTACTGTTATTTATCAAGAGAAACCCTCGTGTCTCAGAAAATGCTTTGGGAGAAATGATTGAACTCTGCTCCTTTTCTCTCTCCTGACTCTTCCCACCAGCTTGCTCTTGGCACAAGTGTCATGTGAGAAAATGTTCCCCTGACTGAAATTCAAAAGGTCTCAGTTTTCCTCTTTACAGTGGAACACAACTGCTGACATTTTTCAACTTTTCCCTTCTCAACTTTCTTGGGAAATTGCAAAACAATCGCAATTTTTTCAAGCAAAGGTAGAGACTTTCAAGAACACATTGCTCTGGAGGTGCTGTGGTTGTCCAAAGGGAAAGCAGAACATTACCTTGCCTTTGGAAAACCTGAGCAGAGGTGAATTAAGCTTAGCAGGAGCCTGAAATGGCACCTAAAGGCCTCCCACTGCTTCTGCTAAATCAGCCCGATTCCAGGGCTGTTTCAAAACACATTTCCTGCAGTGCCAATGCCACTAATTACAACTAATTCCAGCATAAAGTGTAGAGAAAGACTCAACAGCTGAGCTTTAAGTGCAGGTTGCATAGAGGCAGCTAAATAAGCTTAGAGAGGAACAGATTCCTGCCAGGAAGCAAGATTAACCAAGGAGCTACAGGACATGGTGCACACCTGAGGTAAAGCATGAGGGCAAGTAAGAACTGTACATCCCACAACATTCCCATCAATCCAAGGGAAAATCTTTCAAGGGAAAGAAGGGCTAGAAAAGGTCCTTTGGGTTAGATACCACCAACACACTGCCAAAATCAGGGGAGAATCCTCAGGGAAGATTTCCTCCATCTTTCAGAACAAAGATGCTGAGATATTTTATTGTGGATGTGCTGCAGCAGGTAACTTGCTGTGCTGTACCCCACCAAATTACATCACTCTCCTCTTCCAGCACAGTGTTCAGCCTCCATGTCCCAGCACTTACCTTGTCTCTGTTCCTCAGAACCAGTGCCATTTCACCAGGGGTGTAGTTCTGAAACTACAGGAGGTGGGCAAGGCTGAAGTGAGCTGTGATCCAGGCCACCTGCTGAGAACTGGGGAGGAAAGAGAGAGCAGGGAGAGGTTCAGGTGCTGGAAGATTCTGCACTGACCCCCTGTGAAGTACAGACTGTGTGAGTCCATCTGCCCAGCTCACACTGGGGAAACAGCTCTTCCACCTCTGCCCTGGGCTGATCAAAAGCTGCTGGACCACACTGAGCAGGCTAGAGCCAAGCAGCTCTTTTGGCAGGTGTTTCTCCAGGTTTTCTTCTCCAAAATCCCAGGCAGCGCTTACCTGTAGCAGAGCTGTGTGCTAATGGGGTCACAGAGATCCAGGACAGTGACTGACAGAGCCTTGAGCACTCCTGGAGCAAGTGAAACCCCAGAATTTACATCAGGCTTCATGGGAAACAATTTTTGATGACCTTTACTCTGAGACAGAGTCCCACACAAGTCCAAATACTTCTTTTTATTTGATGCTTAGACACCAGTAAGAAAATAACCATGCCAGAGGAGGTAAGGACAAAAAGAAAGTAACACAGCAGTTGGGAAAACGACTAATGAGGTGAATGCTGGATGGGGATAAGCCTCAGCTCTTTTCTCAGTAGTTCAGGGCAACTTGGAAGTAGGGAGTTGGTATCTCCTTTCTCCTAAGCTTAAAATGTCTGCTTTCTTGTAATCTGTTACTGGTGTCATGTTTAATACCATTGCAGAGGCATGTCTGGAATGATACAACAGCAAATGCTTACTGAGAAGAGACATTACTTTGACAAAACCCCTGGTTGCTTTTGTCTCCCCTCTCCAGCTGCACTGTTCCCACTCACAACACACAGGCAGGTCTCCTGCATCTCCACAGGAGTCACAACTGGCTGCAGTGAGAGGCTGCAGCACCCTGCCAGCTATTTGTGCATCCGTGTGAGGCATTCCCAGCCTCCTGTGCCATCCAGGGCAATCCCTAACAGTTTGTTACAGGTCTCTTGATGACAATTTCAACAGCCTATCCCAGTCATCTACCCACAGGACTGTGCTTTAAGCTGAGCAGCCCTCTAAGAAAAGCAGCCTTGAACACACCCCTCAGCAAACAGTGATCCAGATAAAGCACATCCACTCCCCTCCATCCAGGGTGAGTTCCCTGGACATCTGGCAGCTGCAAAATCTAGCACCCCATCAGGGTCCCACACATTGTTCCAACCCAAAGCTTTAATGCAATTAGTTTCATTAAATCAGGAGTAATCACAGCAGGCCCTCAGCCTTCAAAAGCCAAAGCTGCCACTGTGGAGGGAATCCTTTAACCCTAAGCATTTGACAGTGACCACACCAAAGCAAGAGGTGGCTGTTTCAGCAGAAGAATGGAAAATGGCAAGCTCATTCCCTTGTGTCCCACCCCAGCCTTCTCTCATTAGGGATGGCAGTTACACTCCAGCAAACCCCACCAGATTCAGCAGAGGTTATTTGTGTTGACTTAGCACAAACTGGGACTCCAGTGTCTCACTTGCCTTTCTCCCAGCAGAAGGAACTCCACCAGCAGTTTGAAATGACAGCAGGACCTGGACACTGAGGTATTTCGATGAGCTGGAGGGAAGCCTGCCACAAGCACACATCCTCTTCAAATATCACATCAAACAGCAAGGAAAAGGGCAGGGAAAAGCTACCTTGTGATGGAGGTCTTGCTCTTGTCTTGAAGCTGGACAACCTGGGGCAGATTCATCTCCTGAGTGCTGGCCAGCCTCTGCTTGATGGTGGGAGACATCTCCTTCTGGAAGACAGGGAATCAGCTGAAAGGCAAGAAAAAAAAAAAAAAAGAAAAAGAAAAAAAGGCAAGAGACTCAGAAATGCCCTTGTTCAAAAAGGCTTTTCTTGTTCAAGTGCCAGTGATGAATAATTTGTGATCACAGCCACTAGGACAGTTCTGGAAGCCCTGGAAGTTACCTGCTGAAATATTTAACATCAGTAAATTAATGATATAGAGCAGAATGCACATGCTGCAACCACGTGGCTCTGTCCCATTAGCTTCTCCGTGATTTGATGTGACATGTTTGGGGATTTCTGCTCTTTGGGCATTTGTTTCCTCTTTAGTTTCACTGGATTGAGCTGGTGACCTTTGCAAAGAGTGGGGAGGAGTTATCAGAACTCCTCTACCTCCATCCTTGCACAGCACTCACAACCCACAGCGTGGAGATGTCACTGCTGGCAGAGTCCGAGGGAGGCCAGAAAGCAGCGCTGTGCCAAGACTGAAGTGCACAGGAAAGGGTCCAAGCTTCAGTGCTCTCTTTTTAATTGGCACTTGTTTTCTCTGTCTGGCCTCACAGCCCCTCCACAGAAGAACACAGAGATGTCCTTGACAGAGCCCCAGCACCAGGGCATCTCCAGCCAAGTGAGCTCCAGTCAGCAAAGGGATGTTTGTGGGTGGGGAGGAGGAATTGCCCTGACTCCACTGCTGGGCTGGATCTGTGCTGCACACAGGAGATGAGACAGAACAGCTGGTTTGGAACCTGCTCTAGCTGGGACCAGCCATGTCTCTCATAGCTCCAGGCAGAGTTTGAGCTGCCCTCCACGTGTCAGGTGCCCAAGGAAAGGTTGGTGAGAGCAGCACAGGTGAGTGTCCAACCTGACAGAAGGAATTACACAAAGGGGATGGAAGGAAGCACAGCTCAGGGCTTCAGCTTTACACTGGTTTAACTTTGCTCTAGTCCCTTCACTGGCTTAATTGCCCTTCTCTGGACTTGTTCCAGCACCTCAATGTCTTTCTTGAATGAGGGTCCCAGAACTGGACACAGTACTTTCACCTGTTGATAAGTGCAAACAGATTTGATGTGATTATTTCACCAAACTCAAGAGGAACATTCACTAGGCACTGCAGATACAGATGTGCACCTCTCTGTGCCTGTGTGTGGGAACTGATCATGGTCTATGTGGCAAGTAATGGAGTGAACCTTGATAACAAACTCTGCTGGGTCACTGAGGTTTAACACTGGTGTCTCCAGGCTGTGGCATCCTTCAGAACTGGAGAACACAAGGCCTCCCCACCTTGTTTCCCACGGGCCACAAAGATACACCAGAGCCTGCTGGCATTTCTCACCATTCCTTCCACACCCTCTCCCACGACTATTGAAACCCTATTGACTGGAATTATTAACCAAATCCATATTAATATCCAAGGTGTCTTTTATAACTCTTCAGAAAACTCTCAGGAATTCCCACCAAATGAATTTTCTTTTTGTGAGTACAGAACGAAGGTGAACATCACTTGGCTGCTTAATTTTTCAAGAGCAGCTGACCTGATGTGACTTTGAGTCTGGCCCTACTGAGGCCTCAGAGTGTTATGAACAACCTCAAACCCAGGGCCTTGCTGCCCCAAGTGCAGACAAAATCAGAGCACTTTCCTGCTTTGCAAACCAAGTGTCCACTCTTTGTGCAAGAATGTTTCTGCTGATGTTTCTAACTAATGGAGCAGAGAGTTCAAGACTCTGATTAAGAATTATAGTTTCTAGAGGCTAATTTGGTTAAGTTACAAAAATTATCCAACAAATATGACTCCTTCCAGGCGTGAAATTACCACACTGCCCAAGAGCATTTCTCCATGGAGAATGAGGGCCCTAATTCTCATTTAGTAACATCCAAATTCAAGGCTTCCTATAGGCATTAGAAGTTGTAACAGCATAAATAAAAGCATGAAACCATTAAAGGAACAAGAGAAATTCACTCAAACAGAAATGCAACATATGGGAAAGCAGGGCCATTTCAGACTTTACCCTAGTGGCAGTTCTTCTCTAGCATCCTTATCCTACAAGAAGCACAGGAAAACAGGGTCACTTCTTTTCCAACCACCAGCCTGACAACCACCTCTCTTTCTCTGTGTCACACAAAGTGGGTGTACAAGAAACGACAAGAAGAAAACCCCAGAAATCTGGTTTCAAGCACTGACAAGACTCAAGCATGGACAACATTTACTAATCACTATTTTGGACTAGAAATAATGTCCCCTCCCTTTCTAGCAAACTAGATCAAGGAGCAGATGCATTTGGCAACTTCTTATTTTCAGAGACTTGGGAGATCAGCCCTAAACTAAAATTATTTGCATCCTGACCTTAAGTAAAATCTCTGACCATATTCCCTCCTGCTTCCTTCTGTTCCACATCATCTTTTCTTTTTGTGTGTAGACTTGCTTTATACAACAAGACATTGTCTACACAAAGACGACCATTTCCTTTCCCTCAAGTATTATCCACATCCACAAGCAACCCAGTAACTCCATTCTTTTATTCTCAAAGCAGTTACAGTATTATACACATAATCCACAAGGCTGCTGTTTCCTTTTGTTCTTACACAAAACATGAGAGAACAGCACTGTATTATGGACACCAGGACATGCTGCAGCAAGAACTAGGATTTAAACCTGGAAATAACTATTTTTCAAGAGAGAAATCTAATGGGGGATAATACATTAATCTGGATTTCAGTGATTTATTACTGGGTCTTGAGAATAACTGGATTATTTGTTCCAATTTTCTTACTGCAATTTCATTTCACATGAAATGAAGCCTGTCCATCATGCCCACAGTGCTCATTTCCAGATAGTTTCTGCTCTTCACACCCCCATCCCAGTCTAGCAGCTTTCTTTACCTTCCAGCCCTGGAGAGAAGCTCTTTCCTACCCCATAGTTCCACTTCCCTAAAACCTCCACGGATCAGGCTCCCAGAGCTGGGGAAAAGAACTAAGAAATCAGCCTGATCTCCCTGCAGGGATAGAGTGAAACACCAACCACAACACAGCACATCTCCAAGCCCACCACCCCTGTCCCATGAGGGGAGATGTCCATGTTTCCCCCTCAGACAGCTCTGGGATACTCAGCAGGATTTAATTAGGCTCCTGGTCTAAGGATAAGTCTGGGTAGGTAAATGGGTTATAAAATTGCTGTGCAGCTTGCAGTGCCTTAGCTGTAGATGCTGGAATAAAGGGAGAATTGAGGAGGCTGAATCTGGGATGTCCTTGGTGATTCTCAGCTTGGCTCCCTGTTCTGATAGATCTGGGTTTCCTGAGACATGTCAGGAATATGTCCAGCCCTGGGCATATTTCTTCATTGCTTTTCTAGGTGGCACAGCTGTCCTGGCACAGCTGGTTCCTGTGACAACAACAGCCTTACAAAGTGCACCTTAGAGTGGCATTTGGTAATGCTCCACAAGCTTCAGGTAAATTAATTTTAGACACTGCAGACAAGCCAATCACATCTTTGCTTAAGGAGAAAAGAAGAACATTCCACATGGAATTACAAAGCAAGAATTTAATTTGTATTTCGCTCACCCAGGGAGGACCCTGATCATATCAATGCAAAGGACAGCAGGCAAATCTCTGTGTTGCCACAGCTCTGACAATGCCTTTGGGGGTGTCCTCTGGTGTTGCACCTGGTGAATACCCTCTGATGAGCTTGTTCCAATTAATCAGGCACACATTTACACACACAGCAGCCAAGGACACCCAACTGACAAGAGCATCTCTGCTGTCAGGTAGCTTCATGCAATTTTTGGCACAACAGATGCTATAAACAAAAGCTTCTCAGGAGACTCTAGGCCACAGGCAAACCCAGTCCTCGCATCTGCTTGGGAGGGAACAAGGAACCCTCCATTTGGAAACCAACATTCATTATTTAGGAATTTGCAATCCAGTCAGGGAGGATCTGAGCTCTGAAAAATAACTGGCTCTCCAGCTAGCCAGCCTGTGGGGACTCACTCCAAAACATCTCCCACATGATGTCCAGTGTAAGAAAAGCTCAGTGTGAATTGGAGAGTTGGGGCAAAGAAACTTCACCTGGTGACACCCTTGTGCACTCAAGACACTGAGACAGAAGTGCAAGCAAAGGAAGCTGAATGGTGGGGAATGCTTCCTGGCTCAGAAGGCAGAGCTTAGACACAGAGGTCAAGGTGAGGACCACTAAATCTCTCTCATACCCGATCTGAGATGCACTCACAGGGCTGCCTCCTTGTGCTTCTTCCCGCAGCTCCAGCACCTTAGAGGCTCTCACCTGCTCAGCACAGGAGTGAATTCTGCCTGCTGCCGGCAAAGAGCACAGCTGGAGCCAGATTTCATGCACAGAGAACTTGCCAGAGAAGCCTCAAATGCTTAGCAAGGGAAACTGCTGGCAGGAAAAGATATCCATGGAATTGCATGGTAGAAATGACATGAAGCCCACAAAAGGCTTGAAAGCACCTCAGTACCCAGTGCCAAACCTGATACTGGTACCTCAGCCCACTCTCAAACTCAGCAATCCTGCTCTCACACTCAGCTGTGTCCCTGCTAGTGAACTCACTGTTTATTTCTCCAGCCCAAACCTTCCTTCCCTGCCAGGCAGATGTAGGGGCCCAAGCCATTCCTTGGTCCAGCTTGTCAGCCCAGACAATGTCATTTCTACATCTCCCAGACTGCTGCAAGGAGAATACAAGTGAGAAAAAGCCTGATCTGCAGGCTGGCAGCTTGGGATGCTCAAGAGCTAAGGAAAAGCCTTGGCTGGGGAGCTCTGCTCCCTGGATGACAAAGTCTTTTAGCTAATGACTATTTAATGTGCAATGCATAAGCAGTCTCTAGAGGGGGAAAAAAAAAGGACAAGAACCATCTTTAAAGTGAAGGAAAGATTTGTTTCATGCTGTGGGCTCACAGCTACTGCTGAGACTCCTTGCTTCAGGCAAGGCAGAAAAAAAAAGGTCTGTACAGGACCTGCACCCTGCTCCCAGGTGAGTGGTTTTGGCATGACTTGTACTGGATAAATAAAAGCACCTTCACCTCTTCTCTTTAGGGCAGCAATAATAATCTCTGAACACTGCCTGGCTCATAAACAGTCTCCTCCATTCTGCTGACATCCAGTGATTTGTTAATGCACCTTTCAGCTGCATCCCCAAGATGGAACACTGGACATTCCCAGCATCCCTAAAACCCATCCACTCCCTTTCTGCACCATCCCTTCACTTCTGCAGCATCAACTCTTGGTGCACAGCACAGGCTGCACAATGCTCACATCCTGACCAGCTGCTTCACCCACCAGGACATGGAGAGGTTGGGCACTGGCTGAGTTCCTGAAATGCTTCTGTAAACCTCAATCCCAACCAAGATGGTTTCATCTTAGACTTCCAAAGCGTCCCAAAGTGAATGTGTGTTCATGCCCAGTTCTCACAAAGGAATTTAAGTCTCCAGAAGACCATAAATATTAGCTCGATTCAGAGACACCACACTGGAGACAGGGAACCAGCCAAAAGCAGAAGCAGGAATACAACCACCGAGCCTGACCTTGGCTGGTTCCAGCCTCACACCTGCTTCTCCAGCACACACACGCAGTACTGGCTGCCACAAAAGTAAATATTTTGTATTTACTGGACTGCTGCTCTAATACTACAGCACAGGCTGTAACCCCAAGGTGTTACAGAACAAGCTTTGACTTCACTGATGATTTCCTGTCCTTCAGATATGGGGCACATCTGGAAAACCTTCTATGAGTAATTTGCACTCCCCTACAGCAGCCCATCCTTTTTATTTTCTCTGACTACATACAGGAGTCTCCACTCAGCTCTGCTCCCAAGCTCTCCCTCCTGAGGCCAGATAACCTGGGCACCAAAAGTCACCCTCCATCCAGAAAAGGGCCACAGCCACCGGTACTCCAGCACAGGGGTGGTCACCAGCATCTCCCCCTTTCCCCGTTCTGCAGGGCCACACTCACACACTGGATCCTCTCAGCCAGCCAGGCTGTGGCTCTCCTTCAGAAGCAGCAGGGCTTCCCAGCCAGCTCCAACACCACCATGGCAACTACAGGGATGTTGACAGGGGAGGAGGCAGAGGTGGTTTCCAGAGGAGACAGCCTTGGCAGCAGTGGGACAAAATGCTCAGCACCCACCTGGTGCCCACAGAGGAGCTGCTATTGTCCCCCTGCCCCAGGGTAGCAGACACCAGCTGCACTCCTCACATCTGCTGGGATACTGGCGATGCCTGGCTGGCAGCGCCTTGTCTCAAAGTAGTAACAGCAGCTCAGGGACAGCACACAATGAGCACAGCAAACACACAGTGAAACTCCCTCCAACACACCTGCAGGAACTGCAGCATGTCCCAAGGAAGCAGAGAGGGGACACACTTGCCCACAGCCCAGCACAAAAGCAAGCCAGGCACCTCAGCATTTCAGACAAGCTACCCTTATCCACCCTAGCAGGGTGTGATCAAACCAGGCTCCAAACTCTGCTCTCTTTTCAGGCACAGGTGACTTAGTTTGTGCAGGGAGCTGAAATCCTTCCTCCATCCCCTGGGAAAGGCTCTTTGCATAGCTCTTCTCCTCTTGCAGAAGTAAATGAGCATACAGCCAAGGGCAACAGGCAGGCACGTTGCATTATTAACCCCTCCTTTGCTGCAGTGCTAGAAGCACTCAGAACCAGCATCCCCAAAAACCCTGCTGCAGGCTCTGAGATGAGACCTCACAGAACAGGCACACTCTGGCTGCTGAGCACCAAAACCAGAGACCCTGGGGGGTTTGCAAAAGGCACATCAGAAACATCTCTCCTGTCATCACTGCTGCACTCAGCAGATCAAGCCAGTTAACAGAGTTAACTGGACACTTTTGGTGTCTAGCAGAGTACACAAAGCTGCTGCAAAGGCTGCAATGAGGATCTGGAGAGAAGAGGAAAGTGCTAGCAGACAGCTCACAGGATGGAAGATGTGCAGAAGGGAGCACTCCCTACCCCCATTTTAACCCATGAAGTGCTCACTTCAAGAAAGGACTGACTGCAATGCTCAATAACTTTAGATACTATCAATATATTTGCATTCCCTACTGAATAACTGCACTGAGATCACTTACCCAGCTGCAACCTTAAGAAGGTCCAATCATGAATTTCCAAACAAGCACCCCACTTTGTTGTGCACAAAGCACTTGGCCCTCTTTGTTCCAAACAGGGTTCATATTTATTTTCTTCTGAGAAGAAAGGAAAGGAAAGTTGGGTCCTTTTAACCATATTTCCCCTGCCTTCCTCTGAGCAATACAATCACCCATTGCGAGAGAGAACATAGATTAATTTTTTTGGTAACACAGACCTCAATGCACAGCCTTGGGTTTATTTTCTCTCTTTTTATTCCCATGCTGGGAATCAATTTGGTTTTCCTAATTTTCTACTTCATTTACATCTCACTTTCAAACCCTGAAATGCTTCTGTAGCCTTTTCTAAATCAAGATACTCCTTCAAATTCCTGCCTTTTAGAGACCCTGATATTAGCTGTGCAGTTAACTAATTTGAAAAGAATAAATTGTTTTATCTTCACTGCCTCTTAAAAGAGAGCAAAATCATTGACCCCAACAAGTGTAATGCCCCCTGCATTTTCTTTTTCTCTCACTCCATGAAACCATTTAATCCAGCTGTCATTATGTCAATCCAAAAGAAAATTTACAAGCCTCCAGAAGTTAAGCACAGTTCAAGGGGAATCTCTGACATGGAGGTTAGGAAAGGCAGTAACCAAGGCTGTGCCTGCCAGGAAACAGTGCCTTGGAAAGATGGGTGGGCTTTGGACGGAGGCTCAGGCCTGACTCAGCAAGGTACTGGCACAGGATCTCAGCCTCAACAAAAAAAAGGGACAGATGTCAAAGGTGACAGTATCTGTGCAGTCACAAGATGATTCAGTAGTTGTTCCTGGGGCTGCCACTACCTTAATCCCAACTGCCTTGGCATCCTGTTTCCTGGCAGCTAAAAACCATCTGAGAGCCTGTGACACTGAGGACAGAAATGTTCAGCAGCAGCTGCTCTGTAGGCCCAGGGCTTGGTGGTCTTTCCCAGTCACAGAGGCAGAGCAGGGCTCAGTGTCTCCTCCCTCACACCCAGCTCTTCTCTGCTAGCAGGGTCCTGCCAGGGTGTGATCCATCCCACCCACCACCACGAGGCACCGCAGGCTGGGAGCACCAGGCTCTCCTCTGCTCCACTCAGGACACAGAACAGCCTGCAAGCCCAAGCACATGGCAGCTCTCTGTGAATGGACATCTCATGCCACTAAAACCATGTCCAGCCTAAGTGTCCCACAGTCAGCCCCAAGGACCATCCAAAGGCCACAGACAGGCCTTCCTTCCATCTTCCCAGGCTAAGGAAAAACTGTGCTTAACCAGATCCACAACAGCTTGGCTGACACTTGTAGCTTCTGGCATCGCCTGGCAGCTCTGTTTGCTGTAGGACTGGTCTCCTTAGCTCTTGGCTTCACAACAGGTCCGTCATCTCCAGCCCAGCAGGTCTAGTGCCTCTGCAGGGCACTTCCAAACACCAACAGCTGGCTCTGTGATGTGAAGAAAAGGAGAGAAAGATTAGAAAACACAACAGTTGTAAGTGGGACACAGGGAAGGGACAAACCCAGCCCGTGACATGCATTTCAACCTGAACCCACAGGAGCACCTGGCATGATTAGAGCAGCAGCAAAGCACCAGGCTGTTCAGAGGCAGCACTGTGAAAGGAGAAGCTTGTTTTATTTATCACTTGAGAAGCACCAAAGGAGCAAGCTGCTGTCCTTGCTGCTGCCAGCCAGCTGGTGCAGCTCCCTACAGCACACAGGCCTGTGCTGAGAGGTGCTGGGGCAGTCTGCAGGCACCAGGCTGCTGGGCAAGGAACTCACCAACTGAAGCAGGCAGCAAGAAAAAAAATCAAAGCCAAATGTGGATTTTCTTGCACTGGGCAGTTGCCTTCACAGGTCCAATACAACCACATAACAGCCACAAATGCAGAATTTTAACTCAAGCAAAATCCCAAAGCAGCTGGCTGGATTGCTTAAGGAGGGACTACTGGATTGCCTTTGGCTCAGCCAAAAATTTGACTGCATTTGTAGCCAAATGTCTTCTGCTTAAAAGATTGGGAGTTTTGCTAAAAAACAGCTATGCAAAGGCCATTCTGAGCTGGAACATGAGCCAGGGCTTTCTTATTTTTAAAGAAGGCACCTGGTACATCCCCTAGAAGAGCCTCTGCTCTCTGCCCTGGAGGTACTGTCAGACTCTACAGCTCTTGTGTGATCGAGGTCTCCATGCTGACTCCCATCATGTCATATATTGGCAGTGGGAGCAGAAGGACAGATTGTAATTTTTCACAAAGAGGTTGTCCAAGTTGAACTGTTAAACAAGCTCCTCAGGTTCTTCCTTTGAACCTCTTTCCTTCCTTCACACATCCCAAGAACTACCATGAATAAAAGAGACAGCAATAAAACCAGCCCCAGATATCTCCCAAGATTCTCCTTGAGGGAAACATTCCCATTCATGAAAGAGCAGCTTTGTAATAAACATATGGCCTCAAAAGCAGAGGGGAAAACCATTCAAAACATAAAGCAGAAGTAGAATCACTCATGAAATTGCAGTGATTGATCAGAAAACCTGGTTAACTGGGTCTGTGTAGCAAACAACAGAGACCTGAAAGAGTAAACCTGCCCAGCCACTGATACCATTTGAAACAACTGGAGAATTAGAAGACAAATAGTAGCCACATAAAAAAAAAAAAAAATCAAGTAAATAAATTATAAAAAATTAAAAGATAGGCACCCAAATGGGGGCAGGAACAGCCAGATTTGCATCTTGGTGACCATCAGCACAAGCATCTCTGAGTTCCAAAGCTGAGCTGCAGGACAGACCCACCTGATTGGAGCTGTCAGCCTCACTGCAGAGTTTTGGTTTCCCATTATAGGAACAGCTCAAGAGGGTGCAGGTTTGATTTGAACAGCAGCTCTCTGCCAAGGATGAAAGCAAGGACCTGAGTACCCCATTTGTGACTTCCTCTCACATTGAAAAGTCTTCCTAGTGCACTCTGGCACCTGATCTCATTAAAAAGGAAGAGAGGGAACAGATGGAAACATAAAAAGAAACTGTCAGCTGCCAGCCACTGCTCCCATCCTGTCTCCATCTCTCTCCCCACTGCAGCAGGAGCACAACCAGCAGCTCTTGCAAGGACAACACCAGCAGGAGATAAGGAAGATTTCAGGTGGGCAATAAACAGTAGGAAAAAGATGAAATCTTGGTAAATAAGAGCTTCTTTTGTCAGGAAAGGCAACACATGAGAACTGTGCCATTTCCAGGAACCCTCCTGTCCTTGCAACAGCAAGGAGTGATGTGCTGACTGAAACAGCCAGCATGAATTCAGGCCAGCTGCCTGAATCCTTTCCAGCATGCCTCCACCCTCAGGCACCAGCAAACCCAGGAGCAAACACCCAGCACAGGATGAGCTGGGATCCCCAGCAGGGCCTATAGGAATTGCTCATTACTCTCTCCCAGCCAGCAGTTCAGGTATTGAAGCTTTCCAGGAAGCCTCAGCAGACCCAGGGGATGTCCTATAACCAAGAACATAAGAGAAGGGACACAGAGCCACCACCCTCCTGTTCAAGGTGTTTGTTGCGTGCCTGTCCCTGAGCATCCCTCCTTGGGTGCCACCACAGTGACAGCCCTGCAACTTTCCCTCTCAGAGCACACAGGGACTCCCAGGGCAAGCAGGCCACATAGGAAACCTTCCCCATTTCCCTCACCATCCCCAAACATTTTTGTCTTTCCCAGAGAGAGAGAAAAAATAAATTTCCCCTCCCCATGATCCCCATGACAGAGGCAGCACATAAGGTGGACCTCAGATGACAGTGAAGGTCACAGATTTGCACTCATCTAATTACAGCTCTGCCAGGTATCAGGCAAAGGGACCAATCTCACAGAGGTTCAACTTTCCATATTTACCGAGGAAAAGGTAAAGCCACAAGGGGAAGCAAAAAAAAACTTGCATTCATCCCAGTGCTGGGAATGTTACAGGGAAACTGATCTATCCTCTCTCTCTGTAATTAGCCTAATTTGAAAGCAGCCCAGTGGTTTCGGCAACATATAAAATCAACTTTCTTAGTAGAAAATGCCATCTTTCACCAGACTAACTTGATGGGAACAAAATGTGCTACTGACAAACCTTATCTTGTCCATATCCTTGAGCATTGCTGGTTTAAAGCAAGTGCCTGCAGCAGTCCTGAAAGGCAGAGAAAATAGCATCTCAATCTTGTGGAAGAGCTGTGATGCAGATGATACTGCACAGGAAAATTAAGATGTAAGTTTATTATGCATCAGCTTTTCTCCAGCAACTGCCTACAAGCAGGGTCTTGTCCTACAGAAGGCACAAGGTCTCTTGTCATGGAGCAAACTCCATGTTTGCTGTGGGCTTAGATGCCCAGCATGTCTGCACTCAATTTACAGTACCTGTCTCCTGCCTCAGCCACCCACCCAAAAACCTTGAAGAGAATTGGAAAGGCACTGACCATCCAGCTGGTGCCTTCAGCCCTCAGCATCCTCCATCATTAAAGAAATCAGGAGAGGGCAAGTAAAAATTATGCCCAGGCACCAGGAACCTCTAGAGACATCCATCAGCTCTACTGCTGAGACACAAATATCTGGAGTCTCTCTTTAGTGCAGCCTCAAGGCAGATCCCTTGTTTTTAGCCCTCTGTGGCTGCTCCCACCTTTTTAATTAGGAACTGGATGCTAATTTCTCTCAGACAAGTTCACAGCAACTTGCTGGGCTGAACACAAAAAGATGGCTTAAGTTTAATTTTCCTATGACTACAAGACAGAGGTTTCCAAACCTGTTTGGAAACTATTATTTTTTCCTGGCTGGTGTTTCCAGCACTGAGAACTCTTTTAACAAATGATATCTCCGTATCGAGACGTCTGGGATTAACCAAGCCAGATACATCAAACCTTCACAAGGAATAGCTGGGCTGCAAAGGGAGCCATGAATCTCTTTATGGAGCAGACCTGGGAATTAGCCCAGCAATGAGGCTGGTTGGGAAGGCAGTTTGTTAAATAACACTTCTCCAGGAGCAAAAGGAGCAACAGCTTTGCAAGCTGACTGGGGAAGGCTCCAGCTGCTAACAGAACACAGCTCCCTCCTCTGCTGCTCTGAGCCCTCCCTTCCCACACAGAGGCAGCAGATCAGACTGCCAATCTCCCCTCAGACAGGACATTTGAGGCTGTAATGGCACCCTCAGTCCCTTGGCTTCGCTCCTCTGCACTGCTCAGCAAATTTTTCTGCCTCACTGGACACACTGGTCCCTGCATGCCCTCAGCTCGAGAGGGGACCCTGGGAAGATCAGACCAGCCCCTCCACGATTTCAAGCTCACTGGGCTGCATATCTCTGTGCAACCCTCAAGCCTTGCACATAAGGGCAGCCTATTTTTTTAGTCTCACTGGCAAACTGAGCTGAAAAGCAGCTGGGGAGGAACATTCACTTGGGAAAGCAGGATTTCTCCTTCCCAGCAAGTAGCATTTGCAGGGCAGCAGACAAACTGGCTGACATTTGCAGAGAGCTCTGAAGGCACATAACCCTCTGGAAATGTGCATCATCAGTCCTGCTATTCCTGGCCCACTAAGCTTGTTTGTCTCCCACAAAAGCTGTGAGAGAGCACAACTCTTGCACGAGTGCTGTCTCCCTGGGAACAAATCCTATGTTTGTCCTCCTTGACTTCAGTGTTCATTTGAGCCCACAGCAAAATTTCAAGGCCTAGAAACACCTGGCATGAAGTGAAAACAAAGTATCAAGAAGAACTTCTCCTGGGGATGTACACCCAACAAGAAACCCTCTCTCACTATGCTGATAATCCAGGTAAACAGCTGCTCTTGCAGGCAGAAGCAATCCAAGGAACATCCCTCCCAAAGCCCTTCTTGGTTCCTTGGCAGGGCCAGGGCTGCTGCCATCATGGGCTTCCTGCCTTCCCAAATTCCCCCCTTGACATTCCCACTTGCCCCAGGTCCACCTGGCAACCTCACAGCAACATCAGTTCTTCTTCCAGTAAAATAAATTCACCTAGAACAGGCAGCTGGCATCTGCTCCTTGCCAGAGCCCACAGCAGACATTTCTATATGTTTTATAAGGCTCTTTTCACTCCCTTTCACTCCACATAAAGCAGACTGCTCAGGTTATCAGTGGGATCAGACACACAACCATGGAAAGGTTTAGGAGGAAGAGACTTTGGATGTCTCTGGTCCAGCCCCTCTGCACAAACCATACAATTTCTGAGTTAAAACAGATTGGGTGGGGAGGCACCCAGCAGTGTTAGGTATCTCCCAGGATGGAGATTCCCCACCTCTCTGGCTCACAGAAACCTTCACCTGCCTTTAAAGTTACCAGACACAGATTTGTACAAATCAGCTACAAAACAGGTTCCAAAAGATATCATGTGTCATGATCCCATAGTCCTTGCCTATAAGTTAACCACAGCAAACAACTTCAACATCCTTGGCTCTTAGAAAAGAAGAAAGCTCCTTTTGGGGTGTTGTTTGTTTTGAAGCAGCCCTGTGTTGAACCAAAATGCCAGCAGTTTCATACCGTACAGCAGAAAGGCACTGAGGTTATCTGCCCTGCACATACAAGTGCCAGAAGATGGGTAACAGACCAAGAATCCCATGGAAATAAAAGCAGCCTCTTTTAGCAGCCTTTATCTTTGGTCTCTCTTCTTCATGGCCTCTTGCAGTCCAACAGCAGCAAGCAGGCAGCAAGGCCATGGCATCACCACCATCTGTTTCACTGCCTGGGCAATCAGCTGAACATAAACTCAGCACATCAGAGATGGGCACCCGGACAGGTGATTATACAAACCAAAGGGACCAGCCAGGAAATAGTAAAGAGAGGCCTGAGTCACAAACAGCCAGACAGAGCATGTTGTAAATGGGCTGATAAAAAGGGGAAAATGGAAAAGGGTTCCTAAAGCACCTAAGCCACAGAGGAAAGGTCAGAAAGCAGGGAACATTCCAGAATCAGGCCAGCTGTAAGTGAACCCAGCTCACGGCTCAGAAAAGCAGAGCTGTAACACGTACTGAGGGCCAAGATTTGCTCAGCTAATATATGCCAAACAGCAGCTCTATTTGTTTTCCACTGGATGAATAATCCTTTCTATCAGGATGCAATCAGGAGCCTAACTCCGATTTAGCTGGGACAGCCTTTCCTCTGATTAGGAACCTGGAAATCTCAGCTCAGCCACTCACAAGTTTCTTGCTTGCAGGGAGATTGTTTATAACAGCCCAGCAGATTAAATACAGCAAACATTCACTGCAAAAATCAAAGCAAAGCCAGAGCTGCTGCTCCCCTCTTTATATAGCTGCAGAGCATTTTAGTTGAGGAAACAGAGCGAAAGATCATTCTTTTGCTGATCCCCTAAAATTAAAATTATGCAACTGCTTTGCATCACTCATTGCCATCCAAATTTCAATGATTAAAGGTGTTCATTTTTTTCTGGTGTCAGGGCAAAATAATGAGGACTTGCCACCTCCATATGCCTGCACTTTGGACTTTTTCTATATGTGACTTATACAACCACTGCAATGACAGAGTGCAAAACCCCAAGTCCCTCCTAACACTTGACAACTGAGCCTAGAGGGTTACAGCTCACAAAACAGTGGGGCCAAAACCTGAAACAGATATATGCCCAGGATATGGGAAAACAGGGAGGAAGTTGCAGTGCTGGAAGCACCAGCTTCCTGGAGCTAATAGCAGTATGGATGCTCTCTAGACAAAGTTCTGCATGCTGGGTTCCCATCACGCTCTTAGTGTGGGGGCTGAATGTTTAAGGCTGTCCTCTTCCTTGCTAGAGGGGTCTGACTCCTACAGATATGCAGCAGAGGTTCTTCATTCACTCAGCCTTGGGGAAAAAACAAAACAAAACAAAACTTATCCTAATGATAAAAAGGAGACCCAAGCTGAACATGGGACCAGTGTGGAAGTCAGTGCCAGAAGTCCAGGACAGAAAAACAGAGGTCTCTCTCCAATCTCTATCAAAAGGGAACGATTCCAAAGCACTTCCTACCTCTTTGTAGTAAATCAGTCACTTGCAAAGACTTGCAAGTCTTTGAGAAAGAGTCTGAAATCTCCACTGCAAACACCAGACAAGCTCCAGATGTCTTCAGCACAGGGCTGGCTGAATTATCCCCACCCAGGGAATTAGCTAAACACAGTTTAATTCATTTGTCTGCTTAGTCCAGAGCACTTTTAAATCCCCACATACTGATCCAAGGTGCCAGAGGTGTTTTAACCCTTGAGACCTCAAGATGCTAAACAGTGGTTGAGAAAGCAATTTTAAACACACGTATCTTATATTCTTCAGTGTTTAAATGACTGTGAATGAACTGTTCATCCATGCTTGCTACCAGCTCTTGCTAGGAGTAGTGTTCATTCAGCTCCATTTTGCATGCAATTCCTGCTTAAAATACTGAGCTGAATCAACAGATTCTGTCCTGGAGGAAAAGGTAGCCCTGCCCTGAACCTCTGTGCATCACACAGTCTTAATCTGGCTCTGCAAATGAAGGGCAAGAAGCAGGACAGAAACAGAACAACTAATAAATTGGCATAAACTGCTGGATTTTGAGGCCTGGTATGCCCCTCCTAAACGAGACATCCAAACCCACCTGGGCCAGAGGACTGTTCCTTCAAGTACAAGAAGCAATACAGTAATCCCTCCATTCTTCTCCTGCTTCTGGTCACCAGAGAGCTGTCCATCAGCCCACAGCCAGAAAAGCTCATATCCTAATTAAAAGCCATTTAAACATTTAAAGCCCAAAGCAACAAAGATAAAGATTCATTAGCAGAATATGACAAGTGAAATAATAAAAAAAATAAAAAAAATACAGAAGCTTTTGGTAACAATTCTTTGAGGGGAAAACTAAAGTTTATAGGAATCACTGTTGGAAAGCTCTTAGGGGAAAGGGTTAAGCACTGTCAATTGGGAGATTTAAGCATTGCCTGGAAATGTCAAATGCTATCAAGATATGACAAAGCTCTCTGTAGAGATGCCCTAGCAAAGGGCTCATCTCTGAGAACACAGACTGATGGATCATCAGCCCTGCCAACAGAAAGTAGTTTATTAGCAATTGGTACAAAGAGTACAGCAATCTCAAAAAAAAATGTCAGTTTCACCAAGACATCCAGCAGCTCCATCCAGTACCTACAGCCACATCTGCAGCCCAGCCCTCATGTCAGGAGTCCTCTCACAACATCCAGTCAGTGCTTTCAGGCTTCCAAACCCTGGCGTTCTGGGAGCTGCACTCAAGACGCTTCAGGGAAAAATGATTAAGATTTTCCTTAACTTCATCAGTAGACTTCCAGGAATTTTCTCACCTCAGAGAAAATTAAATGAGTGGAACATTTTTATTCATTTGCTCCAAAGCAAAACAAAACCAGCTACTGCAGCAGTAAGACAGCTATCACTGGAGTAGAGCTCTTCAAAGCCCTGAAATAAATAGCCTTGCCTCTAGCTTCCAGCTGCACTGAATTGCTTTACACCACCTTACACAAAACAAAATTAAATGCTTCCTACAAGTCATCAAAGAAACAGCATTAAAAATGTTGTTGATGCCCACAGGATTAGGCATTAGCTTCTAAATTTCCCCATCCTTTGGTCTCCAGAGCAAACCTTCAGGTCCAACTCAACCGCAGCATTAGGCTGGTCTTCTGAAATGGCAATGAAAGCACCTTCAGCAAGATGAGACACAGCACAGAATCTCCCTTCCTTATTAGTTCAAGTGCTGCTGTCTCTGACCAGCTTGATTCCCACAACAGCCACTTGGCCTGTGGCAGCTGAACAGCCACAGAGCCTGAGCAGCGATTGAGGCAAAACCCGGGGAAGAAAAGCAGGTGTGAAAGAGACTGACAAAGCGAGGAGCACAGGGATCTGAATATCACACCATCCCTTCAGAAATGTCCCCATCTGGCTCCAGAACTGTAGAGGCTGGTGCTCCAAGAAAGAGACAGCTGGTGCTTTCTCTGCCCTTGCTTGGCACATCAATACTTAAGCAATAGATGCCTTTACATCACCTCAAAGATATACTTTGAAGGGCACGAAGGAAAGGGGGACAGAGAGATGGGGAGCAATATAACTTCCAAGGAAGATGAAAAGAGTCAAGGCTTCACAAAACCAATCCAGGTCCCAGACATTTTTGTATCTTTATAGATGTTACTATACAAGGAATGGCATAACATTAAAATCCATTTCACAGGGAGAAAAGCTTTGGAGAAGAGCACAAAGGACAGGGCTGCAAAGTCTTTCAAAGCCAGTGGAGCACACCTCCTCCTGGGGGTGGCCAGCTCTAATTGCCACATTGCTACCCAGTAATGATAGGAGGAAGGGAGTCAGGACAGCTGCAGAAAGTAAATGAGACTTCTCAAAGGAGAAAAAAGAAAAGAGAAAATAACTAAGATCTTTTTACCATGCTATTTGTGACAAGAGCCATCAAAGTGGGAGAGTCAGTGATGGACAGCTGGAGAGAACAGTCAGGATTCAACAAAACTGTTCAGACAGGATAAAATCAGAGTGAAAATTAATATTCATCAAAACAAGTAATCTTTTGCTTTGCCCTAGAGGTACCACTGTGTTACAAGGTAAATATCCCATTCTGCTTCTTAGATGCAAACCAAGACCACTCTTTTCCTGAGGGTGACTGCCACAGCTCTGTAGGAGGGTAAGGATTGGACACCATCTCTTCTCTAGCTGGGAGAGACAAGCTCCCTCCTGATCTGACAGGTTCACTTTGACAGGCATCAGAGTGGGCTGTCCTGCTCACAGTCATCTGTGGGAGGATGGGAAATTGTTCATGGGCTTGTCAGAGCCACAGAAGAAGCCAAAGACCAGTCACCCTAACTTTCCTTTCTGCACTAGTTTCATAAAGGTAAGGTTTTGAAAATATCTCTGTGACTTAGCTTTTGTGCCAGTGATCCAAACTTCATCAGGGTTGGCTCTCTTCTTAAGTAAAAAGGAAAGGGCAGAGGAAGCCTGATTGAGCAAGTTGTTTCCCTTCTGTGGGGGGCATTTGCTCAGCCTTCCACCACTGGGAGGCAAATTATCTTCTGGTGCAAGGGCAGAGAGTTCAGCATAGCTCTGCTAGCAAAGAGCTTGGCCCAGGTCTCCCTTGTTGACTCCTGCTTTTTAAGAAGCATTCAATTTTTAAGCCTGTATTTTTAAAAAGGGAGCATCCACACAGCTGAGGAGACACAGGATTCCACTCCCTGCTCCTGCCTTCTACAGCAGACCTAACACCCAGGAAAAATAAGACTAGCTGCCCCGGATTCTTTCCCCCATATCATTATGGGAAAAGTATATGGCAATTACAGTCCCCCTGCTGGGACATTCTCCACCAGCTTTTGAAGTGCAGCTCTGAAGCAGAGCTCCATCTAAACAGAGCCAGCCTTGACATCTGCATCCCAAAGCTCAGTGGGAAATGGGCAGCTCAAATCCTTAACAAAACATCAAGCAAGCCACCTAGGACACAGTGCCCTGTGCTGATTCCCTTCACCACATCAAAGGTGACAGTGTCATTTGACAAATCACTCCTTCTTGCTTCACAGGACTCTTGTGTCACAGCATTGCCTCCAAAGTTTCCCATTTCCCCTACAGAGCAAGGTTACCCCAGCATTTAAACATCAGACAACAGGTTTACCTGACACTTTAAAGTCAGCTAAGGCGCAGCTCAGGCCCTGCACAACTTAGAGTGCTCCTGGAAGCTGGTGGCTACAACTGAGGCAGCTGTGCCTTCTCTGGACACAGCCTCCTCTCACCTGCCAGAGCCCCCACACAGTCCACGGGGTCTGACAGCAAATTTTTCATTGCCCTTAAAGTCCCAGAAGGCCAGAACTTGAAAGGGTCACCTTAAGGACACCATCAGAACCCCAGCTGTAGTGAGGGAATAAAATAAGTCAGATAGAACATAACACCTCTTCCTATTAGTTTCCAGAAATCCTTAAACAACTGAGAATTATTCCACAAAATAACTTCTGCAGCCTGGGGAGACAGAGCCATGCATTTGAATACATACACAGGCTTGTAGCTGCATGTTCTGCATTCTTCTCTCTTCATTTGACTCCTCAGCCCTAAATTCTGATTCTGTGATCATTCCCCAAATAGTCCAACTACAGTTTCAGGCATCCCATTACCTGAGGAGGAGATGATCCTGGAAGTGTGGCTGACCACAATCCAATCCTTCCCATAAGAAACAATGGGCAGAGGAATGTGTGCAGGAATTCCATATACACACACAACCTAAGCCCACAGACTGGGTGGAAGATGGATAGACAAGCAAGACCACCGGGGTTGTCAGCTGCCAACTCAACACCTGGTAATGACAAAAGTACTAAAGGAGATTCTGGTTTTAAATACCAAGAACTAACTGCTTATTAGTCTGAAGTTGAGTGGAAAATCCCTTTATAACGCAAAATTAAACTTCATCATGTCCTGGTGACCCTGTCTGACCCATCTTCATACACATCATCCTTCTGAAAAATCTCAGCTGCTTCACCTGCGAGACAACACTGTACAAATCTCTCACAGCCAGTGGTCCTGCTGCCTCTTCCAATCCATTACATCTTCATCACCATTCCCGATGCCTGCTGCTCACCGAGGACAATTAAGGATGAAGGATGAAGGATAGCAGGACAATGACAGCAGTAAGCAGAGTAGGGTATTAAATAGCTGACAGCAGAGCTCTGAAACAGAAGGGACAGAGAAGTGAGGTGTTACTGTACAAGTTATTGTACACAAGCTTCCACAATGCAAACTCAGTATAGACAGGCCTATAATCTGCTCCAGGCCTGGAAAACCCAATCCCCTCAGCAGCAGGAGCACTACTTACACCTGCAAACTTTCTTTTGGGAAAGGACAGAGGAACTTCACTTTGATCCAGATCCAGCTCAGCTCTGAGCTGTGCTGCCATTTTGAGGTGATCCCTCAGCATCAAGGCACAAAACCCTAAACCAGAACATGTACATACAACATTGTGTGCAAGCTTCCTGATGTCCTATTACTAAAGTAAGCTGCAGAGCAAGGAAGTCTGTGTTATCCTCAGAGAGCTGGCAATAAGCATTAACAATATGTGTGCTACCACTTAAACTACTTCGAGGAATCCTTCCCACCCCCACTGTCTGGTTCACCAAACACAAAATACCTGCTCTGGATCAACCCTTACTGTCTTCCTTCTCCCACACTGCCAGTTCCAGGCTGGACATCACCACTCACCAGTCATTGCTTTAAAAGTGGGTTTGTTTTGCATGCTACATTCTATGTTTGCTGCAGTACTTTGTGCTTTCAGGCTTGTGTTTTCAAATTTTTCTTAGCAGTTACAGGCACTAACAAAAAAAAAAAATACAAAAGAGAACAAAAAGCTGTCCTAATTCTAACACAAATAGCCTGGGATTTCACAAAAAGTTCAATACTGAAAGGTAGTGAGGAAGATTTAAAAGACTGTTCTGCAGTTAAGAGGGCACAAAAAATAACACAGGAGAGCTGTGGAGAGTCCCATCAAAACCTGCAAAGTCCTAATTTATGTCTCGCTTTTGTTTCAACCCTCAGCTTCACATAAGGCTCAGAGTCCATCCACACATCTGTCACACCTCCCCAGCAGCAGCTTTCAGATATGTGAACCTCTTACACTTGGTTTGCCAGTCAGGCCCTGTTTCAGTAGCATCACTGCACCTCACTCTGCTCTAGTAAGGGTCAAACATTAGCATTTCCATTTGTCCATGTTCATAAGCCAAGACTGTACTGCAGAGGCCTGGGAAGGCTTCTTGGTACAGAGACAGCTCCTCTGGAATTAATGCACCTTGCATCAACAAAGTCTTAATATTTCAGCAGGAACCAAGATTTCATATGTTGGTCCTATTCCAAAAACTTGGGCTACTTACATCACATGCACTAGATTCAAATAAAGCAGCATTATGGTTTCGTTAATTTTTTCTGCTCCATATATCTCCACAGGCATAAGAAACAGGCTTCTGAATTTGAAATGGAGCCTGAAGTTTCTGCAGAGCTTCACTTCCCAAAAAGCAAATATTTACATCCACTAGCACCAGCTGCCTCTTTTCTTTTTTCCTCCATTTCATTTCCAGATGCATTGTTGGTACATCTGCTCTATTAATTAAAACTGATTTACACAAGACAAAATAGAATCATTATTACAAGCCTTCAGTGCAAACGAGTGACGTTTAAAATTGCACTGACATATTCCAAAATTCCTGTGTCCCATTTTTGCACCTTTGCTGCTTGAAAAGTGTTTTGCTCTGTTCAGGTCCTTTGGGCATTCCTATAGCTGAAAACCAAAAGCTATTTCAGCCTTACCTGACCCTCCTGACTTGCTCTTAGCTCCTGCCATGAATGATTAACACAGTGGGGAATGAGGGGAAGGCTGGTGGTGTTTGGCTCTATGTTTTCATGATCTAACCATTTTTCAGGCCCATCTTTAGGAGAGCAAGGAGTGGTGGTGTAGTTTAAGTTCTTGCCTTAGCTAACCTTCCAGTGCATGGCATAACCCAGCACACACCTGCTAAAGCAACGCAGTGCAACAGCTGTGAGGAGCAAAGGGCATCCCCACGGTGATCCCCACAGGCACAGGATCCTTCTCCCTCAGACAGCGTTACTGGCCTCACCTGGGCTGGCCTGTTGTTGGTAACCCTGTGGCAACTTCAGGTCAGGAGGGCTCCTTAGCAATCCTTGCCTTTCACACTCTCTGAAAGGTGGCATCTTCCAGACATGGCTCAGAAGGGCTTGAGGTGGGAAGGGGAAGAGAAGAGCACAGAGACAGCACAATTTCAAGTTATGTCCCCCTGGAAAAGGTACCACCCCTCTGCCAACTACAAAGAAGGTTCTGTCTATGTTTTTCAACACTTTTCTGACACCCTGCTGGCTATTCCAACAGAACCCTACCCTCACAGTCTCTGTAGGACACATCAGACACAGGGGCCATCTCATTTCCCATATCTTGATCCCAGCTTCAATTTAATCTCTGCTGTGAAAAGCCACAGAAATGGAAAATGTGAAAAGCCACTTAAAACTCATCTACCTTCAAGGGAAAAAGTAAATATACAAGTTGGCTCCAAAAGCAGATGGTGTCCAAAGGAAATTATGATAATTAATCTGAGTTGTAGATTTCCAAGGGACTATTCCACTCCAGCACCAGACCTCTAGGCCAGCACAGCAGTTAAAAGTTTCACCACACTTTATTAATTGCTAATTACTGCTTCATTACTTCCACTCATGCTCCTGAGACTGCTGCTGTCACTGTTTCCTTCAGGGGTCACTTCAAAACTGCAGAAAGTGATGTGATGAGTAAGGTCAGTTACTGAAACATAAATAGGTCTTCTCAGCTGCTGCATGTGCTCAGCCCCAAGCCAGCTCTGAGGCCTGTTACACTCACTAAGCACAGTTTGGCATCAGGATCATATGAGAAGACTCCAAATTTGTCTAATTTACAATTGTACATTTGTAACTTCTGTTCTAGCTCCCTTTTGCTAAACCCCATTGTCCCAGCATCCAGCCTATGTAGCAGTGGCTGTCCTGCAGATCCCCTCTGTAATCTAGTGAGGAACTAGTCAGAGTTAATTTACATCTGAATTTAATCCATTTCCTACTCAAACTCTTCCCTCCAAAAAGTCTGAGCAATTCCAGTCAGAGTCTGGTCTTGAGTTTTCACACACAGAGCAGTGATACTGCTGGGAATTGAAAGCTGGACAATATCCAGAGCTTTTAACAGGTTTCCAAGTCTGAAAACAGCTTTCAAGCACAGAACTTTCACAAAGCTAGTCACGTAATTAAGAGCCAAACCACTTATATGAATATAAATTTATGGGCTAATACCACCCTGTTTCATAATGGAAACAAAGTTAATTTGAGTTTTATTCAGTGCCAGTGCTATTAACTGTGCATCTTAGGCATAACTGAACTTTTCCATAAATCCAAATTTTGTTAACACCCTGAAATCAATTACTTTGTGATTTATAGTTAAGACCATAGTGCTGACAGTTATTAAACACCAGCTTCCTCCGGTGTTTCCACAAAAAGTGCAAGCTCACCCTAGGTGTGGACAAGCCTCTCCTGTGTTCCCAAAGAGCAAAAGTAAGTTTTTGAACTAGCTTTCCTTTAATTCCCAATACATCAGCTGGATCCAGGTCCCTTCCAGTTTGTGCTAACACTCAATGCCAGTTCAAAGAGCTGTTACGTGGCTTTCAGGTGTGACAACAAGCTTCTGCTGCCAAATATCACCATTCCCACCAGCCAGGAATCCTACAGCCACCCCAGCCCTAGCTGCACTAATCCCAAACACATCCTGTGCTGCTGATCTGCTCCATGCAGGGCTCTGCCTGCTGTCTGCATGGTCGCATGATTTGCTCCAGCTGCATGGCTGGGTACCATCAGCATCACTGCAGTAGTGAAGGCAGGGAGCTGCTCAGAGGGCTCACACAATTCTGACAGCCCCACATTCCTCTGCTAAACACTCATCTGTCAGAGCACACCATTATTTGTGGGGATGTGCAGCTATTCAGCAGCCACCTTGAAATTAGGTTTAATTGTGACCCCAAGACAGATTTCATTACATTTCAACTCAATGGTGTTGAGTTGTGCTCTGCCGTCAACCTGGGGCAGTCAGCTGATCATAAAGCAAGTATTTAATCACCTTAACTCTCTAGAGGCTTAAGGCACTTCACCACAGCCCCTTTATTCCTTAGTCTTAATTGAGGTTTCATTACCCACTGGTACAGGGTCATTGTTTTGAAGCACAGGTACCTGACAGCCAAGGACCCGGGGCTACCTTGGCATGAGCTCTCATTTATATCAAGCAGCATTTGCTCATTCATCTCTTTGATACCCAGATAATGATCTCTGGCTTCAGCAACAAATAAGTTTTGAATATTGATTCACTTTCACTCTGCTATCCCCCAATCTAAACAAATCAATTCACCAGCAAGTGACAGGCTCTTCTCCCTGCTATCCCCCAATTTAGATAAATCAATTCTTTAACAAGCGAGTCATCCCCAAGCACTATGATGATGCACTTCAATAAATCTATTCAAGTTTCCTACAGAGGAAAAAATATTATTTTCATATACAATTTCATATTATTGTTTTAATAAAAGGAGCCATTTACTGTGGTGCTCTAGTGCAAATTGTGTTACAGGTAAAATTTCATCTCCCCAGTCTCCATGGGGGACACAGAGGACCTGACACAAGACAGGAAAAGGACATTTGTTAAATAGCTGTTCAGCCAGGGAGAAAGCTAATTTGCTTTGGGCTCAGTGCTTTGTCTTTGCTTTCAACACCAACTATTTAAACTCAAAAACTGCCAGGCATGCTAGTATATTAAGATCTATCAAAATTCAAATCAGATGCATAATCTAAATAATGTAGTGTATAAATTGACTTTAAAGACTGCAGAAGTTGCATATGCATCTTTTAAGGTCTGTAGCAGCAAAATTAAGACATCCATATTTTCCTTTTACCTTCCAATCTGCCATTTCATGTCTTTAGGCACTGTTTTTATATTGTTATATTGGGAATGCAAATATTTCATAAAACTTTTGATAAGCTTGAATACAATTCTGAGCATTTACATTTCCCTATAATTCAGTAAAACCATAAACACATTAAACAGTATTTCTACCAAAATCAACTAGACAATCCCTATAGCAACCACTTCCAACCCAGTCTCCTGATTTAAGGATGCTTCTGAAGTCCTCACATCCCTGAAGAACATTCTGACATTAACAGCCAAAGTCTTAAGCTTCACTAAAAGCAAGAGAGGCAACACTGTCATTCAGTTCAGCATCCATTCAACTCCTCTTCTGCATAAAGATTTCCCAAAAAAACACCAACTAGCTGTAAGGAAATGAAGTTATTGGTACAGGATTCGTTTCCTGTGTCATCTCACACCTCTAGGACACAGAATGATCCTCCCCAGCTCTCCAATTTGGTGCTTTACTTCCAAAGAGAAAGGCAACGGGAAAAACACATTAGCATTAATAATTGCAATCAAAATAAGTTAGCAAGCAGTCTCCAGACAAATTGGATAGCCAACCCAAAGACAATCACCTGGAACCCCTGGCAGTGCAGCAGAGCCAGCCCTGAGGAATAAGGCACACAGCTTTTTCTTAATCACACCACTCAGTGAAGGCAAGCAATTAGGATGAGAACATTTGGATAAGAATAAATAACAGACTCTGCAGGCAAAAGTACAGTGTATAACAACCTTATCCTACCAGAGCAGTTGTCATAGCCAGGAGAAACTGAAGATCCTTAAGAAAATCCTTCTGCTAAGGGTTACAGCAGGCACAGTGGGACATGGACTGCAAGGCTCAGTGACAAGGCCAAGGGAACTGTGTGCAGGCCTCCCCCACTGTTTTCACCACATCTGCAAGCAGAGTCTCTCTAAGCTGGTAAACGCCAAAGTTAAAGTTAGAGAGAAATGAGGACAACTGTACCCTTCACTCATGGAGGATGGATCCAAATGGTAAGATGAGGAAAGCTTGGCTAAAAAAAAAATTTTAAAAAAATTAAACCATGCTCCCCTACTGCATTTCATTGATTTCTTCCATGTTTGGTAAAGAAACATGTAAACAGCAACACCGAAAACATAAAATAAAAGGCTTTATTTTTTCAAACAACATTTGTTTTCCTTTTTTTAAAAAAGGTCTATTAACTCTTTCAATATTTGTTGATAAAATGAAAATATACAACAGCCATGTAAATCAACATCTTTTCTCCTACTTCAAAAAATATATGCATCCTTCACACCAAAAGCACATACTGATTAATTACAACACAAAAGCTTTTCAGCTGTGTAACCCTGAGGGCTCCCACACAAACATGAACACACTTGTGTGCACAAGAAAGGCAGCACACAACTGATGAACTGTTCAAACAACTGTTTGTTCAGATGGTAATACCTCAGAGCTGTTGTTTTAAGGATTTTTAGCATGGAAAGGCTAGCAAATTCCAGCAACTGCATGTTATATGAGCCTCTCGTGGCTAATGGAAGTTTCCTATTTTTAAATGTCTCTTAAAGGTTCTGCTTGTTACAAGCCTAAGTGTCTACAGCCACTGGCTAATTCTTTTAGCAAATTTCATTCTTGAGAATTGAGCTCAGCTTTGGACCCATAAGAAGTCACAAGAGAGGGCTTGATGGCAATCCAAATTATTGCCTGAAGAGTAAGCAATGAACAACCAGAGGCTGAGCACTTCTCTGGCATAAACAGCTCCATTTGATCCTTCTGTCAAGTGACTGAAGTGCAGAGAATTGGAACTCAAGATATCAGCATGGCATTCACAAAACAGCTGCAAGAATGAGATGGAGAAACCATTATCAGGCTTTGGCAAGGAAATTTTCATCTCAGTCCTCACTCACTGAAGTGCTAAAGTAGAGGCTGATATTCAAAGGCTACGAGGTGAAAATTCAGAGGCTCTTGTTTAAGAATGGCAAATGGGGACATGTACCTATAACCACCATTTCATACCATACAAAATCATAAGGCAACTTACACAGGATTTCCTCGACATCACCATTAAAAATGAAAATAACTGTAAATTAAAGGGATGTCAAAAGACAGTTTTTAAGGATGATAGCAAGAGGCTCTGAGGCTTATGCTCACTTGTCAGCCCTTGCTTCCACTGAATCAAGGATTCCATGTTATTCTGCATCCTAAAACACCCAGCCCACTGGCCAGAAATCAAGGTCTGGCTTTCTTTTCTCCTATTTCCTACAGAGAAAATATGGTGCAAATAGGATTGATAGCTCAAAACATCCTCCCAGCACTTTCAATGCCACACCAGTTTTGCATTAATGTTACATTCACATAAACAATGTTTTTAACACCTTCTGCCTGCCCCTGAAACAAGGTCTAGCAGCAGCAACTCACACAGTTGTAGAATTATTTTAAAGTGGAATGTCACTAGCCATTTGCTGCTGCTGAGCCTGCACAATCAGGTGGAGCTGTCTCTTTGCAATGGCTGTGTTTAAATCCCCTAGAAACTCCAACAGCTTGCCCTGGAGGAGAATCTCCATGGGCACGAACTGCAGAACCTGCTGGGGAGAGTCTGTGTCCAGCAAAGAGTTCATCAGTGCATTCAGATGCTGCAGATACTCCACCACGGGCGCGGGGACGCCTTGGTACCCAACGCACAGCAAAGCGGCGCTGGTCCTCAGGGGCTCCCGCGAGGTCGGACACGCGAACGCGATGCTCCTGAAACAGCAGTGCAGGATGAACACCAGGCCAGCTGTGAAACGTGTCAGGCAGGAGAGAACAGGCAAAACCAACGCATCTCCTGCTGCCAGCTGGGCCAATGAACGCAGAACACACTCCAAAAGCTGCTGCTGGTACTTTGGTTCTCCATCATACAGCAAAGAGAAGGTGAAAGTCAGCAGCGTGGCTGAGTCCACGGGCTTTATTTCCATATTGGGCTGGCTTTCTGTGTCACAGAGAGAGGGAAAGCCCACTACAAGGCACTTGAATTGGTCACTACAACTTTCATTTAGGACTTCCTGATGGCACCTGGAAAGATCAAACACTTTTGCCAGTATGAGTTCCCCAGGAAGAACTTCACAAGAGTGACAAGGCAGCATTGATTTGCCTTTCAGCCTCCCCCCACCCAACTCTTTCACAGCCTCATTAAGACTTTCTAAGACCTGAACATCACAAAATGGAGAACACTTTACCCTTGGCAATCTTTTTCCTTCCAAGATGTACCAAAAGCTACATTCAAGGTTTGAAAATGATCCTTCCAGGATGCACGTGTTCCCAGCATTATTTAAACTGTGTTCCTCAGCCCAGTGATAAAAATATCCCTTTGCCACTTTATCATTCCATGTCAGGGTTTCCATCACCTTCCTTTCATTGTATGTACTAAAATATTTGTTTCTTTGCCCAAACCATTTTGCACTCATGCTGCAACCAGCCTGGGATTTCTTGACAAGCCAATTACTTCTGCCAATGGGTTTCATGTGGAACTTTTGCATGAAGAACTGTACTGCACAGTCTCTTAACTTGTTGAGTTTCATCTGCTCCGCTTCTTCCATGTGCTCAAAAAGACTGATATTTTCAGAGATAGTCTCTACCTGGAACTTGTGGAAGAACATGCAACACTCTTCATGTATTTTAAGGAATGATTCTGGTAGTGTATGCTGGGAGAAAAGGGCTTTGTTGATAATTTCAGTTCCAAAGTTCTGCATCATTTTAGGAAGAAGCATATGAAGGCTTTCTCTGCCCATATAGCGAAGACAAACCACATAGGCCTCTGAGTTTCCAGCTTTGCTGGTGGCTGGTTTAAAGACATGGACCTCCTCAAAAGAGCAGTTTAGGAGAAAGAGCAGGTTGACAGAACAGTGTTCAAACAGAGTGAACATCTTCAAAATGAAGGATCCTCCAGTGCCCAGGATCATTAAAGCAGTGACTGTTTCACAGTAATGAAGGGGTGAGACGAGAGCTTCCTGTTCGCCTGGATTTCCCTGGCAGTCAAAGCTGCCATCAGCAGTTACCAAGTGAACTGTGGTCATACTGCTCACAAAGCTCTGAAGTCCTGTTAGATGTCTTAATGTCATCACATCCCCAGTGTTATCTGGGCCAAAGTACCACCAAGGTAACGTATTTGCTATCAGACGGTCATCCATGATCATCATAAGGGTGTCATTGGCTTCATGATAAGGGTTTAGAGTATTAGCCACCCAATTCCAGTGGCAAGGGACATGGTGGGACTTCAAGAAGTGGTTAAGGCTGGCTATAAAAGCTCCAGGTGCTTCACAGAGGTGGACAGAATTGAGTTCTCCATCTTGAAGAGCTTCTTCTGGGAGAAGAGAAAAACTGCACAGGATCTCATGAAATTTGCACCATGCTTGGGTACAGAGCTCAGCATTTACAGACTTCTTCACATGAGATATTATTTTCCCTGCTTTATTGGTAAATGAGGTGTGCCGATGCCAGTCCTCGAGGTTCTTATCACTTAGTTGGTTCTTCACTTCGTTCATTGAGTCCTTCAGAGCCAGGAGTGAGTGAAATTCCACGTGATCACATGTAAAAGCATTGCTGGGATCTGGCAGCTTCCATTCACCATTCACTGGCTTAGTGTAAGTAAATTTCTTTGCAAAGAGCTTCTCAATTTCAGAAATAATTTCAGGACTGAACTTCTCAAGGCTGGTCTTCTGGTTAACGTAAGGCTGCTTAGATTTATCCATTCTTGGGTTGATTCACAACCTGGACAACAGCAGGGGAGAAGAAACCATGTCATTCCAATCATACTAGTACAGAAATAGAAAAAGCCTTTTATAAAAAAATAAAAATGTGTCCTGCTTAACAGCTGTATTCTGGAACAGAAGTAAATGCTTCATGGAATAATGCACTAATGAGGAAAGTAAATGAGGGCTATCCTAAATAAGGTCATTTGGAAATCAGGAGTTTCACCAGTTCAATCGCCTCTCTTGCTATTTACATAGTAAGTGAAGAGTTGGCTGGTGCTTGGCCCTTCACCGACTCTAAATATTCTGCTCATTGTATGGGTCTAAACACTTAAACACAAATATCCCTCTCAGTCACAAAAGAGAACACACCACAAGCTCTCCAAATTCAGCAAGTGGCCCAGAAATTTTATCATCTGATTATGGCAGTGTTTATCTGAGAGCTCAAAGTATGGAGGGTGAGGAGCCACAAGCAAAGGCAACTTTGAGAGGGAGCACAGCTGCTGCTGCTCCAATTTCCCAAGTGGGAACAACCCTCCCACCAGGCCCAGGGTGCTGCTGGGGGAGCCCCTCATTGGCACCCTCGAGAAGTGTCCCTCAGCTGAAGGGCCCTGGAGGGATGCTGGACACCAAAAACCCCTTTTCTCTGCTCAGCATTACCGCTCTCTGCCAGATGACTGCAAATCCTTATGTCTTCCTTTAATGACTGAAAAAACTGTGATAAATCTGAAATGAGAGGATTTGGTTACAGCTGTGGTCAATGGGAATAAGTGCCTGATATTAAAGAAGAAAGTAGTGCTAAGTGTTGTGCTGTGAGTGGGTAAAGACCAACAAATACAAGCACACTCCACACAAAGCTGAGGAGGCTGCTGCAACCTGCTCCACTGCTCAGCACAAAGAACACATCGCACAAGTGACAGGCACTAACCAGAAATCAGCCAGCCAGCAATTTATTCCGAAGTAAGATGTTCATTTAAGCAAAATAACTTCATCAAAATTAACACTCGAGTTAGGAAATCTCTCAGCCTAACACTTTAACCATCCCTCAAGCCCCCTCCCATTCCCTCAAAAGCAAAATACAATGATTTTAAGTGTTACATAACAGTTGAATTTAAGAAAATATTAGATTAAAACTGAAAGAGCTGAGAAATTTTGGAAACAATGACCATCCTCAGCACTTTACTCTTCCTCTCGAACCTGTGCAGCATCTCAGGCCATAGTCCACGCCTCCTCATCACCATCAGCCCTCTGAGGAGAAGAGAGACACATGGTCGCACACACAGTGGAGGTTTCATCTTGCCTCTCCCCAATTTAAGGCCTTTCAACTGATAGGTTTAATTTCACTGTCCTCTATGCAGATGTGCTCCGGCTTTAATGTCATCCTTTCTTGTAGGATGTTCTGGGGAATGAGGAAAATTGGGGAAAACATAGACCATTATGCCCTGGACTAGGTTTATTTCATTTTAAACACCAACTATAAGCTTTTAATTACAGCTCACCGCAGTTACTCATAAAAGAGGTTTGGATTGGAAGGGACCAGAAAGATCATCTTGTTCCAACCCCCCTGCCATGGGTAGGGATACCTTCCACCGGTCCAGGTTGCTCAGAGCTCCACCCAACCTGGCCTTGGACACTTCCAGGGATGGGGAAGCTACAGCTTGTCTGGGCAACCTGTACCAGGGCCTTACCACCCTCACAGGGAAGAATTTCTTCCTAATAGCCAATTAAAATCTCTCCTCTTTTAGTTTAAAACCGTTTTCCCTTGCTCCACTACTATCTGCCCGTGTAAAAAGTTGCTCTCCCTCTTTCGTATAAGTCTCCTTTAAGTACTGGAAAGGGCTCTAAGGTCTCCCCAGAGTGTTCTCCAAGGCTGAACAATCCCAGCTCTCTCAGCCTGTCCCAGAGGTCCTCCAGCCACAATACTAAAAAGCTCAACCCTAAATCCAAGCTCGCTCAGCGCACAGCAAGAACAGGCAAACGCCCGATTTTTCATCGTCATTTCCAGTCCCCTTCCGGCCAGGACCGGGCTCTGGGCTCGCCCCACCGCGCAGCTTCTCACCCATCCCCGCGCTCCGCTTCCGGCCCGGCCGCCTCACTCCGCCCCGGCCGCTCGTAGCGCCGCGCCCGCCCGAGGCGCCTCCCCGCGCCGCCCGCTCCGTACGCGAGGCCGCGGCCTCAGCGCGGCCCGCGGCCGCTCCCGCTCTCACCCGGCGGGAGCGCGCCCAGCCCGGCCCCTCGCCCGCCGCCCGACCCGCCCTCTCCTCGGGGGCACCGCCCTGGCCCGGGCCGGGAAGGCTCCTGCTGCTGAGCTTTTACCGTCACCGCCGGGGAACGCTCGCCGCTGGGTTGGGTGAAGAGCGGCTGAGTCCGGTGAAGGCTGCGCAGGCCGGGCAGGCGGCAGCACGGCTATGGCTCCATTTCCTAAACAGGGGCTTAAGAGCGGCTGTTTCTTACGAGGAAAAGCGAGCAGAGGAGCCGTCCCCGAGCAGCGGGGCAGCCCAGCAGTCAGCCTTGCTGGGAGTTGTCCACGCGGCACTTACCAGGCGCTAACGCTGACAGGTTGCTCAGGAAGAAAAGAGGAGGAAAGCTTTGTCGGGATGTGTGGCCACCCGCTGGAGAGGCAGGACTGGGGCTCGGCGCCCTGTGTGTTTTACCCCGATGCCCTGGGGGCCTGAGCCCAGCGCCATCGTCTCGCAGCCCTGCAGAGGCCAGGGCTCAGCACACTTTTGAGTCTCCGGAGTCAGCAGTGATGCTCCTCCAGAGCTTACGCTGCCCTCTGTAACACACAAGACAGGTACTTAAGAAGACTCTTCACATAGTAACCCACCTTGCTGCCCTTTCTAAATCTCCAGGACGCTTGTTACACCCAGGTTGGGTTAGCAGGAGGCAAGAGCCTTGAAATACTAACAGTCATAATGAGCATCACTGAACATCCACTGCAGCATCCCTGGAAACACTCAGACACTTTAGACAGCAAAGCAGCATCTAATCTGCACACAGAAGCAGAAAGGTTAAAGCATGTTCATCAATACAGTAGACAGCAGGTGCAAGTTGCTTTTGAGACTTTAAATACTGTAGGGATTTTCCTATATGCAGTTTCAGGAATGTGGCACTCCCCAGCCCTTCTGGAAACAAACAGCCAACAATGGAGCATGAGTAGGCAAAAATCCTTTTGCTTTAATACCAGGCTTCCTGCTATTGATTTTTACAATCTCACATACTCTTCATGAAGCTCAGTCCAGTCCTAAGCCAGAAGTAGTTTTGGTACAGAAATTCAGTGCTATCAGTACTAGGCACTCCAGAACTGATAACTTGGGAAAATTTTGCTTGAAGCCCAGTCACTGGAAAAAAACCCCAAACCCTACCATGTCTATCTTAAGGATATAATAATGTATACATAAGGGGCCTTTTCTCCCACTCTAGGTACATGAGAGAATTTGTGTGTTAAAGTCATAACTGAGCACAGGGATCTATAACCAGACAACTTTCCTCCCCTCTTTTAAACTAATTGCTTGCTTTCTAAATGAAGCAATATTACTGCAAAATAGAAAGAATCTTAGTATAGAAAAAGCCCAGTGCTACCTGTAAACAGGAATACAGGACTAAAACTCTTTAAATCTCTTGAGGGAAAAAAAAAGAGAGAATGTATTTTTCAAGCCAACACTGTCATATTGACCCCTAATAGTGGTGTTACAAAATGGTACTTACTGGCTGCCTCATCAGAAAGAAGTTTTACCTAATGAGAAAGGGGCTGAGATGAAGATCGAAGATTTCTCTGTCTCAGTGCCTCTTCACCCTTTGACTAGCCTGTTTGAAAATCACCTTTACCAACATCTTTAGCAATGTAAATGTAGAGTGAGAGCTGGGGCAAATGAATGAAAGCAGATGAGCAGCTGATGAGGTGGGGAGCTGAGAGTGTGGAGGGTTCTCCAGTTCTTGGTCTGGTCTCTCTTGATTGTACAGGGCACACACTAATGGCACTGCTAAAATCTTATCTTTAGGTCATGAGAATTTAAAGTTAGTGGGAAGGTCAGAGATATGCTACAGAAATGTTTGTGTTTGTAGTAAAAAGCTGAACAGAGCTTTCCCTTAGTTTTGGCTTTCTGTCTGTTATTTCCAGTGGTGCTGTGATGTTTTGGTTGCCTTCCTTTTGTTGTTTCTGTGTACTCACACACCAGCCACAAGGTTTACACTGACTGACTTCTGTGTGCCATAGGTAATTAAAGCATTGAGTTTAATGGTTGATTCTTTTTAATTCCTTCATAAACACATCACTTTTCACATGCTTTTGAGTGCTTGGATTACATTACCAAGAGAACAGCTACAATTCAGCTCCTAGAGGAAAGTGGTATGTAAGCAGGACTTGACCTTTGCATTCCTACCCTGCCAGGCTTTTACTGTAGCTTGGAGCTTCTCAGTGTCACACTCTCCTGGACTCCTGGAGATAAGGCTCTTCCAAATCACAGGAGAGAACAATTCATCACTGACCACATGACAGCACAAGAGTCCTAGCTAAAAGAAATGTGATTAAATAGCATGCTTAAGAGAAATGTGACGCTTTTTCTGGAATTAAACTTTTAACTCAGCTGTGAGCTTCAGGATCCTCCTATGTTTTCTGAAATATCTTCAAGTTAAAGCAGAAATTTGAGTTCATACTTCTATCTTACGCAAAATAATATCTCTCTTTTTTGTTTGTTGGTTGGTTGGTTGGTTTGGTTTGGTTTGGTTTTTTTGGTCCATGTAAGATACTTAAAATGAGAACATAGCACTTTCTTCCTGCTTCTATGGAGCTAAACTTTTATCAGCTGATCTGCAGCTGATATTTTCCCAATCAAACCATAACCTGTGTGCACAGCTGTGGCACCAACAGCCCCAGATGGAAGCATCTGTCTTTAAGGGAATATTGGGCAGTTAAACATAGGAAGTTAAACATCTCATTAAGAACAAAGTAGTCTTGTTTATGCCCCTGATTTTTTTTTTCTTTTGTAAATATATGGTATAACTCTACTGTGTGATGGAGCTGGGGACTATTGCTGGAGCATTTGGGAGCTCTTTCAGTCATACTGGATGTGTGGAGGGGGTTGTCTGAGCCATGGAAGAAACTTCCATAGATTCCATGGGATACCCAGTACTTCTCATCCTGTTTCTAAAGATCAGTCCCAAACCCACATAATTTTGCACCAGATCTCACGGTGGTTTTATCCATCACTGTGCCAGATGCAAGATATTTATTAATTGGGGTGACAACATTAGTGTGGCAGAGCAGTTGAGAGAAGGCTCTCAGTCAGACATGAGAAGACTCATCCACAGTGATTATGTGGGTGATTATGATTTGATTTATTGATAATAAAGTATCTAAACTTTGTCAGTGTGTAAATCACAACACTATCATCTGTTGCAATGTGGTACATTCTGCTGGGACAGCTGGTTGCCCTTACTGAAGTGGGTTTCCATGACCTTGGGGACTGATCTGTAAGGGTCATTCTTGTTCTACTTCTGGCTTGCAGTCCAAAGTCAGGCAAGTTTTTGTTTCATCAGCAGAGGAATTGCAGCCACTATCTGCTACAAGGAAAGTGAGTTGGGAAACTCCAGTAAACAGTGTCTGATGTAATCAGTTAGTTAAATGACGTACAGTTGTCTAACCTTTGCTTCTTTAAACAAAAATCACTGAAATGAAAGGGAAAACCTATAGACTATTCAGTAATGTGTTATTATTGCACCACAAACAAGATAATGAGGAAGCATTGATCCTGTTGGAACAGCACAAATGCATCCTGACAGATCATGACTACAAGTGGTAGTATGTTCAACTACTGACTCCAGAAATCAGTGTTTTGCAAAGGGGACTTTGGGGAAATGAGGAGATGTTCCTGAGACCTAGTGAAAGGTTGAGCATTTCACTGTGTGAAAGTATTATCAGTTATTGAAGAGGAAACCAGACCACAGAGCAGGATAAACCTTGGTCCTGTGTTGTTTTGCTATGTGTAAATGACCTTCCCAGAGAGAAGTCATATCCTTCATAAGGAGAAGCATATTGGAGCCCCAGGCCAGCAGCTGCCTGTGGTGCCAGGATATGAACTGCATTTACCTGTGTTGAACAGGGAAGTATATCTATTGTCAAGGATTCTTTGTGATACATGGAGCTGTGTAGTATCATTTAATTATCTGAGAATTGTTTTCTTCTGAGACAGGCCTGAAAGCATTTCTTCCTTATTCCTTTTTTGTTCAAGTTATTTGTGTTTATTGTAGGCCAGACGGGTACCTGGCCTTTTTAGTCTGTAGTCCACCAGGATCTGTGGTTTCTCCTCCACTTATCCTCACTGAAGTATTGTTTCAGCCCTCCATCACGCTTTCCCCTGAACTCTGATTTTTTGCCTGCCTCAAAGCACTTCCACATTGAAAAGCCCATCCATTCATCCCAAGCTTGACATACTGCTGATCCCTGGTTGTGCTGTTTGTATCCTTTCAGAAGGTACAATTCCTTTCCCTCAAATCCCCCAATAATATTTTTTATACTCTTTCTCTCCAAGTTCCTTGCCACAGGAACTTTTGCTTCCACAAACTCCCATAGCCACAACCCCAGACTTCCCATTTGCTGTTTGATAGATCTAGAGCTGGAAGTGTTGGCTGGTATTAGGACATCTCTGCTCTTTTACTGATTTCTGTGATACCATTTTTTCACAGGTTTCATCAAGTTGCTTCCTCTTTCTGCCCAAGTCTCATAAAGATGGTGAGGTTTTACAGAGCAGGCATACAATTTGTGAGTGCTGTGGCAGCTTCCCTGCCAGTAAACATCATAAACCCTTTACATTAACTGATCTCTGTCCTAAAAGCCTTTTCCCACTGCCCTCACAGGAGGGCTATTTAGGACTGCATATTTTGGGCGGCTGGAAGCTTTTTTCTGACGTCTGGCCTAACTGAACACGCATCTCCTCGGTTTCCTGCTGCCTGTCTTAAATTTCTGTATCTCTCCTGCTTCCATGGCAACATTTTCTGGCTGTCATGGAAGCATTGCTTTGCTCTCATTTTGCTCAGCTAACCATGACAGGCTCTTTGAACATCTGGTTTTCTGTTCCCCTGGCCAACCCTTTGCTGCATTCACTGTGGTCAGAGGTCTCTTTCCTGTCGATGTAAAATGAGCAGCACGCTCACCAGTCCAGGCAGATCTTGCTAAAGATTGTTATTAAAATGATCTGTTGGGGAATAACTTTTCTGGTATATAATTTGATTTTATTTACCTTTGTGGTGGGTAATAAGACTCCAGTGGCTGTTTGGCTAGCCAGTGTACAGACAATAATGAATTTCCCAAACAAAGGCTTTCCAAATTGCTGCAAAATTCCTGATTAATTCTTGGCAGTAATTTTTTTAATCAAACCTTGAACATGTGCTTTCAGTAGTCAGCAGAAAAGCAAATTCTTTCCAAGCTTTAGCCATTTCACCTTCCTCCAAAACACTGAGGCACAATCCTGCCTTAAGTATGAGAGGACTGGGAGAAATTCCCCCCAGGTAAGTGAGCACTGCACCTGTAAGGGCATGGTAATGCCTGTAGTGCTTTGGGGGCATACTTTCTTCTGGGTAGGCTGTCCCCACTGTGTAGACACTCTGAATATTTCTGCAGCTCAGTTCCTCTTCTCAAAAGAGTGATGTGCAGTACGTGTGAGAAGACTGCAAGATAATTTGATACTGTGATAATGTCAGTACACAGGGAAGTGGAAACTTTCCCTAAAGCATTAATTAAATGTTTTGAAGAAATGCTTGCAAAATACTTCACGACGCTTTTTTAGATGGAAATTGCTGTAGAAATGTACAGCATTGTTAGAAAATTATTTCAGGTGATTGTATCTGCATCCTGTAGCAGTTGAAGTTCTCAATACAGAAGCAGGGCTTGAATGACAGCCAAGGCAGTAAAATCAGGATTATAGATACAAATTGCTGCAGACACATACAGACAGAGACAACTGAGATTCCTTCAGGACAGAAGATTCTCAATACTTTTTTTTCAGCATTATGCAATCTATTCAATACCTTCTTTTTCTAGATGAATCTGATTTGGAGTATTCCCTGCAGTCTAATTGGCATGAATGCCCTCAGTGCTCAAATTAATTTTGTCCTAGTAGGATGAACGTTTATCTCGTACTTGTCCAGCCAATGCGGCATTACAGGTTAAAACTCAAGTAATTTCTGTTGCTGTTAAATAACAGACACTGCAGAAAGATAGATAAAATGGCCCCTTTTTGATAATCCTGTTTTCCATGTAAATCCAAACTAGGAAGGAGATTGTCTTAGATGAGAGCAAATTGGGAAGAGCTCTCAGGCTGTCTGATCTCTCTTGTCTGCTTTGCAAAAAAGAATCAGATTAATGAACGTAATCAGATTAAGGCTGAAGAAGGGAACATATCTGAGGGGCATCAGAACTCTGCTGATACCAACAAACTATATGGAAAATCAACATTAAGGACCTAACATTGCTCTGTAATTTAATTTAATGGCAGCAAATAATGGGTTTCAAGTAAGTCCTGAGTAGTGGCAAGAGGAGCCTGGACTTCCAGAGGGCAAAAAGACGTGAGTGAGCTGGGAAGTGGCTCTAAGACCCTGGGTTTGGGTGAATGTTGCTTGGGGTGGTGGTGACTTGCAGAGTCCTTTGGCACAGTGGCTCACAGCCAAGCATTGTGGGCCCTCTTTGAGCACAGTTTGGTGCAGTTAAATCTACCTAAAATAATTTCTGCTCTCAGTCTGCTGTGCTTTTGTACAGAAAAACAATGCTGAAAAGAGGAGGATATACCGAGAGCAGGCAGAGGCAGAGATGACCAAGATTCAGAAGTGTAAGAATAAGAATGACAAAAATGAGACATATCTAAAAAATGAGGGAAAACATGGTAAAAACAGAGTTAGAAAGAGGGCATAGAAAGGAAAATGATTTATAGATCCTTAATGTTGATTTTCCCCACTGCCTCCAGCAAACCAAGAGCAAGATGCACCATGTCAGTGCAGCAATGTACTGCTGGGTCCTGAAGTGGCAGCACCCACTTGCTTGTCTCTGTAGAAGAGGCATTTTAAGCTTTCTAGAAGAAAGTAAGAAAGAAATGGAAGTGTAAACTTGAGAGAGAAAGGGAGGTCAAAAACTTGAGGGGAAAGCCCCTCTTTATTATTTCTCTTCAGATCCATTTTCTATTTCTTCAGTGCCAACTGTATTTTTCAACAAATAAAACAGAATTGTATTTTCAAATTCTGCTGGTTTTTGCAGACTCCCAGCCTGAGCTGACATTGCTGGGTTTCTGCTTTCCAGCATGAAGTAGATCTATCTCTAAAAATGCCCTGCTTTTTTCTTGCTGTATTTATTACCTTGTTTGACTTTAAAGTTCTCAGAGAGAGTTTTCTGGGGCAACAATGGTCTGTTTGATGCAAGGTCTTCCAGGATCAAAAAGGAAAGAGGAATGTAAGAAATCCAAGACCTGAAATGGGTGCTGCCCAGTTTTCTAAATTTTCATCAATGTCTGCCTGATTTATCTAAGAATTGACAGGTTTTAATCGAGGTTTTGTCCCTGCTTGGGTTATTTATAAATTCTACCCCCATGTGTCCTTTTTAGATCTATTAAGCTGTGAATGCATATTGTAGATGTGGCCTTTCAGCTGGGGCGTGTAAGGTCTCTATTCATCACTGCTTTTCTTGAATTTTTTTGGCATTCAATTGTCTTGGAAACATCTCTGGCTCTGTAAAATGTGGTTCACATCAGTTGTTGGGATCAAACACCGATGCACAAACAGATCCATATGACAAGGTTGTTTTTAAATTTGTTTTCATACACAGCAAAGCTAAAATTAAAGGGACAGATGGTGGGGGGTCTGTCTTCTTTCCTGTGTCTCCCATAATCTGCTGAATGGAGGTTTAGCATATCTCAAAGTATTTCCTTGTGGGAAGGGTGAGGCAATTAAATATGAACGAAAAACCCTGAGGGGAGCTAATGGGTCATCACCCCTGGTTGCCATGAAAGAATGGGAGGGCAATGATGTGGGATATGGAAAGGTCTGGTGGCAGTGGTAGGTGGTACAGGTCATCTCACAGAGTCTGCACACTCCCAGGGGTTTGAATTGCACAGGAGCAGATGACTCCAGCTGGTTCCCAGGTGACGCAAGAGGTGCAGATCCAGGCAGATCCCTTGTCAGCCGCTGAAAAGTTGTGTGCGTGCGTGTGAAATTTCTAGGCTTAATCTGCATTGCTCTGTGTGTGTGCATGCGTGTAAGCTTTCTGCAGAGCTCTAGAGCATGTGTGTCATGTGGGGTGAGGCCAGAAAAGCAGATGTACTGACCATGCCACTCCTACTCGGGGATTAGAGATGCTCAGGGGACAGCAGGGAGAAGCTGGGACACACCTCCCTGACTCACTGCCGGAGACAGCAGCAGCTTCTGCAGGTTCAATAGGCCTCAGATCTTTATAGCTCAAATAAAACCCTGCAGATTCATTGCCAGCAACCATCCCCTTCTTTTGGTTAACCAGAGAGGAGGAGGATGGCCTATGCTGAGGAAGACAGGTAAGGTGCTGTGAAATAGGGGATGTACAGATGTCCAAGTTGGATGGGGCTAACAAAAATTACATCGCTTTTCCTCACCTTGTTTTCTTTCCGCCGGGCACTCAATAAATGTCAGACAAAGGCTGCTCAGAAGTAAACATCTTATTATTGGAGAGGAATCTGGCCATCTGCCTGTGCAGGTGCTGGTATTATGAAATATGGCAGCGAATAGGTGACCTTGGGAGAGGTTACGGGCCAGAAGAGGCAAATATCTCCTGTGGAGAGGCACTGACTGTGAATGCGTATGGCTGTGTGCCCCCAAACATAATGCTTTAGCTGTTTATTTGGATATGTCTGCTTTTCTACATGGATTTGCTTTCAGCCAACTTAGAATCACAATAAGGGTGGGGTTCTTTTCATGCCATAAAGGATCTGTCACCGGTGACAGTCCTGTGTTTTGCAACAGATGCGTTTCTCCAGTGGATGACAGCAATCACAATAAAGGGGATTGTGTTTTTAGCTGATCCTGTGATTTAATCCAAAGCGATGCTACTGAGCACTATTATTAGGTGTGCATTGTTAGAGCAGCTAGAGGGGCCTTTGTGCTACATGTATTAATTCAAGCTGTCAAAAAGCTTGCACAGGCCTTGTGCTCATGCAGTTCCAGGCCGAACACTCTGTTTGGTGACCCACAGGTCAAACTCCCCCTTTGCTCCTGCTGAGCAGGTATCTCCCTTGCATTCAGAAATTATCAGTGCTTGCCAGTCCCTTTGATGTCATCCAGAAAGTTTCTGAAAGCTAAATACTGCAAGCAGATTAATTTTGGCCTTGCTGTGCTGTCAGCACTGGGGACAGCTCTGATGTGCCCAAAGCCTTAGGGATGGACAGGGCTCTGCCAGGCCCCTGTGCACTTGCTGGAGCTCCTTTCAGGCAGGAAACATATGCAGCACTGGAGATTTACTTCTTTGGTTAAGAAGTATTTTAGTATCTTTTGTTTAAAAGGAAAAAAATTCACTATAACTTGGCATAGCTCAGTCAGTCCTGATGTCTTCAGCAGACATTGAATGGGTTCTATCCCACATTCCTAAAATTTCTGAGGATATAGGAATAATATCCATTCTTTAATGTTATTTTGAAATGGTTTATGCACTTTTAAAAAAACAACAAAACTGAAACAAGCAGTATTATGGTCATGAGGAAGAGCAGATCCTGGTGACCTTGTTCTTTCCTCATGCCTGGCACAGGTATGTCAAAAGCTTGGGTATTACATATAAATTCTCTTGGTTCCTATGCATTTCTAAACAAGGATTACAGTTATTCAACAGAGAAATTGGGGGGAAATGCTCATTAATGTATGTAAAGCACTTTTAAATCTTTTGTCTGGGAGCAAGTGATAACGTAGTCAAGTGTAGTCTTTATTAATGTCACTTTCACAGCTCCTGCTTATTTCAAGAGCTCATGATACACTTAGAAAATTCAGTATGTGATGGTAAATAAACTCTCTCATTTCCAAACCTTTCCTTTGAAAAGTACTTCAGCTAAGTATGACTCTTCATTTTAATCTATGTGTATGGAAGTTATTTCTTCCTATTGGATTGCAGGTTTATGACATTTTTGGGTATTTTTGACGTCACAGTTTGTAACTAGGACTGTAAGTTTGATGTATCATACACTGGATAAGACTTACAGTAATAACTAGACAGCTAAGAGATTAAATGCTCACAGAAAACACCTGTGCAATAACTACTGACCCTGTCAGTATAAAGAAAGAAAAAGCATAGAATTGAGAACCTTTGTTTCAATATCTGGTACTTTAGTTGGTGGAACCAGTTGTACATGGACAGTTAAGTCCTTTTAGTGGCCTGAGACCTCCTGGAGTGAGGAGCACCACTTTGAAAGCTTTTCTGTCTGTCCTCTAAGACTGCTGAGAGCAGCATCACAGCATTATTAAGGTTTACCTCTTGAAACAAGAGACATGATAAAAAAAACCCCAACAAAATAAACATTCCTGAACAGACAGTGACTCCTTATCAGCACCTCCAGTCAATTTTACATCACCTGCAGCCTCACAGTATCTGATTTTCTCACCTTTCAATAATCAGATCAACTTTTCATATAGAGAAGCTCTGTCCCTGCTTGTGTTGGTTCACTCCAGGACCCAGTCCTCTACCATGTACAATCATTAATTGTACTCATTGATGCTAATGATTGAGTTGCTTCCAAGATCTGCTATTAGGACCCCTGCTTTTGAGGATAGCTTCCAATCAACCTTGATATTGACTTTCAGAAAGTATCTGCATTGTCCTATTGGAAAGAGGATTATAAGATTATTTTGCTATTGATCGTGTTTCAAAACTGTGATTAAGGCATCTGAATACTGGGCTAAGAGGTTAAAAGTTGAACTCTTCTCCCTTCCCATGAGGCAGATGTACAGGCACTGTAATGCCAACTTCTGTCCCACCTTCAGGCAATGGGGCTCCCTTCTGAATAAGACTTTTTTTACCCAAGGTATTTGCTGAGTCCCCCTCTTGAATCAGTCTAAGCTCTGGAGCCCAAATTCCTAGTTTTCACTTGTTTTGATGGAGACCGATGTCATTGGGCCTCTTGGCTATGTGTGGCCTGCAGGTGTGATCCCATGCCCACTCTGTGGGAGAGAAGAGGCTGAGTAAGGTCTCCATGTTTATCCTTCTGTTCTGAAGGCACGAGGTATCGAGAAGGTGGGTGTCTGACATGTGCTACCAGCCTAGATGGAAGTAGTGGGAGCTGATGGCACTCAACACTTACAGGATTGGCTTTTCCATCTCTGTAGATGATGCTTGACCCATGTCTCAGAAGTTTACCTGAATCTTTACCCACTGCAGATGACAGTGTCTACTCCTTCATCAGCACAGCACTCCAGCTGTGTTGTTCAGGTTCTTCAGAGACAATCCATGCACTTGGATTTCCCCATTATGGGCTGGACATCGCCATGAGCACTCATATAGGTTGGAATTTATCAGTGTAACTGTGCTTTTGCCTTTCTTCAAGAACTCAGCAGAGACCAGAGCCCATCAGAAGCAGGAGTGGTTATGCCTTGTGACATTTCTGTGATCTAGGTATCATTAGCCATTCTTCATCTACAGAATGAAACCAGCTAAAGGGATTCAAATTATTTCCCTATAGTCAAGGATAAAATATATGAGATTAAAAGTGATGCATCTTCAATAATAGCAGTGAAGCTTCTATTATTATAGTCTTAATGAAATTTCTTTTTCTCTGCACCTTTTCAGTACTTTTACCTTTTGAATCTTGTTGTTTGAATGGGCTGATAGTCTCACAGACCGTTCTCCTCCTGCAGAAATAGCTACGAGGTGTACAAGGAAACAGCAGACTGGTTGCGTGCCCGTGCTGCCCAGAGGCCCAGGATTGCCATCATCTGTGGCTCTGGGCTGGGAGGCCTGGCTGATGTGTTGGATAACAAGACAGTCTTCCTGTATGAGGACATCCCTCACTTCCCACGGAGCACGGGTGAGCACAGCTCAGGGCACCAGCACCCCACCCACCAGCAGCCTGCAGCAGAGCCTCCTCACACAGGGATCACTCAAGTCTGCAAACCAGTCCCACACTGGTGAAATGTGTGTTCAACCCTAAAAAAACCCATAAATATCATAGCACAGAAATATGTGTTTATTTATTTCATTTCCAGCTCCTGCTTTTGCAGTGCTTGGCCCTGCCATAAAACAAAATCAACTAACAAATCCCTCTTAAGTCCAAGTCCTTGAGACCTGTAACTAAAATGACACTCTGTTAATTTCCAGTGGCAGGGCATGTTGGCAGGTTGGTGTTTGGGGAGCTGAATGGACAGCCCTGTGTGTGCATGCAGGGACGTTTCCACTCTTATGAAGGCTACTCTTTCAGCACGGTGAGTTCTCCTTAAGGAAAATATTCACGTAGGGGAGATGTGTTATAAAAGCTGCAGAAGTGACTGCTTGCCTTGCTATCTAGCTGCAGGATGTTAGCTCTTGCAATGAACTTACATTGCTCTTGAAATGAGTCTTTCTTAGATTTCAGATCTGCCCCCAAAAAATAAAATTGGGAGTTCAAACCAAGAAGTGGTTGGCTTCTGCTGGGTGAAGGTGATGCTGCACAGCCACACAAATTGGCTGACCCTGCTACTCTCGCAGGGAGAAATAGTTTATCATAGAAGGCAGATTAATTTACATGCTTTAACTTAGTCAGTTTAATCATGATTTAAATCAGCAACCAGAAAACTTCAATAAGAATAATCTATTTTAATCTTCTATTGCATTTGTATAGTTTACAGCTTTTTTTTTTTTACCTAGAAAAGTTCCCAGGCTTCTGCAAGCTGCTATAAGCCTGAGAACTCAGCTTACATACTGGAATTTCCCAGCTAACATACTGGAATGTGTGGACATTTATGTTACCTCCCATGCACATATGTGCTTTTCTCCTAGAAAACAACAATAATATTTATTTATTGACTCTTTTTTTTTTTTAATTTGGATAGCTCTGAGATATTCCTTTTTGCATAGAGGCTGTTTGCATTTGGATATAAATTGTAATTTTGGCACCACTTAACTTCTTATGGAAAAACAACTATTTTAAAATCACTCAGTACAAAACTAGCTTTATCAAGACATGCTTGTCTATTAAAATTAATTCATTTCTTGAAGAAGTGATGTCCATTAGGAATTTTTTTGCTCACAATAGCATTTGATTGATGGCAGGTATCATCTGAATTCCTTTACAACAAGATCAAGCTTCTTACATTTTTTTTCTCCAGCTCCCAATTGTTCCTTAACTTTGGATTACTCTCCAAGTCCATGTGCATAAGTAGTTACTTCAATCAGTAGTTTGATCTCTGCAAGACCTTGGCAGTGAGCAAAAACTATCTGCATGTTCTTTCTGTACCACCTTTATTTGACCTTAGTGCATCTGTAGGAAATGTGGTCTTGGATTTTAATGCAAGATTTTGTTCAATTGAAATTGTTACATTTGTTTAAAAAGCATTAATATTCTATTTAAATTAGAGGAATGTTTAAAATTGAAGAAGGTTGTTTTGTCTCCATATGTGGACTTTGTGCATCCACAAATCATGATATTACAAAGGTATTGGGAGCAGTAGCTGGTTGCTGACTGTGATATTCATTGCACAAATGCTTTTGGTTCTTGCAGGTCACCTTTCCCATCAGGGTGTTCTTTCTCCTGGGGGTGGAGATCTTGATTGTCACAAATGCTGCTGGAGGACTGAATCCCCACTTCCAAGTGGGGGACATCATGTTCATAAGGGATCACATCAGCTTGTTTGGCTTGGGAGGGCAGAATCCCCTGCGTGGACCAAATGATGAGAGGTAAGAAGGCATCTGGTCCATTGTTACCAACTAATCCTTTCTTCCTTCAGCCATGGGCTGGGACTACCAGTTGTGCCTACTGACAAATATTTACTGGGAGGTAGAGTTTGGCTCCAGGTAACCACAAGAGAAGAGTTACAGCAATAGCTGTGTGTCCTGGGCCACCTGCCCTGCCTTCCCTTGGCTGTTGTTTGTTTTTACAAGCCTACAAGGAGTTTACACACAAACCCCCAGAAGCTTTTGTTTTGTTCAAGTAGGCTTCTGATCCTTCTCCTGACATGACCAGCTGTACCATCTGCTAAAGACACCCACTGCTCCTCTTCTTATCAGCCCCTCTCTCTGTTGGTTCCTCTTCACTGAGCAATCATTGAACAGGCTGTGAATCCAGCCTGGGTTTGTCAACAGCAATCTCTGGAGTGATGGAATGGGTACAGCAGAGCTCAGACAGTAAGTGGAGGGCAAAGATAAATAAATTTCCTGATCATCACTGCTGTATCCAGAGACCTTGAGATCTACAAGAGCAACCTGCTGCTGGCTGAACTGGAAAGTCAGGTTTCCTGTACTGGCTGTGTAGCAGAATCTTTACCTTAAGGAGAGTGCAGATAGGAACTTCTAACATATCCTCACCTCTGAACTGCAGGTGCCACCAGATGTGGATTTGCTTTGAGCAGGATGCTGCACTAGGTGACCCTGAGATCCCTTCCAAATTGAATTTCTGGTCCCAAAATCCTTCCAATACACCATCAGACTGTTAAGGTGGAAGGCTCATCTTCAAAAATGGACATGTTTGCAGGGCAGGCATCTGGATTGTCCTCGGATCTTTCCAGAGAGAAAGTTCTGCTGAGAGTAAGGTGGCCTGCCTGGTTTTCACTTAGTTCCTTCTGATGTAGCAGCAGACCTGGCTCTCACTTCTGAAAGAATCTGCAAGGTGCTGGCAGCTGCCTCAGGAGAAATAATCACTGTGCTGCGATTCCATGGGAAGAGGACAGTACCCATCTGAAGTGGAACATCTTTACATTTTTGTAGGTATTGCCGTGGGTTGGAGGAAAGTGATCAAAAGCAGAGCAGCCACATGGAGTGTTTAAAGCTCTCTGGACTTGCATAATTGCTCCTGAGCAGGAGGAGAAATTCCAATCAAACAACAGCATCTGGACAACGTTCAAAGGCAGCAGAGCTGCCTCATTGCCTCCCAAAAGCAGCTTCTTGGGGAAGACTGCAGTGCTCTGGGAGGTGATTTTTGTACTGCTGACCAAGGCATCAAAATGGGTAAAAGGTCTTTATGAATCAGGTTTCAAAGTATTGCAAAGATTTAACTGAGCAAACTCCTAAAATCCTGTCCAGCTGAGCTACCAGCAAGAATTTATCTAAGTACAACAGAGCAAAACTAGAGGCAATGAAGTGATGTGGAAATAATATTTTTTTAATAAATTAGAGATTGGGTTTCTGCATTGCTGGCCATCCTTCAGAAAAGGGATGCAATTTTCATGGTGATGAATACTTATTACCTTAGACCAGAAGAGAAAATTTGTTTTTATTTATATAATATTTAGTGTTTATAAAAACAAAATAAGCTAGCTACTGCCCTAAGCATTCAGCTGGAAGAACATGTAAAAAAGCAGAAGCTTTAATAGCATAAAAGAAGGACCTGGTCCACTCCTACTGAACTGGTTGATGAACATAGCTGGGAGTTTATTTTCCAGGTTTCCTCAGTGGTAGCTTAACAATCTTTGCCATGTACTTCTGCTCTCCTTGAGTCAAGAGCAAGATTCACTCTATCAGGAGTAGGACTGAGATGCTATTTTGAGACCTAAAGCAAGAGACCCAGTCTTGAAGCAGAAGATGAAAGCTACATGAAATATGGCCTTGGAACTTCAGGATGTAAAGTAGCAGCCTGCTGTGATGGGCCTTAAATGTAAGGACTGATGCTCAAACTGTCCCCACCAGGGACAGCCTGTGGGACTCTGTGCCTCAGGGTGCCCAAAGAGCAGCAGCTGTCTGGTGGGGAATGTTTAAAAGTCATCATGAGCAGTCACTGGAGAGAGAGAACTGGCCATAGTGTTCCCTAGAGAGAGGAGCCCTTGAAAGACCTGAAAGGGTTCCTGCAATAGGGAAGTAGTGCCAGACCTTCCAACATCCATAACCTCTGTGTGCTGACAGTCTTGGGTGATCAGATCTAGCAGGAATATCATGTCCAGGTAGGTGCCCCATTCCTGGAAACATTCAAGGTCAGGTGGGACAGGACTCTGAGCATCCTGATCTAACTGAAGTTGTCCCTGCTCACTGCATGGGTTTTGATGAGATGGCCTTTGAAGGTCCTTTCCAACCCAAATTATTCCATGACTGTTGGCAGAATTACCTGATGATAAGAGCAGAATGGAGTGATTGCATCCATGGCAGGTCTGCCCTTAACACTTCCCTTTTCTCCAAAGAATGACCATCCCTGGACTCTGACAGAGGGAGCAGTAACACTATCACACAACTGTGTCCTTTACTGCCTTTCAGGTTTGGAGTGAGGTTTCCCTGCATGTCAGATGCTTATGAACAAGATCTGCTCAGCCTGGCAATGGAGAGTGCACAGGAGCTGGGGTTCCTGAGCTTCACCAGGGAAGGAGTGTACTGCCTGCTGCCTGGGCCCTGCTACGAGACCATCGCCGAGTGCCGCCTGCTGCAGGCGCTGGGAGCTGATGCTGTGGGTGAGCTGCCAGGCTGGGCTGCCAGCGTTCTTTGGGCACGTGGATTGAACAGTTAATTCTGCTCAAGGCTGACTTGCTTCAGTCTTTGTCTCTCTAAGTCTCCTGGGGCTGGAGAAATGAGCTCTGTGCATTTCTGCTTCATTCTGCAGTGGCTTAGTGCAGCTCCTGGGAGGATCTGCAGAAAGTCCCTGTGCTTTCAGCTGCACAGGACACGGATCCCAACACAACTTTTGTGTTTATTTCTCAAACATAAACTCTCATGCTCAGATGGCTCCACTTCAGGAGGACTGAGTGGGGCCCAATAAAAATGAAGTATTTTTCTTCTAATTCTGACATTGTAAAGATTTTCACAGTGCTTTTCTCTACAAACCAGCCCTCCTTATGAGTCTTGTTTAGGGATGGTAATAATGGATACCTTCCCAACTGTGTACAAGAAAACTAAGTGCCATGATAGATATGATTCCTCCAGCTGTCATTCCTTCCATGACCCCTGGCTCATGGAAGTCTGTTTATTAATACCTGCAGATTCGTTGTGTGTGAGGAAATGAGCTCAGCTCCCCTCAAAGCCATTTTTATTTGCAACATCTATTTTAGCCAAAGAAGAGCCAAATGACACAGCACATCAGTACTTCCTTAGCAAGTCTGCAAGCAGTCTGACACACCTTGAGGAGGGAGCTAAGTCACAAGGATCAAATGCAGGTGGTTCATTGTGCTGAGCAGAGTTGTAACTGTAGTGCTGCAGCTATTTGAGCCTTGTACATATCACAGCCTTTAACTGTTTCAGAGTTCAGACACAGACCTGGGGAAAAAGAGACAAGGGCATGTGCTTGGAGGTAGGATTGTGGTTTGCAGCCTTGGAGGGATCTTGTTTTGGTGTAAAACCTGACTCGTTCTGGTCCTTTCCTCTCCTACTGTAGGCATGAGCACTGTCCCAGAGGTAATTGTAGCCAGGCATTGCGGCCTCCGAGTCCTTGGGATCTCCCTCATCACCAACAAGGTGGTGACGAGCTACAACAGCCAAGAGAAAGCCAACCACGAGGAAGTGCTGCGCATCTCAGTGGTCCGGGCTGAGGCCCTGCAGAAGCTGGTCACACACCTCCTTGGGAAGCTGGGGGAAAACACAAACTCTCCATGACCTCCAGCCATTAATCCTTCATATCATAATGTGTGTGAACACTACCAAGTGTTGGGGGAGAGCTGGTGGTGGGACTGTCCCTTTCTCTCATGATTTTAAATAGACCTTTTGATCTTTGTGCTTTATCTGATCAGGTGCAGAGGTTCACTTTGAATTTTGCCAGAATGATCCCCTTGTTAGTAGCCAGTGACCAAAACAGCTTACTGTCAACAGTCCAGCACATTCCCAAACCCCAGTCAGCAGAGCCCCAGATACTGTGACCTCCAGCTGTCTCTCCTGCACCCTCCTGCCCCAAATCTCTGCTCCCCATTGCACATGAGCCAGGTCAAGAGTTGGCTGTGGGGCTTGGTGCCTGCTGGGCCTGCTTTGGTAGGGCCTGGTCTGAAGCCAGTGGAAGCCCACAAGACTGAGTTTTGAATACATGAAATGGGCCAGACTAAAGATGAGATCTGCCTGGGACAAGCAATGGTGCAGAGCAGGTGAATTGCAATTGATTTTACAGCTTGGAAAACCACTGCAATTCTATGGGGTTGTGCGACCTTCTCCTCCCAGAAAGCCATCTCTTTCCTTATCCTTGGCTCCTCATGACCAGCTGCAGAGCTGGTAGCTGTTTGCTACAATGCAGCACAGCCCCAGAACCCCTCACACCTCTCTATCTGTTTCATTGCCCAATTTAGCAGGATGTGAAAATTCAGCTCAGTACGAGGAATGGCTTACCTGTGCACCATGTAAACATTGCCAAGCTGGAAACAGAATCCAGGTCTATCTCTCCCTGGTTTTGATCAGTTTCTGGATATCTTGGAGATCAGTGGCTTCCGTCCTGCAGACTGATTTCCTGTTGGTGCCCAAAAACAGAGAGATCAGTTTGATCCCATGTTTCACATGAGCTTTGCTGCTGTCCCTGCAACAGATCTTGGAGCACCAATGGTTTGTAAATTTTAGCAATGTGAAATTACAGGGGAAATATTTTGAAACAGGTATGATATTTTTCTGGGACTTTCTTGGTCCTCTTACATAAAGAAATTGGACCAACAGTGAGTAAAGGACAAACAGGAGAGGTTCTCCCTTACCAGTGTGCTGACGGTCTGACAAGAAAGGGGGAACATTCACCAGAACAGTGCATTATTCATTGTTCCTCAAAGGTCAGGCTGAGCTGTGGATGCAGCTGGATGTGAAACAGTGATGGTAATTATTAGATAACCTTTTTCCCTTCATTTATCTTGTAGTTCTCTATAAAGCCCATCACTGTCATAGCTAAATGTTTTTAGTTGACTCAGTGGTCTGAACTGAAGACGCCCAACCGGTCGTGGAGAGCTCCCAAACCTGCCTTCCTAAATTTAGCTGACCAGTTGTTTACCATTGACACTCACCCTCTGTCACAGCCTTCAGCCTTCCATGACATTTCTTCCATTTTTTCCAGATGGGTATTTGCTTGAAGCCTTTCATGCAGAAATTACTGGAGTCAGCTGCAGTATCCATGGTGCAGATGTTGCCACCAGGAGGAACAGTTGTGCTGTGAATATTTTCCATTAAATGGTAGTATTTCAGGTGTAGGGGAGACCTTGGGGTGGCTCCCTTGTGTCCTCCTGGGCAATGTTACCCTGAGAAATATCTGCCCAGCCTGGTCTGGAGGACTTGTGGAAAGGAAGGATTCGTTGCTTGTGCTCTCCTGGCAGAGTCACTTGTTCAGCAGCTCTTGGCACCTGGAGGAGCCCTCAGAGACAGCAGCTCTTCCCATTTGGTGTGTCTGACTGTCAGGACAGTCTCTGGGACCAGCTCTGGTGGTAATCTGCAAAGGGAAAGAGGCTTCAGCTCCATCTTTAGCAATAATGCTGTTCCCTTTCCAGATCAGGCAGGAGTGAAGTGCTTGCCTGCACAAGCAGGGAAATATGAAAAGTGGCAGATGTGCAGAGCAAGAAGGAACCACTTCTACCTGCTCCCTTTTCAGACTTGTCCCAGTATGAGCTTGTTACAGGGCAGGGAGAGAGCAGATTATTTCCCCTGCCTAGAAAATGGTGCTTCACATTCATCTAATTAATACTTGGTAAATACAAAGTCTCTCAAGTGGGAGTGGAAGGCAGCTGTGCAGCTCGCTGTAGCTAGCAGCAGCCAGAGTAGCTAAGGCTGGGATTTCAGCAGACTCCATTAATTAATCAGAGTCAGGCTGGGCTGGGATGTGAAGGGAAGCATCCAAAAAACCCTGCTGTTGTGCTGGTACTTCTCAGGCAGGGTTTGAGATGATGAGGAGCTTGGCATCAACACCTGCTTTCAGCAGGCCAGGTCTGCTCCTCTCTCCAGCTGCACCGGAGGCAGATACCGTGCTCGTGTGCCTGAATACAGCTGAAATGGAACTTAAAATTTAACCTAAAAATCACCATGCAGCTAAGTCTTCAGCAAATTATGTCTGTTTAAAAATTAAAAAAAAATCTAAATTGCATCTGAGCCCTTAAATAGTTTGGGGCTCTTCTTTCAGCTGCCCAGAGTTGGCTTGGGTGGCCCAAACTTTGCATGAACATCCCAGTTTTTTACCTGTCAATGGTAAGAGGAAGATGCCCTGGGCACTTTGGAAAGAACCTTGTTCATTTGCAGGCAAGAGGGGAAAGACAAAAATTAACACAGTGAGCTCATCTGGCTTTGGAGATACTTTTAATACAATTTTGTGGGTTTTTTAATGCTGATGAATTTCAGAAGTCTGAAATACAGTGATGCAAGATGGATAAGATGTGTGGGGAAGGAACTGTGAGGGAATAAAACCTGCTGTGATCCTGAAAACTGTGTTTTTGTTTGCTGTGCCAATGCCACGGGTTAGAAAGAAAGGAGGTGCTTAGCTGCTCCTGTACATCCAGCCCCCAGGCTGGAGGATAACCCAGGGAGTCCCCACAGCACCACATCCCTGGGGGACCAGAACTCAAAGCTCAGGATAAGCAGGACCAACATTTGACCAGCACTTGGCACAGGCATTTCTTACAGATCCCACTAGGCTGACAGACTTATGGAAAAAAATACCAAGAACCAAAGTACCTCAACTTAACTTCAGAGCAGCTGGAAAGTGCAGAGGGCTGTGGTAGTGCCAGGGCAGCAAGTCATCTATGCTGGAGGCAGGACACAGTCCCCTTGATGCTCTGCCTTTTGTTTAGTGCTTTTGGTGGTTTCTGGCAACATCCATGGCTGAAATGACAACCTCAGCTTTCTTCATTCCTGTTCTCTGTGCCACTTACCTGCTTCTGAAGTCCAGGGCATTGTGGTCATAGGGATAAGCTGAAAGATGCATGAAAAGCCGAGGCACCTGGCAAGTGGCAAAAGAGCCCCAAATGACATGATGATCCTGGCTTTCTCAGTGCTGTGGTTGGCAGTGAGCCCAGGTGCTGCCTGATTAGGGAATGCCACCAGCACGGGCTGTCCCATGTGGCTGTACCCGTGGCAAAGGGACACATGGAACACCTGTGTCAGTGCAGGGCAGAGCTGGCACAGCTCCTCCTTCACTCACTCACAGCCACGGACTTGTGAGCCAGTCTGCTTCATCCTCTGTGCCAGCCTTTCCTGTATCCTTGCTCAACAGCCCAGAGAAAACTTTCCAGATTACACAGTCCTGCTGTTTCCAGTCCCCTGGAGAACACAGAGGTGTTATATTGATGCCTTCATGTGAGATTCACATAAAAGTGTGAGGCCAAGAGGAGAAACCTCTGCTACAGCCCTTGGCTGGACCATATCATGAGTGTTTAAGTAGAGTTCTCTGCACTTATCTGAGAAACAACCCTGTGACCCAAAAAAATCTGATGGTGTGATTCATCCTGTTTCCTTTGCAAGCCTTGGTTTCCCACTATATTTTTTTTTTTAATGTGAGGTTTGCCTTTTGCATTCTTTCCTATTTAAAAGTAAATCAGAAAGCTTTTAAAAACCTGTGCTGTCTCAGCTCAGCAGCGAGTGTGTGCCTTGCTTTCAAGTTATCAAAATTCCCTTAGATGTTTCTCTTTATTGAAAACCTGCAGTTGAATTAAGAGGATTCTGCTATAGTCGTGTGTTGTTTGGAATTTTTTCCAAAAGCTTTAGGTCTTCACTGCAAGAATTTCATTTGCAGGAAAGAACTAAACTCTCCCCTGCTGTGCTGAATGTGCAGAGCAGGGGGGAGTGATGTGGGTCACAGCAGTGGGCTGATCTCAGTGTGTTGCTGAATTAAGTCCTGGCTCTGTAAGTAGCATGATGGTCTGTTCTTTCCAAAACCTGACGGCATGTTCAGGTTGAATCATAGCCTGTCCTGAGCTGGACCCACAAGGATCATCACGTCCAACTCCTGGTGCTGCACAGGACATCCCAAGAATCCCATCATGTGCCTGAGAGTGTTGTCCAAATGTTTCCTAAACTCTGTCAGGGTTGGTGCTGTGGCTACTTCTCTGGGGAGTCTGTTTCAGTGCCCAACAACCCTCTGGGTGAAGAACCTTTTCCTGAGGGAACCATCCAGCCTTTTCTCCCACAGAAGGGACATTTCCAGTGCCTGGACAGCCATGTGGGAGATGGCTTCAAACAGCAGCACAACCACCACTGCTTCCTTTCCTGAAACTTCACAGCCCTCTCTAAAAGTCCTTCTCAATCTTAGCAAATCCCTTCCTACAGCAATAAGACCCTCTTGCCCCACCAGCTGCTTCAGAGAGGCAGCTTGGGGAAGCATTTCCCCAGAGAAGGCAGGGAGTACACTTGGAGCCCAAATATTGCTCCCAGGCCCCAACCTGGAGCAACCTTGGCTTTTTGTTAGCAGAGAGATGGGTGTCATGGAGCAGCATGAATGTGATGGGCTGGTCACCCAGGGCCATCCCTGTGCTGGGCTGGAGCTCTGCTCCCTGTGGAGCAGACCATGGACCGGTGCCCATTCTCTCCCCTACCTAGGCACAACTGGGGACACATCTCTAAACCCAGCCCTGCAGAAACAGTGAATGTCCCCTCTCAGCCCCCAAGAAAAATCTGCTCTGGAGGGAATGGGACAGCAAAGCAATGGGCTCTGCTGGGGAAAATTGTACTGCAGTAATGGAAAAAAGAAGATTTTTTTGAACTAATTTCTGTGCCAAACCACAGGAAATGTGAATGGAATACACAGGACACCCCTCAGTGTCCCATGTGTGCCTGAAGTGTTGTGCAGCAGGGAAGAGGAGAAGGCCATCACAGTGCTTGGTGTCCCAGGGTGGCTTTCCTCATGGGATGCTGGCACAGCATCTCTTCCCATGCCTGAGGTCCTGTGTCCTGCCCTGCTTCAGCCTCCCACAGCATTTGAGACAGGCGTGGCTCCATCTCCCCTGCACTGAGCTCCTCCAGGCCCCTGCCATTTAGAGGGAGAACCTCACCCCCCTGTTCTTCCAGCCAAAGGACAGAAATAAGAGGCACCAGCACCCGGCAGGATGGGCAGTGCTCTGGATAGCTGCCAGCAGCTGCCTGCTGCCAACTGCGTCCCCGCTCTGCGCACATCTGAACTTCCCTGATGCCTTCTCATCTTTAATTAAGCACTTCCACCGGCTCAGCCTTCTTGCTGGATCTGAATTTATTTTTTTTTCTCTGTAGCCATGGCAACGCTTCCCCTGGGCAGGCTGTGCTGGAGCCAGTGACAAACCCCATGTGTGGCTGTTTTGTTTGGGCCTGGAAACTTCCCTGCCATTTGGGAAAACTTGGGAAAAGAAAATCCTGCAGCGAGCTGGTGAGCGGCAAGGGGAGCCAGGGTGAGAAATGTGTTTTGGGCTGAGCATCCCTTCTATCCCCTAAGGAGACCTGCTCCAGCAGGGATGGCAGAGCCTTGATCTGAGGATTCCTTAGTTTTTTCTCCGAAAGATCGATGCAGTGTCCAAGTTTTTTGTCCTCGCTCCAGCCATGGGTGTGACAGCCCTGCTGCAGCCATTGCACAGTCCCTTGGTGGTGGTGACATAGGGACTGCCATTGCCCTGCTCCTCCTGCCAGGACCAGCAAATCATGAGCCATTAAGCTGCCATGAGGCAGGTGGACAGAGGCTGAGATGTGCTGACACAGGACATGGACATGGTGACTGGGGTAGGGCTAGGTGGCACAGGAAGGGATGCGGGGCTTGGAGAAGGAATGGAGTGACAGGCAGGAGGAGGCAGCAGGGCAGAGTGACAGGCCAGGGCTAGGTGCCAAGAAAGGAGTAGGTGACATTAAGCAGGGTGCTGATGTGGGACAGGGATAAGTGGCACAGGGCAGGGCTAGGTGACGCAGGGAAGGAGTAGATGTCATGGGACAGCATAGGTGAGAGAGTGGGTTAGTTGACAAGGCAGGGACAAGTGTCAGAGCACAGGTTGCCAACTCCAGTGCCCAGCGCTGCTCCCAGTGTTGCAGTATCCTGGTGTCCTGGTATCCCAGCATCCTGGTAGTCTGGTGTCCTAGTGTCCTGGTAGGCCAATGTCCTGGTATCCCAGTATCTCGGTATCCTGGTGTCCCAATGTTCTTATAATCTGATCTGGTGTCCTGATACCTCAATATCCTGCTGTCCTGGTGTCTGGGTATGCTGCTGTCCTGGTATCCCGGTACCCACTCTCCTGGTGTCCCGCTGTCCCTCTGTCCTGGTATCCTGGTACCCACTGTCCCGTTATCTCAGTATCCTGGTACCCACTGTCCCAGTATCCTGCTGTCCCAGTATCTCGGTGTTCCATTATTCTGGTGTCCCACTGTCCTGGTATCCTGGTACCTTTTTTCCCGGTATTCAGGTATCCCACTGTCCCAGTGTCCCGGTACCTCCTGTCCTGGTATCCACTGTCCCGGTATCCCGGTACCCGCTGTCCCGGAATCCCGGTACCCGCTGTCCCGGTACCCGCTGTCCCGGTATCCCGGTATCCCGGTACCCGCTGTCCCGGTATCCCGGTACCCGCTGTCCCGGTACCCGCTGTCCCGGTATCCCGGTATCCCGCTGTCCCGGTATCCGCTGTCCCGGTACCGCTGTCCCGGTATCCCGGTACCCGCTGTCCCGGTACCCGCTGTCCCGGTATCCCGGTACCCGCTGTCCCGGTACCCGCTGTCCCGGTATCCCGGTACCCGCTGTCCCGGTACCCGATGTCCCGGTACCCGATGTCCCGGTATCCCGGTACCCGCTGTCCCCCGCGCCCTGCCGGTGTCCCGGGGCTGCGGCGCCCTCTGGCGGCGGCGGGCGGCGCGGCGGCGGCGAGTATAAAAGGCGGCTGCGGGCGGCGGCGGGATCGGGAGCGGCGGGATCGGGATCGGGATCGGGAGCGGGATCGGGATCGGGAGCGGGATGGCCGGCCCGCAGCAGGCCCCGCACCTCCACCTGGCCGAGCTCACCGCCTCCCAGTTCCTCGACATCTGGCGGCACTTCGACGCGGACGGTCAGTCCCGGGGTGCGCGGGACACTTCGCTCCTCAAAAAAACGGCGGGGAGGGCAGCGGGCTGAGCATCCCTGGGGACCCGGGGCTGAATGGGGCGGGGGGCTGAAGAGTCCCTGGACATCTCGGAGGAGAAGATAGAGCCTCCGCCTCCGTAGCCCGGGGGTAACGGTGAGCCCCCGGGGTGATGGAGAGCTCCCGGGATGCAGAGACTCCAGGATGGAGAGTCTCCGGGGTGATGGAGAGTCTCCGGGGTGCAGCCCCGTCCGTTGAAGCTCCGGGGTTGAGGAAGCGATCGGTCCCCATGGACCTCCCCGACGGGAGCCCCAGAACCGGACCCCACTGGGAGCCCGCAGCCCATGGGACGCTGAGCCCGGGATATCCCGGGTCTCCTTGGCACGTCCTCCGGGTGCCTTGAGAGCTGGGATTCGCTCGGGGCTGATCCCACCTCTGGGTGATGCTCTGGGGGTCTTGCCCTTCCCTGGGTGCCCAGCGTCCACCCTCGGTCCCCTCTCCATGCCTCGGCAGTGCCCCACACTTGGTACCTGGAGGGAGGGGGGCAGCGTGGCCACCAGATTGGCCCCAGAGCCACCCCTTTGCCAGGGGTGACAGAGAGGGTGTCCCACGCCCGGAGCAGGCTGAGGAACGGTCCCTCCACGTCTGGAGTGCAGTCTCTGCCTGCCTGCTCCCCAGCCTCACAAAAACCTGGGGATGCTGTGGCAAAAACCGTGTCCACTGTGGGGATGTCACCTTCTCACGGAGTCACATCTGGGCAGGACATCCCTGTTCCTACCACTGTCAGCCCCAAAAAAGGGGGGAAATGCAAAAACCAGCACTGTTTTGTAGGAAAACAGTTTCTTCCAGCACTCCCATGCCGTGAAGGAGGCTCAGCCCGCTGGGAACAACAGCCCAGGGGAAAGCTCCTGTCTTTCACTGAGTCTCCTGTTCCTGCAGGGAGGTTTGGGGACCAAAAACCTCCTGGGAACTACGTCATGCAGCCTTCCCAGCTGCGCTGCTGGAACTGGAGCTCAGCTTGCTCCTGGCTGCATTTTGGGGTCCCCCCCTGCAGCCTCACAGCATCAGGGACACAGACACAGGTCCCTGTCGCTGCTGGAGCTGGCACTGGAGCAGCCACCAAGGGGTTGGGAAGGTGGCACTTCAGTGGGAGTGGGCAGCTCCTGATGTGGGTGTCCAGCTGCCTCCCTGCAGCGCGTCCCACTGCGCCCTTGGATGTGCTCTGTCATCTCCAAAAAACAGCAGCAGGCACAGATCCAGCTTGGCCCACAGCCCCCAGGCAGGGCAAGGCTGTCGAGCTGCGGCACGGCAGGTGCCCAGGAGAGGAGGGACTCAGGCATCGGGAAGGAAGGTGGCCTTGACAAGGACAATGCTTGGCTGCACCAGGCAGGAGCTCCAACAGCCCTGGCTGCTTCCCTGAGCCAATGGAGGGGCCTGGGGTTCATTCCCCTGTGCATGGGACCACTTCGCCCAAGCTCATCCCTGCATTTAAACCCCTTCAATGTCGCTTCCATGCCTTGAGCTGCTCCCCCTCAAGGCTTGTCATGCCCCAGAGATGTCCCCTTGGATGTCTTTGATGTCCTCACTTTACCAGCTACAGCTGCCCTGAGGCTCTGAGGTGGAGCTGCATGGACTGGCTGTGGCTCTCCGGAGGGGATTTTCCATGACACTTCACATCCCTCTGCTCTATGGACATGGATTGGACCTGTCCAAGCTGCTGCTTGGAGGAAGCCAAGCTACTGGCCACATCTTTTTTTGATCTTATTCTTTTTTCCTAGTTCAAAACTCCTGTTGATTTTTCTTTTTTCCCAACTGAATTCAAAGCCGCTTGGGGTTCTCCTGTACCCACAAAAGCAAAGCCCCTGGGAAGAGCAGTGGGAAACCAAGTACCTCAGTGGCTCACACCAGCACCCCAATATCACCCAAGGCCCTCATCCCCTCCTGGGAAGGATGCTGCTTATCCACTGGGATGTGGTAACCAAAGAGGAAGGTACCCTGGGGCTTCCCCAGTGCATTGAGCTGGGATGTGGATGGGTTATTTCCAGCTGCTGTGCTGCAGTGGGGAGCAGATGCTGCCAGGGAGCCTGCAGGTGATAATGCCAAAGGTGGCACAGTGCAGGGAGCTGTGCTCCAAGCCTCCAGAGGCTGAAATGCAGAGCAGTCCTGGGGGAAATGTTCAGAAGGAAGAGTCTGGCTATCCCTCAGCCAGGTACTTCAGGGGAAAGGGCAACATCCTTTGTTGTGTCCAGATGTTCTTGGAAGGGAGGATTTCTGGCAGGGAGATGACAGCAGCCTGACAGCATCATGGAGCCAGTGTCTTCCCTGCTGTTCCCAGCTGTGATGTGACCCTGCTGCTTCCAGGTACAGCAGCCACCCCCCAGAGCCACCAAGGGCCAGCACTGTGGAAGCCATGTGTGGCTGAGCTGTCCAGCCATCGAGCATCCCACAGGCAGGACAGGGCTGTGGATACCCCGGGTTCCAGTGGAACCACATCTCAGCACAGATACTGGCAGTGGGAGGTGCGAGGTACACAGGACAGGGATCTTTTGGAGTTCCTGGCCACACTGGAGATTGGCAGTGGGGTCACCTCTTCCTGGGGCTGATCCTGCACCCAGGATGGGGGGATGCTGTGCCAGGTGCTTTGTCTCTGCTCCCTGTTTGCCCTTGTGGCCCCCACAGAGGGGTGAGAGGAGACAGTCCTGACTGGGAGATGCTTGCATGGGATAGAGTACCTTTATTTAAGGCATCTGATTGAAGCATCAGATACAGAAAATGCAGCAAAGACCACGATGAACAAAGTCCCCTGTGCCCTACAAATGAGTGCAAGGGACAAGTCCAGGGCTGTGTGTTGCCTGGGCAAATTTGGGTATCACCAGTATGTGTAACGCTCAGCATCAACATTGGCTGGCATTTCTTTGCTGCCACAGTTGCCTTGGAACCATGTCCTGGTGCAGAGGGAACAAGCGCTGTGTCCCCTGGGAGCATCTGTCCCTCTCCTCCTGTGCTCTGACACTGTGGAAGTCTTACTGCATTTTTTTCCTCCCCCAGGAAATGGCTACATTGAAGGCAAAGAACTGGAAAATTTCTTCCAGGAGCTGGAAAGTGCAAGAAAGGGGGCGGGTGTGGTAAGAGCATCTCCTGGTTTTGCTCCCTCCTTCCCCCGTTCCCTCATGCCCAAAGACTGACGCTCATGTCAGCCCCATCTCCTTTGGGCACTGATGAGTGGGACTGGGGCTCCTCTAAGAGAAAAGTGGGAGAACACCAGCACAGGGAGTGGTGAAAGTGCTCCCATCCCCTCTCTCCTTGCTGGCAGGACTCAAAGAAGGACAATTTGGGTGACAAGATGAAGGAGTTCATGCACAAATATGACAAAAATGCAGATGGTAAAATCGAGATGGCAGAGGTGAGCAGTTTGGGTTGTTTGTGTTCCAACCCCATGCTCGTGTTTCCCCTCCACCATCCCACCATGCCTGTGTTCCCCACAGCTGGCCCAGATCCTGCCCACAGAAGAGAATTTTCTGCTGTGTTTCCGCCAGCATGTGGGCTCCAGTTCAGAGTTCATGGAGGTGAGCGGGATAGGCTGTGCTGGGGGTCCCCTAGGGAATTCAATCCAGATTCACCTTGGGAAAAGAACTGGGAGTTTGAACTTCCCAAACCTCCACTGGTCACCCTAAAACTCTTGGCATTAACTCAGCACTGTGAGGCAGTGCTGGTTTAGGGAAGAGCAGGAGTGTGGCGAGTTTTCCCAGTTCTCAGCACCCCTTGGATACTTCTCAGGGCAGCTGGGTGCCTCATCCCAGCCTCTAGGCAAGGTGAGCTGCAAGGATTTGGGGCTTTTTTGTAGACTTCCCCTCATGGTTGCTCCTAAGTGCCCAAGGGATGTGCTCTGGGCCACCCCACAGCCTCGCTGTGCCCTTGCATGGGGTGAACCCATGCAGATGGGAAAGAAATTGCAGATGGGGAATAAAACATTGCTGGTAGTGGAAGGGAATGTGCAGCATCCTGGAGAGGAAGGAGCTTGTACATGGAAACTGAACCCTGGGTGGAGGGGAAGGCTGAAAGAAGAGCACCCCATGACATGAGGTGGGGTAAGCAGGCACTATTGTCTAATTGGGGGATGCAATTAAATATTATTAAATATTAAAGCCTGGTCTTGCACACTGACATGATGATAAAGGTGCTTGAACTCTTGGTGTGGGGCTGAACAAAAGCATCGAGCCCCAAGGGAGAGCAGGTGACACCAGTGGGAGTTGTGAGATGGCCCCATCTCCTTTAGGGTGGTGGGGAACACTCTCAGCGGGGGTTTATGGGGACACACACACATGTCAGGGGGGAGTGGGGGACACGAGCCCCTGCAAAGGCTCATGGCGGTCCCTCCACAGGCTTGGCGCAGGTACGACACGGATCGCAGTGGCTACATCGAAGCCAACGAGCTCAAGGTGGGCTGTGGGCGTAGGGTGGGCTAGGCTGGGTCCCTGCCAGTGGGACATCCTTGCTGGGACAGCTGGGGATGGGGACAGCCAGCAAAACCCTCTCCTCCCAGGGCTTCTTGTCAGACCTGCTGAAGAAGGCGAACCGGCCGTACGACGAGCCCAAGCTGCAGGAGTACACACAGACCATTGTAAGTGGGACCTGGGGCACTGTGGGACCTGGGGCACTGGGGGTCTCAGCACTCACATGGGTGGCATGCAGGGGAGAAGGAGGTGATGGGTGACAGGGTCTGTCTGTATCCCAACAGCTGCGGATGTTCGACATGAACGGTGATGGGAAGCTGGGCCTCTCTGAGATGTCCCGGTAAGGTCATGGGCAGTGAGAAGGAAGAGCTGGGGAGGGAAAGACACCTGAAATGCATATATTTAGGAAGAGTCTGCTCCAGCTTCCAGGGAAAACCTCTTTAATTTACTTGTGTTTCTGAGCAAAACATCACTGTGATTTTTCTGTGTCTTTTTCTGGTGTCTTCCCACTCTTCCCTGCCCTTCTTGTTTTTCAGACTTTTGCCTGTGCAAGAAAACTTTCTTCTGAAGTTTCAGGTAACATAACACTACTCCTAGTGGTAATAATAAAACAAAAACAACCCATTCCCATTGCTTGCACCTCCAACTCCGCTCTCATACCCTGGTGTCCCTTGTCACTTCCCAGGGAATGAAGCTGTCCTCAGATGAATTTAATGCCATCTTTGCCTTCTACGACAAGGTAGGGAGCTGGCTCATGGGAAACCCCAAAAAACATAACTTGGCAAAAAATAACCCCAAATCATGTGCTTTTGGTTGAGGCAATTCCCTGCTCTGGTTTGGGGTGGGAGAACTGAGTTTACCTCTGGCTGTGCTGGGCAAGGGTCTGGGGATGCCCATGTCCAAGGGGAAATTGCAGGGCTTGTGTCCTTCCTGCTGTTGATACCCTCCCACACTATCCAGGATGGAAATGGCTTCATTGATGAGAATGAGCTGGATGCGCTTTTGAAAGACCTGTATGAGAAGAATAAGAAAGTAAGTGGGGGCAGAGCTTGGGTGCCACCCCCAGAGCCCCCCAGTTCCTTCTCCCCCCTCCCAGCAGCACCTTTCCATGTCCATGCTCCAAGGGGACCAGGAGATGCTGGTCCGGGTGCTGACCCTGCATCCTCATGGGAAGCTGCACTGGAGCTGGGGGGAGTGTAATCTCCTGGGCACTCCCCTGGAAGAAAGGGGATGCCCACCCCCACTGCCCCCCATGCCTTGCAGGAGATGAACATCCAGCAGCTCACCAACTACAGGAAGAGCATCATGAACCTCTCTGACGGGGGCAAACTCTACCGCAAGGAACTGGAGATGGTGCTCTGCAATGAGCCCCCCATGTAGGACCCCCATACACACAGCCCATGCTCCTCCTCCCTGAAAACAAGCACAAGGGGGAGCCCCCATCACTGCAGAGCTCCCCCAACAGCTCTTGGGTTTGCTGTAGGTTGCTAAAATCCCATTTGGGGGGGAAAACTATTTTTTTTTTCCATCTGCCTGGTTTATTTAATGACATGATTTCTTTTTCTTTGCGGGGGTGTTGTTTTCATTCCTTTGGTCTCTTGAGTTTTTATCATTTACCAAAGAACAGTTTACTAATAAATTCAAGTACTGCTAGACTGGAGCCCCTGTTTCTCCATCCCATGGTGGGCTGTGGGGTGGCAGGGAGGAGTGGGACATCCCCACACATTCGTAGAGGATGTGGCTGCCGGGTGGGGAAGAGAGATGCATTTGGGGAAGCCCCTGTGGAATGAGGGACACTGGAAAATCTCTGGGGAGCAGAGTGCAGGCAGGCTGGGTGGGGACACTACCTCCCAGCCACCCATCCCAGACCCTGCCAAAGCCTCTGGGACATCCCAAAGGTTGTTTCCACCACTCACAGTTTTGGAAACCAGTCCCAGGGTGGTGATGCTGGTGGAGTCCCAGTGCAACCCGTCCCACTCCTGTACTACCCAGTGCAGCCCAGTTGAGGCCTGTACAGCCCAGTATGATGCAGTGCAGTCCCAACCAGACATGTACAGCCCAGTACAACCCTGTACAGCTCATTATGACCCAGTAAAATCCCATGTACATGGCTCAGTACAGCCCAGTATGGTACAGTACAGCCCTATACGGCCCAGAACAGCCACACACAGCCCATTATGGCTCAGTACACCCCTGTACATCCCTCTGTGGCTCAAAACATTTCAGTATGGCCCAGTACCACGCTACACAGACCTTTGTGGTGTTGTACAGTCCTATATGGCTAAGCACAGTCCAGTACAGACCTTTACAGTTCCACATGGCCCGAGAATGGCACAGGGCAACAAAGTACAGCCCCATACAGTCCTGCAGAGTCCTGTACAACTCTGTATGGACAAGTACAGCCCTGTATATCCCTGCAGAGTCGCATATGGTGTGTTACAATCCTGTATAGCTAATTGTGGCCCAAGACTGCCCTGTGTAGACTTGCATGGCTCCATGTGGTGCAGTGCAATCCTATACAGCTCAAGTACAGCACTGTACAGCCTGTGCAGTACTGTCCTGTATGTCCCAGTATGGCCAAGAACAGCCTGGTACAGGATGGTCCTGCACAGCCTAGTACAGCCCCACCATGTCCTAGTTGAATCCTCCATACCCCAGTACAGCCCAATACAGCCCAGTACAGCCCAGCACAGCCCAATACAGCCCAGTACAGCCCAATACAGCCCAATACAGCCCAGCACAGCCCAATACAGCCCAGCACAGCCCA
>NC_031780.1:7214933-7374943 GCF_001522545.3 Parus major | reverse complement strand
CGCCGCCGTCGCCGCCACTGCCGCTGCCGCCATGGCTCTCCTGCACAGCCGCCGGCTCCTCGCCGCCCCGCGCCTCGCCGCCGCCGCCTCCCGCGCCAGGTGAGGGCTGAGAGTTGGCTCAGCCCCTGGGGCCGCCCGCCGGTGTCGGCGGAGGGGTTTTCCCGCGGCTGAGCCCCGCTCCGAGGTGGCGGTGGGGGGGAGGCTGCGGGGAGCGGGTGACGCCGTGCTGGGGAAGGGGGTTGCCGGGGGGACGGACCGCGCTCGGATTGGCTGGGGAGGGGGGTCCTCGCCTTCTGATTGGCTGCGGCCCAGCCCGGCGCCCCCCGCCTGCCCTTGAGGCGCCGCCGTGGAGGGCGCGTAGGCACCGGGGAGCCCCGAGAAACGCGGCCGGGGGGAGCCTGTGCCTTAACCACGGGTTGGGGACACCCTGTGCAACGAGTGATTGGGCCGGGGTGCTGTTAGCGGTGTACACCGTGCTACGGGGCGCGAATGATGTGGTCGATGAGAGGCTGGACGCGCCCCGGCCATGTGTGCTCGCAGTGCAGAAACCATCTGTGTCCTGGGCTGCATCACCGGCAGCGTAGGCATCGTAAAGGGAGGGGATTCTGCCCTCTGATCTCCTCTGCTGAGACCCCTCCTGCAGCACTGCATCTACCTTTGGGACCCCAGCAGAGGAGGGACATCGACCTGTTCGAGCAAGTCCAGAGGAGGCCACAAAGATGATTAGAGGAACGGAGCACCGTTTTTGTGGGGAAAGGCTGAGTGAAAGAGCTGAGGTTATTCATCCTGGAAGAGAGAAGGCTTTGGGGTGACCTAATTGTAGCCTTTAGTATCTAAAGGGACTAAAAAGGATCTGGAGAGAGACTTTTGACATGGGTATGGAGTGCTAGGGGGAATTGATTTAAATTGACAGAGGGTAGGGTTAGATTAGATATTAGGAACAAATTATTCCCTGTGAGGGTGGGGAGGCCCTGGTTGTCCAGAGAAACTGTGCCTGTTGCATTCCTGGAAGTGTTCAAGGCCAGATTGGACAGGAGCATCCTGGTGTAGTGGAAGGTGTCCCTGTCTATGGCACGGGTTTGGACAAGGTAATCTTTCAGTTTTCTTCCAACCCAAACCATTCCAGGATTCTGTGTGCTGTGAAAGGGGCTGAGGTGGTGCTGTTCGGCTGCCTTGTGTAGTGGGACCAAAGGGATCTCTGCACTGTGCACTGAGCCTGGGGATTGCGCACAGTGCAGGTCTGCAGTGACCTCAGGATCCATGAAATGGGGCAGGAGTAGTGCTGGCTGTGCTAGAGCTGTGCTCTCAGGAGTACAAACCCTGGCAGGAGCAGGGTGGGAGTCACTGTGAAGATCAATCCTGCACTGGCAGGATTCTGCTGTCAGCAGAGGTTTGGATAGAAGGATGCAGGGTTCTGCTGGAGCTGTGTGAAAAGCCCAGAACAGTTTCCACAAAGTACAGCTGACCTGAGAGCCATGGGCCTGGGAACATCACTGAAACCAAATGGCCAAGAAGCAGAATGTGCAGAGGGGTACAGACGAGGCCTTACTGCTCTCCAGAACCTTTTGACTCCTGGCCCTCACTAGTGGGGAAGTCTAAGAAACAGTTTCCAGCCTATGTCAGAGCAGGAAAGCAGTGGTTTTTTTTTTAAATCCCCATTCCAGAGTTGCTACTACTTCTAAGCCAGCCTTCTGGCTCTTCTCGGCAGAGACAGAAGAACAAGTCTAGAACTTGTGTTTTGTGCCCATGGACTGTAGCAGGCCTGTGAAAGGTTTGAAGACTTCTGGCATAAGCTTCGTTTTTCTCAAGCTTGTTATACAACAAACTAGAAATTTCCAAATTGCACTAAGGTCACCCAAGAGAGATTGTTAAGTTTTGTAAGTAAGGAGCCTCTGTGCACAGGCCCCTTTTTCCTGTTCAGGAATAGTGGCTTACTACACACTAGTAGTAAGGGAAGCCAAGCACTGATTAGCAGTTCCTTTTTCCTTATCTTCAGCAATATAATGTGGTGCTCCAGCTGCTACTATTACTCAGTGCTGAAAATGCTCTTTCTGAAAGCAGAACAGAGATAAAGAGATTGTAAATGGTTAAAATGGTTCCATTGACACACAAATGCTAATTAGGGTGATAACTCAGTCTGCTGCTCTGATGTATCATGAGACAGCTATTTAAAATACTTTTCTTGGTGGAAAGCTTACCGGAAGCTCCTTGCTGGGGCAAAGAATTTGTAGGCTTGAAAGGCCCTGTAGTAGCCAGCAGGCAGCCTGTTGGTGTTGTTCTTGTGTAAATATTTGCTTAGATGTGGTTTACTGATAGCCTTTGGCCGATGCTCTGCTCAGTTTGCAGAACTGCTCAGTTTGCAGAACTGCTGTGGGGGCTTTGGCAAAACTTCTGAAATCCTGTATCTTATGTGGCTGTACCTCAGGGAACTTGGGCTGGCCTCTCCTCGATGGAAACCTTCACTGGGCTTGTAAAAGCTTGCTCTCCAGGCTTGGCTTGAGTCCTTAAGCACTTCTTAGGTCTGTGCATAAGTTCCACATATACTTTTGAAAGGTGTTGCAAATTTATGCAATTCCTGGTGCGTTTTCTCACCCTCTGTGTCCCACTGCACTTGCAGCTGCATTAAGCCAGCTAAGACCAGTGTGGCTGAAGAGTACAGAGACTATTTGGATACCAGCTCTGATGAGCATCTAAACTCTGCCTGGGCCTTCTGTGTTGAAGTCCTGTAGTTGGAGAATGTGCTTCCTTCCTTTGGCTTACATTGAGTATCCCTCGGGTAGGTCAACCCCAGCTTAAGTTTACCTCCAGTTCGTTTTCTGCACTGAATGCCTCTGGCCTGGCAGAGATGTGCAGTTTATAGCTTTGACCTTTATTCAAGCCCAATGTTCTTTTAATTGCTCAAAATAAAATACAAGGCAGTGCAGGGACAGCGACAGTAATGTGGTAGCAGTGTGTTAGGGTTTGTGGCCTTGGACCCCTATTAGATCTCTTTTTCCCAAACCCCTTTTGGAAAGCTTTGCCTCTGTGATCTCTTTAGTATCCTGAAGCCTTGGGACAACTCCGCCTAGACTTTTTTCTCCTGTCTCCCTGCAAGTTTACCTCCCTGGAAGTCTTGAAGAGGAGTCTTGTTTCACCTGGAAACAGTCATGCTGAGGACAGGAAAATAAGTCCTAAACCTACCTTTCAGTGCCTTAAGCCAACACAAAAACCGGATCAGAACAAGAGTACTTAACTCTCTGGAGTGCTGCAGCTTAGGTAAATGCCTGCAGGATCAGCATTAATTGCAGTGTGTTGGAGCTCAGTGACCTGCCTAAGCCTTAGCAGGATCGGGACCTAAATACCCCAAACACTGTAAGCTGCTTGGGGAAAAGTCCAGCAGAAAGAAGGTGCTGTCACCATCTCCAGAGCAGCAGCTCTTTGAAATAGATGGCCAGGGTCCTGCAGTCCTTGACACCAGAATAATCCTAGACCAGGTAAACTGCAGAGAGCCACATTCTGCACGTTGTTCCGCTCTTTCCCTGCCTCTCCATTGCTAGGAACGCATTAGGAGGGGTTTGTCAAAAGGCGCCTGAACCTGCAGCAGGAGTTTGCTCTGACTGTGTCCCTGACGTGTTCTGCTCAGGTTGGCTCCCCAGGTCACTCCCTCCACACTGGCTGCAGCCCATGTCCCTCTCTGGAGGGTGTGTGTTGCTGGCATGACTGACTCATCCACCTTTCCAAGCTGATCCTATACTTAAGAGGTAATTAAGACTGGTTAGTGGTCTAAAAAACGTTAAGCACGTCTTCCATTTGTAAACTAACTGAGGTGGCTCTACCCCTTCGTCAAAGCCTGTCAAAAGGAGAAACAGGCTCTTTTTATAATTTGGAAATAGTGTAAAGATGGGAAAAGCAGTTAGTCTGAAGAGAGCAAATGATGTTTGAGGCTCCATGAGATGGAATCTACATACATGGGACAGCGCAAAATTTTTCTGTAGTGAGTAAACTTGACTAAAATGGACCTAAAACAGGGACAGAGTGGAGAGATGATTTTGTGAGTTCTGCTGATCTGTTAGAGCTTCCTTAACCTGCCTGGCCCCACTGCCCACATACCAGTATCTGCCTACAGAGTCTGTAGTACACACTCTGCAGGAGGTCTGGCTGGCTCTGGGCTGGCTCCAGGCTGCCTGCATTGCCTGGAGCAGGGACCAGCCCCAGGACAGCATTCCCAAGTTGGGAGAGTATCTTATTATCAGATGAGGTAGCCTTCCCTGGGCTGCAAAGCTTAGTAAAGCCGGTATGTCTCTCTGTGTGTTTCTTCTTCAGCAATCAATCTGTCCTCCAGGAGATAAACCAAATCTACTTTGTATTGCACTCTTTGTTCCCCACTGAGCTGGGGGACCTGGGTAGGCACCTGTGTGGTGAGTTGGGACTCTCAGAGCTGCATGCAGTGCCTTCAGGAGGAGGCTGTGACAGCCACAGACCTCTGCCAGCCAGGTTAAAAAACACCACACTGCTGCTCCTGCACTGCCTGCAAAGCCTGGACATGGGACAGGGCAGAGACTGTGGCCAAAGGAAATAACAGGTTTCTTTTTATAGCATGGTCTGCTCTGCCCTTGACATTAAGAGAGCCTCTCCATCTTCAGGATGTGCTGCCAGCAGGACAGGAGCATGTGGCTTCTCATGTTTGGGGAACACAAAGCTCCTCCTGATGCAGGGAGGTTTTGTGCTTGACATCAGGGGAAGGGTCTTCACATAAGAGCTTGTTACTTATTACACAGGGAAGAAACTATCTTCTGTCATTTCCTGGAAAACAGCATTTGTCTACAACACCAGGGAAGGCAGAGTTTGTAGAACAAGGAGTGGAAATATCTTTGATCTGTCAACCAATGTTGGGAGAAAAACAAATTCGTTTTCATGTACTTGAACTCTTCCAGGAATTTGGAAGAGACTCCATGTTCATACTTTGTGCAATTGCCCAGGTCTGACCAAAGTGCCCTGTGCAATGCCACATGCAGTCTCTGGGCACTTGTCTAGAGCATGAGTTCAAGGCTTCAGTTTCCTGGGCTCTTTGTGGTGTTAGCACATAAGGCAAACAGGAGCATTTCAACATCCTAATGACTGAGAGGGAGTCAGTTATCTTCAGCCACAATGAACTGAGGCTCTTCACCATTTTGCAGTGTATGATGTGACTTAAATGGTTTGTTTTTTTGGATAATTCTCTGAACACTATTTGTAAGTTTTTCAGTGGTTTTAAAGACAAGATTTCCCTTGAGGGTTTCTATTGGTGCACATCTCTGCCCAGTTCTCAAGCCTCATGCTTAGCTTCTTGTTTCTCCCTTTAGCTCATGGTGGTCTCATGTGGAGATGGGTCCCCCCGACCCCATCATGGGGGTGACAGAAGCTTTCAAGCGTGACACCAATTCCAAGAAGATGAACCTGGGTGTGGGGGCATATCGGGATGACAACGGGAAGCCGTATGTCCTGAGCTGTGTTCGCAAGGTGAGCTGGGTGCTGGCTGCTGGGCAAGGCCAGATCCAGTTGCCAGGTACCCCGAGGGACTCACTTAGCAAGTTTTGTCTGTTGGTCCTTAAAATAAGCTTTGTCTCTCACAGACCAGGACAGTATTCCTGGATGTCTCTCTTAGCAGGACTAATGCTTTTGAGAGGTGACAGAGCCATTAAGTAGTACAGGACAAAACGGGAAATACATGTCCTGTTCCCACTCAAGTAACTAACTTGTTGCTGACTTCCACAAGCCCTCCAGTACACCTGTTCTTTGAACTTCAAGGTGTTTCTTGAATGGGCTGATGTTCTTTAGGCCACCCCACAAGGGAGGAAGGAGCTGACATTGGCCCCTTAGTGGATTAGTCTTAGAAATTCTGCTGAGCCAATGTTACCAGTTTCTCCATAAGCCAGTCTAAAACTCCAGCCCCGGGAGCTGGGTGTGGACATTGCCCTTGAGGGGATTATGGGGTCTTTTAGGGCTAGTTGGGGTAGAAATAGGTTGTTAAATAGCTGTCAGCTGATACATGCATTGATTGGCTACACTGACAGGGAGGGTGCAGGGAGAGAGCCTTTTCCATGTGTTTTACCAGTGTGGGGTTTAAAGCCATCCCTTGCCCTCCCTCTCTCTGTGCAGCTGGGTCACAACCAGGGAGTCTGGATGGTGTCACAGGGACAGTGTCCTGGTGGTATGTGAATGCTGCCAGGGTCTATGCCACTCCCAGCATGACAAGGCCCTGCAAAAGGTTTGCTACCCTACCTGTTTTGGGGATGTCTCCTAAGTAGAGATAGTATCTGCCTTTCAGAGACACTCAAGTCTTGCTTTCCTGCAGGAAAGTGTGTGTCCTTGTGCAGCAGCATTGACTTGTAATGGGCTGGAAGTAATGCTCTCTTCTGGTGCCTGGTTTCCTTGGCTCCACTGTACCACTGCTGCCACCCACTGAGGGCTCTGGTGGTTGTGGGGTTTTATCTGAAATGTTCACTCCTGCCCCTTGCTTGGAATGAGCCCTGCAGAGAAACTCCTATAAACCAACCTTTGTCCCCTTTGAGCAAGCAAATGTGCAGAGAAGTGACCTTCAGCTGTCCATCATTCTCTCCACGGTGATACCTTCCTCACTGAGCTTGTGTCCTCCCTTCCAGGCAGAGGCCATGATAGCATCCAAGAAGATGGATAAGGAGTACTTGCCCATCGGGGGACTAGCGGATTTCACCCGGGCGGCCGCAGAACTGTCTCTGGGGGAAAACAGTGAGGCTTTCAAGAGCGGACGGGTAAGGAGAGGTCGGGACACAGAGTTGGTATGTGGGTGCTCAGCAAATGTGGAAGAACTGGTGGGGTATTGGTGTTTCTGTGCTGTGGGGTGGCTGGGCCTAAGGATCACTGCTTCCTCTGAATGCTGGGGTAAAACAACCCTGTCCAAGGAGAGGATTTAACCTTGCCAGGGGGCCCAACTTCTTGCCCTGGAGCTGGAGCTGCTGACTCCTGTCCCTTGTCCCTTCAGCCCCTTGTCCCTGTTTTGGTGTGCTGAAAAATAATGACTGTGTTCTCCCTGTAACACAACATGGCTACTCAGATATTTTTTTTCCTATCCTTGCAGTATGTTACTGTGCAGGGTATTTCTGGGACTGGATCTCTGCGAATTGGAGCCAACTTTTTGGTGAGTACCTGTCCAGTAGTGGAAGGAAAGGACATATTTTGATCAGAGCTGGATTTTTAGGGCTTTCTAACTACTTGAATGTATTCAACCTATTTGAACACTGTCTTTCTGTTGACTAGCAACGATTCTTCAAAGGCAGTCGTGATGTGTATCTACCCAAACCATCCTGGGCCAATCACACTTCTATTTTCCGTGATGCTGGCATGCAACCTCAGGCTTATCGTTACTATGACCCCAAGACATGCAGCCTTGACTTCTCTGGAGCCATGGATGACATTTCTGTGAGTTGCCTTCCATGCCTGGAAGAAGGGAGGTCATGTGGGGAAGTGGGTGGTGATCTTGCTCTACCCTGTATGCGATGATGCAGCATGAAGCTGTGTCAGGGGAGGTTTAGGCTGGATTTTAGGAAAAGGTTTTTCATCCAGAGTATGATTGGGCACTGAAACAGGGTCCCAAGGGAAGTGGTCATGGCACCAAGTCTGCCAGGATTCAAGGAGTGTTTGAACAATTCAGGCACATAGTATGGTTCTCAGGGTTGTCCTGTGCAGGGCCAAGGAGTTGGATTCCTTATGGGTCCATTCCAGCTTGGAATATTCTACCATTCTATGATGCCTGAAGGCATTAAATCAAGGCTAGAAGCCTCACAGAGCTCACCTAAGCTGTCTGATCTGCTGAGGAGAGTGCTCAGATATCACTGATTATTCATTCTCTGTAACATCTTAGAAAATTCCAGAGAAGAGCATCATCCTCTTACATGCTTGCGCTCACAATCCCACTGGGGTGGACCCCCGGCAGGAGCAATGGAAAGAGTTGGCAGCTACAGTGAAGGTAAGCAATGTCCCAGGGGAGCTGTGCCATTCTTTTCTGGCCTTTCATGGGTGGCACCTGGTCATCACTTGGCTAAAGGTTATTCCCTTCCCTGAAGCCAGGATGGGTGTCATGTTCCTGACAGGAGCCAGCCAAATGCACCCAGAAAGCTTCTAGCTGACTATTGGGCTTGCTGCTGGCGCCTTCCCAGGAAGCTGGAGCAGGGAGACCCAAAAGGAGAGCAGCAGGGTTGAACATATGAGCTGTGATTGCTGGAGTGGAGCACCCAGTGCTGGTGTATTAAAAATGCTGGAAGATTTCTCACGTGCCTGGTGTCTCTGCAAGCTTCAGCCAGAAATAGACAGGGACAGGTTCTACCTTCTCCTCCTTCCTGCTGCTCCTTGACAGGAGTCAAGCCTGTAGCCAGTGAAATTTGCCTTGGAGATACCTGGCCTTAGTAGGGTCCTGAGAATTGGTAGATATCAAAGTGATGTCTGTGGCCTACAGAAGGGTAGATCTCCAGACTAAGGGGTAGTGCACCTGGGTACTGTAGTATCTGCCTAGCTGACTAGAGAGTTCCCAGGTGATTTTCCTGTAAACTGATAATACAGAAGACACTGAAGTAGACTATTTTATTACTTTTGAATCTACTGCTTCCTGGGCCAGATTTGCACATCCCACAAATGCCCTGGAAGGTCTTTAGCTGCTGTTTTGATGTGTGGTGGGTAGCTGCAGGTTTTCTGCTGCTTTCCTTGTGGTCAATGAAGGGGAATGGCTCTCTTTCTGGAGGAGAATGGCTGCAGGTGGACAGACAGCTGTCTGCATGGCTTTTCTCAGCCTGCTGCCCTGCTCCTTGGAGGGGTGCTCAGCTTCTGTGACACTCTCTTTCATCTTTGCTGGCAGAAACGAAACCTCCTCGTGTACTTTGACATGGCCTACCAGGGCTTTGCCAGTGGGGACATCAACCGGGATGCCTGGGCTGTGCGGTATTTCATCGAGCAGGGCATCAACATCGTCCTGTCGCAGTCCTTCGCTAAGAACATGGGGCTGTACGGTGAGTAGGGCACGTGGCGAGGAAATGGTTTCATCCAGGCTGCTGGTGGGACCCCAATACCCCCAGGGTTTAGCAGCTGGTGTCTTCCTGCTGCCCGTGTTCATCCCGCAGTACTGAGCAGGGAGAACCCATCAGGAGCTGGTGGAGACCCTTCTAGAGAACAGGAATCCACTAAAGCTGTGTGGTGTTGGGTGCCACAGTCTAAGAAGGATATAAAGCTTTCAGAGAGTGTCCAAAGGAGACTACAAATATGGTGAATGGTTTAAAGGAGAAGCCATACAAGGAACAGCTGAGGACACTTGGCTTGCTCAACCTGGATAAGAGAAGACTGAGGGCAAAGCTCATTGTGGGCATCAGCTTCCTCCCAAGGGGCAGCATCTGCTCTCTGTGACCAGTGACTGGACCCAAGGGAATGACATAGAACTGTGTCAGGGAGGATTTAGGCTGGATATTAGGAAAAGGTTCTTAAGCTCAAGGGTGTTTGGGTATTGGAACAGGCTCCCCAGGGAAGTGGTCATAGCACTAAGCCTGACAGAGCTTAAGGAGTGTTTCGACAATGCTGTCGGATGCAGGAATCATGGGATTCTTGGGGTTGTTCTGTGTAGGGCCAAAAACTGGACTTGATGATCCTTCCAACTCACAGTATTCTGTGATTCTCTTAGGAGAGCGTGCGGGTGCCTTCACAGTGATCTGCAGTGATGCAGATGAAGCCAAGAGGGTCGAATCCCAGCTGAAGATCCTCATCCGCCCCATGTATTCCAACCCGCCCGCAAATGGAGCGCGCATTGCCTCTCTGATCCTGAACACCCCTGAGCTGCGGAAGGAGTGGTAAGAAGAAATCTGTAATGTTCATGACAGTGAGGTCTCTGTGCAGCCCTGTGCTGTGCTTTCTATGTGCTGCTGTCACAGGCAACTCTTAGCTTCAGGAACAGTCAGAACCATGTCTGGAGAAATCCCTGTTTATGTCCTGGCATCAGCTGGTGTCAGTTTAACCTGACACAAACAGGTTTTCCTTGTGTTACCAAGGAAGAAAATACAGTAAAGGAGGGGATAAAGCTCCCAAAGGATTGAGGGCTGCAGGAGTTGTCTATTTAAGAATCATGAAAGTCTGAGGTGGTGTAGCCATGTAGTGTGTCTCATGTGGGGAAAGTGGAAGCGTAAGCCGCCTGGGAATAAGACCCAGGAATGTAACCCTCATGCCCTAAGCCTGATTCCTGGCGTCAGCCTGTGCTGTTTTCCCAGCCCCTTGGTGCCGGGTCCCTCCCAGCAGCTGGTCTGGCAGAACAAAGGCTGTCAGTGTGCTGTGGCCTCATTGGGGGCTGTGTTCTTTTGTAGCCTGACACTTGTGCCTGATCCAGGGCCCAGCAGAGACATTTCCTAGCTGTGCTGCTTTGGAGCAGGGCCTGTTTGCCATTGCTACCCTTGCACTCTTATCTGTAGATACTATTTATCTATTATCTAATGCTTATTTATTACTGTTTATCTGTAGATACTATTCTACAGATACTATTCTATTCTGGGTTTGAGTAGTACTGCCATGAGACATCCTACTGACCCATGACTTTCAGATGTGATGAATGTCTGTACTGTGGTAGTAGTGTTCAACAGAAATGGAATAGATAAAAAGAGGTCACCTTTGAGTATCAGGAGAAAGAAGCAACTCCCCCAGCTGGAGCTGCATCTTCATCCCCCTATGGGGCTCCTCCAGGTGGAGAGGTTGATTTTCAATAGCTGGGGTAGGTAGAGCAGCACTGATGTGTTCCAGCCCTGCTCTGAATGGTTTCTGGATTGGCTTCTCAGGCTCACAGAGGTGAAGAGCATGGCTGACCGAATCATCAGCATGCGGACTCAGCTGGTGTCCAACCTCAAGAAAGAGGGATCCTCCCGCAACTGGCAGCACATCACTGACCAGATTGGCATGTTCTGCTTCACAGGGCTGAAGCCTGAGCAGGTAAACGTAATTCCAGTAGTCTCAAAGTGTCATTTGCAGTCCCTGTCAGTAAGTTTTTGACTGCAGATGCCAAAATGAGCCCTTGTAAGCACTTCTTCCTCGGGGGGAACATCCTCCAAGCCCTAAGCACTGGCACATCATGGGGACCCTGGTCTTGCTCTGTTCCCTACTGTGCTTGGGGAGTTTGAAAGTAAATGTAGTTGTCATGTCTGTCAAAGTAAGTAGTCACTTGGTGCTGCCCTGAAGTAACCTTAAAGGTCAGCTCAAATGAGGTGACTTTTCCAGCTGAACATCTGCAGTGTTGCTGCTTGGCCTGAGAGATGAGCAGCATCTCTCTTGGTGCACAGGGTACTCTGCAGGTAGTGGGAATGCCCTGTCTGCTGGCAGCCAGTTTGCCTTGAGTTTCAGCAAGCTGGGTAAATTTGCACTTTGCTGACACAGCAGAGGTTGGCCTGCAGTTTGAACTTTGCTCTTTCACCCCAGGTGGAGCGACTGACCAAGGAGTTCTCAGTGTACATGACAAAGGATGGACGCATCTCTGTCGCAGGAGTTACGTCAGGCAACGTGGGTTACCTGGCTCATGCCATCCATCAAGTCACAAAGTAAAGACAAAGGGGTGCTCTGGAGCTGGTGGCTTTCCCTTCCCCACCAGTTGAAGATGGGGAGGGAAAAGAAACAAGCAGAATACTTCCAACCACAGCACTTGAAGCCGCTGCTGAATGTATCTTGTAGATGAGTTGTTGTAGACACCTAGTCAAATCCACCCTGTGCTGTGGAGCAGGGACATCATTGCTGGCTCCTGCTCATCACAGCCTTCTTCCCTGCTGTCCATCGTTTCTCCATCAGCCCCAGCACCTATCTATGCTGGAGGAAGCAAATGCTTAGCAATGCCATCCTACCAGTGTAGGCACCAAAGGCTTCTCCGCACACATTTCTCCATGAGAAGGCTTTGTGAGGCTGTTGGCTGCTGGCTCAAGCAGCAGCAGACAGGGAGCTGGGTGGGCTGAGTTGGAGGGCTGCTCTGGTATGCTCTTCCAAACTCCTCAGCCGGTCCCTGCTACCAGCAGGCTCCATCCTCCTCCATCATCCCAGCCTGGAGCTGGCCAGCACCAAAGCTGTCCTCTGACAACCAGCTCTGAGGACTTCTCACTACCAAACTCTGCTCCGTCGTTGGCTTTGCTTTTTCCATCTGGGACTCTCCTTTCAGGTGTAATTCACAGTGGCATCAGTGCATGGGGCAGACCAGTGTCCCTCTTTTAAACCTGTCTCACTTTCATACCTGGAGGTGAAACAATTTCTCAACCCCCTCCACTCACCAATAAGAATCTCCTCTGAAAACTGCTCTCTGGTGGTCTCTGCCTCACCCCATTCCTGTCCTAAGCCCAGCAGTCCAGCCCTATACCTCCAGCAGCCCTCTCTGCAGTCTTTGTGCATGTCCCAAAGCTGTAAGCCAAGAGGCTGGCCCTGCACTAGTCCCTTGTGGGACATCCCTCTTCTGTTCAACCACGTTTCTGGTGACACCAGAAAACAGCTCTTGAGAGAAATCTGAGAGTTCAAAAACCATTCTCTCCTAAACTGAGTGTCCCTGAGGTCCTGCGACTTACTGGACTCTGATTTTTAATCCAAATAAACTGGTGCATGGCTGTGTCGAGCTGGGGACTTAATCCTGACATTGTGCAGCTGGATCCTGTCCCTCCCATGCATCAACTATTCCCTCTCAGGACCATGCTAGCACAGAAGATCTTACATGACCTGTGAAACCCTCATCTCCTGAGAATCCCATGTACAGAGAGGCAGTTCCCACCAATGGGCCCCAGGAGCACAGTGTCTGAACTGAGATTGTCCAGGTGCAAGCTGCTGTCACAGAGCTCAAATTGAAGTCTATGGCATTGAACATAGGTGTTGCTGGGGAGAGGACAAATTCCCAAAAGCAGTCTGCCTTGAGCCATGGGGCCGTCTTTGGCCCACGATGGAGAGGAGCCTCCCTAGGCAGTGCTGGAGGCATTACCTCTTTGAGTCTGTGAGCTGTTGCCATTCTCTGGCATCTCTTCCCTCTGCAGCCATACCAGGATATTTAGCAGGGCAGTCCTCATTCCCCATTCCTGCCCACGGGAGCCGTGTGCCTGTTGGAGCTGGGACAGGTCCAGTCTGGTGCACCTGTCCCGGTCTAGTGCACGTTGTTGCTACACTTGCTGGAAGGCTGGATCCTCCCGCCGCTCCCTGTCAGGTTTCCGCTCCCACGCCGTTTGTTTACTGGCCCGATGCCCACAGCCGCTGCTTGCTGTCCTTTGTGCAATAAACCGCTTTCCATGCCGCACACGCCGTAGGTGCTGCTCCACGGCGCTGTGGGTTCCTGTGCTGTGGTCCCCGATTCTGCGTGGCTCTGGAGCTGCCGCCTCCTCCCCTCTTTACCCTGGTGGGGCCACTCTCCTGCCCGTTCTCTGTATAATAAAAGCACCCTGGAGCACAGCCCCGTCTCGCCTTCTCCTTGCCGCGGGTCCCCGCGGGCTCAGACTCTGGGAAGGGCTACCCGAAGGGGAATGTTTCCCCTTCGCTGATGTTCCCCCGCCTCCGGGGCTGGACTACAACCCCCGGCGTGCAGCGGGCAGGGCGGAGCCGCCGCCGCGCTGCCGCTGCCGCCGAGCTCAGCCGGAGCTGGGGCCGGGGCCGAAGGGAGCGGAGCAGAGCGCGTTCCCCGCCTGGTGAGTGGGGCCGGGTTACGGACGGACCGGGGGGACACGCGGGAAGCCCAGCGACCGGCTAGGGCAGGAGTCTGTGCATCCCCTGCGAACGCGGGCTGACCGTCACCGGCTCCGGGCCTTGCTCCCCCGGGCGGGGGGCGCCGCCGGGGCCAGAGCGGGGCCGCGTGTCTGTCCAGTCACCCTCGGTGAAGCGCCTGCTCTCGGGGTTTCTGGTTGCCAGAGTATGTCGGCGTTACCTGGAGGGAAAGGACATCCTTCAGTATCCTCCCCTAGGCTATGGGAGAAGCATCGACCCCCTGCAGCATCCTCGGCCGGGTGGGAACTTCAGCCCACGCGGACCCACCGGCCTGTCCCTCCATGCTCCTGCCCACGAGGCACAGGGCGGCCCTTCCTCCCCTTCCCCAGAAATCTTCACAGAGGATTCATAGCACAAACACAGAGTTTAAATAGCCCAGAAGCAAGGAGTGAGCTGGGCAGGAAGAGTCTCTGTAGATGTCCTCTAGGAATAAAAATCAGATTTCCTTGAAAAGAGATTTCTCATGGTCATGTAGATTCCTGCAAAATCCTGCCAGGTTGTGAGGGTTGATCTCCAGCTTGGAGGCACTGGGATGAGATTTAGACTTTCCAACCCCCAGTGGCTGTGATGCTGGAAACACCAGATCTTCAAATACAAAAGCTTCTGAGACATGATCTCCTGCTGGTTGTCAGGGGTACACCTGGGGGTGCACTGGAAGGGGCCAGTCCTGCTTTTCCTGTTGACACAGTATTTCTGCTGCACACAGGTCATTCCTGTTGAGCCCAGCCTTGCCCTTTACTCAGGAGCACGTGCACAGCCACTCTTGCAGAGCTTGCAGGAATTGGGGTTGGAAATTAGGAAGTGAGCCATGACACTGGGTCTCGTGCCCACAGAGAGGCGAGTCCTGATGTGAGGCTGCAGGTCCTCAGGGCTGCACAGCCAGGGCTCAGTCCCTCATCCAACAGCAGTTGTGTCCCCTCCCTGGATTTGAGGTACAAGAGGTGAGTTCTCTTGCTATATCTGCTGGTGTGTGTGTGCTTTGACCCCCCAAGCTAAGACCCAGGGAACACAGTTCCTCTGTGCCCCCACCTGATGCCCAGGTTGTTCCTTGTTAATATAATTTAACTAACACTTAACAGTGTCATTCTTCATCACCTTGTAGGAGTAGGGAACTGCCTGATTCCTGTGTTGCTGCATTCCACCCTGTTTGCTGCCCTTCCTGCCTGATGGAGCCACCTGCCTGATGGAGTGTCCTGGCTGAGGACACTCCTCAAGGTGCCCAGCTGAGCCTGCTGCAGAACCACTAGTGGGACGTGGACAGTGGTGTGTGCCACTTGAAGGACAATGGCTCAGGGCACTGGGAGCATCAACAGTGACTACAAGGATTGGGAGTGGAGCGAGGATGCTGGCGAACGGGCGAGGCTCCTGCAGAGCCCTAGTGTGGAGACTGTGCCCAAAAATTCAGAGAGCCAAGGAAACGGTCTGGGAGCCACGTCAGCTCTGGGAGCTGTCTTCATTGTGGTCAACGCTGCCCTTGGGGCTGGGCTACTCAACTTCCCTGCTGCCTTCAGCATGGCTGGCGGTGTGGCTGCAGGCATCGCCCTGCAGATGGTGAGAGAATTGGGAAGGGACAGTCCCCTGTCCCACCCTTGGAAGGTGCATGGGAGGGACATGTGGTGCCCCAGAAAAGGCTTGGGAGGGACCAGACTCCTAGGAAGAAGCTCTTCTGCATGAAGTGCACCAGATATGCTCAGTGTATTCAGGGGTGGCTGCCTGGGGTGGCTTAGGGGACCTTACCATATTGTTGGCTCAATGTTTCCTCCCTGTCTCTCTCCTATCCCAGTGCATGCTGATCTTCATCATCGGAGGCTTGGTCATCCTGGCCTACTGCTCACAGGCCAGCAATGAGCGCACCTACCAGGAGGTTGTGTGGGCTGTCTGCGGGAAGGTGCCTGGTGTGCTGTGCGAGGTGGCCATTGCTGTCTACACCTTTGGCACCTGCATTGCCTTCCTCATCATCATTGGAGACCAGGAGGACAAGAGTAAGAGTGTCCCATGGAGCAAATAATAACCAGTTGTTGTTCCTTCATTTGGAAGGTCCAATGTGACCATCTCTGTTGTCCCCACAGTCATTGCTGCTCTGGTGAAGGAGCCTGAGGAAGTTGGGAGCAGCCGCTGGTACACAGACCGCAAGTTCACCATCAGCATCACTGCCTTCCTCCTCATCCTGCCTCTCTCCATCCCCAAAGAGATTGGCTTCCAAAAATATGCCAGGTGGGTGGGAAGAGCCCTCAGCCTGGGGCTGGGAGTTGGGGTAGGCCAGCCAGCACCCACCTAAGCACGGTTGCAGAGGACAGGGACTGGAAATGCTGTGGTTCTAGTGCCATATCTGCCCACATACCCTCTGCCTTCCCATGCCTCAGTTTCCCTATCTGGGAAGCAGAGGAGTGGCTGAGCACTGTGCAACCACAGTGTCATACTTCAGGGCTTGTGTCCTTCCCTTCTGCATGCTGGAGGAAGCAGGGAATCCTGCTTTCAACTACATTGTCTCCTATCTTTGGAGTTGGCAATCCAACAGAAAGGAGAGCCAGTAAGTGTGCCTAGGCTGGGTGGTCTGTGGGCCAGCCCTGCTCCACCAAGAATCTTGGTGTGACCTGCCTGCTGGAGCTGGACCAGGGACACCAAGGACTATCCCTGCTTCAACATTTGCCTCTTTCTCCAGCCCAAAACCCAAGTCTGGCAGGTTTGCCACTCAAAGAAGCATGGAATAATCCCCAAAAGCAACAGAATTTGTTGACATCTGCTTGGGGGACAGCAGGTGACATTTCCTGGCATATTCCAAGAGAAGGGAGAGCAAAAATTGGTCTGATAGGCAGGAGGGGGGTAGCCTGGGCTGTGCAGGGCAGAAGATGGGGATGGAGAGGCTGAGAGAAAACCCTCCATGAAGTGGGGAGCCAGAGCACTCACAGCCTCCTATCCCCTCTCACAGCTCCCTCAGTGTGATTGGCACATGGTATGTCACAGCAGTCATTATCATCAAGTACATTTGGCCTGACAAGGAGCTGGTGCCTGTGGAGATCCCTACCAGGTAAGAGCAAGAGACATGATGCTCTTGGTGCCTTCACAGCACTGCAGAGCCAGGCTGGGCTGTGGGAGCGAGGGGTGCAAAGGCTGGGGATGAATCTTTCATCAGTCCCATCCCTGGTCCTGGGGACTCTGCATGTTGCTGCCAGAAACTCTCAAGTGGCAGCACCTCTGAATGTTTCAGAGGAACAGGTGGTGAAGAGGAGGGAAAGGACCTCTTAAAGGTTCCCATGGCTCCATCACAGGTTTTGATGAGCACTGATTGGTTTTTATCTCTGATATATCCAAAACTTGGATTCCTTGTGCAGTGCTTGTGCTCACGCAGCAACAAGGGCTGCGTCTATATTTGGATGATTCTGGTTATTTCCTTGGCCAGCACAACCACTGTGGCTTATTCCCTTCTTCACAGTGTGTATTTTTGGATCCAGTGCAGGAATTCTATGGCAGAGCAGAGGTTAGACCAGTTTTTCGCACTGCCCAACTAGATCCTTTATTTTTTACTGATACTTCTACTTTTGTATGCTCAGATTTGGCTGTTTCTGTCTCAGTGAAAGGCCCTGGTCTTCAGGGAGTACCACATCCCAGGAAAACTTCATTCCATGCAATGGCATCATCCTGGGTGGGATGCAGTAACAGCAAGGACACTGAGTACTCCCAGCTCATCCTCCCTTGGGGCACTGGATGGGGGTCACAGGGGATTTTGTTCTGACTGAGGGGTGTTTCTTTCCTGCCAGCCCCTCCACTTGGACAGCTATCTTCAATGCCATGCCCACCATCTGCTTTGGGTTCCAGGTAAGGCCACAAGCTTGGCACTCCCCTTCCATCCTGTAGTTGCTTGGGTAGCAGACTAAAACCCTGCCTGTGTGATTGGCTATGCTATGCTATGCTCACTGCACAGCTTTGCAAAGAGGCTGAAGTGTTTTTAACATCTTACCACCTCTGGATGTAGATGGATCCATTTTATCTCAGCTAGGATGTACAAAGCAGCCTATCCCCCCCCTTTTCTTCTCCATTGACAAACCTGGGGGGATGACAATATCACAACAAATGCAGAATATCACAAGTAGGATACCACTTGGTTCAGCCCATCATGTATCCCCACTGTCTCTGTGTCCTGGCAGTGCCATGTGAGCAGCGTGCCCGTCTTTAACAGCATGAAGCAGCCGGAGGTGAAGACCTGGGGGGCAGTGGTGACAGCAGCCATGGTGATTGCTCTCTTTGTCTACACAGGCACTGGTAAGTGAGGGGACACTGTGTGAGTGTGGCACAGTCCTTGGAGTGGCTGTGAGCTTCAGGAAGGCAGGGACCCTCTGGTCAGCAAGGGTCAGAGGGAGAAGGGAGGAGAGTCCATGGAACACTTCTGCAATGTGTCCTGTGCCATATCCATCCAAGTCTGGTCCTTCAAACAGATGTTCAGGAGACTTGTCCCTATCCCCTGCTGACTGCACCCTTCCTGGCAGGCATCTGTGGCTTCCTAACCTTTGGAGCTGGTGTGGAGCAGGATGTCTTGATGTCCTACCCCTCCAATGACATCCCTGTTGCCCTCGCCCGGGCTTTCATCATCCTCTGTGTGCTGACGTCTTACCCCATCCTGCACTTCTGTGGCCGGTGAGAGCTGGGAGAGATGGGGCTGGTGTGGGAAGGAGGAGCAGCATGAGGAAACCCCTCTGTCCTGGGTCTGTGCCCACAGGGCTGTCTTGGAGGGTCTCTGGCTCCGCTATACTGGAGTAACAGTGGAGGAGGACGTGGTTCGGGAACGGAGGAGACGCCTGCTTCAGACCATCAGCTGGTTCCTCCTGACACTCCTCCTGGCTCTTTTCATCCCTGATATTGGCAAAGTCATCTCTGTCATTGGGGGTTTGGCTGCCTGCTTCATCTTTGTCTTCCCAGGTAGGGCATCCTGGGATGGTCAGGGGCTGACAAAGGTCACATGGCCTTGTTTCTCCAAGAGGGAGGGGCAGGATGGAAACACAGGAACCAGGAGATTTTTAGAGGATGACAAAAATGTGGTGTGAGGCCAGTCAGCAGTCCAACTATTCTGGCTGGACTTGGTGCTCTGTAACTGGGCGTGCAGCTCCCTGTTTTATGGAGTGTCTGTTCAGTCCCCAGTGGACAGTCCTCATTCGATTCTAATTTGCCTCCCCTGCCTTTCAGGGCTCTGCCTGATTCAAGCCAAACTCTCTGAGATCCAAGAAACCAGGGCAATCAGGTAATGGAAATGTGTTTCCCCTGTCCCCCATTCCCCTGTGGATACTGGGGTGAAGGACCCCTGTAAATATGCCCTGTCCTCCTGCATCCACAGCTGGTGGGCCCAGGTCAGCTATGGGGTGTTCATGGTCACCCTTGGAGCCTTCATCTTTGGACAGACCACTGCCAATGCCATCTTTGTGGATCTTACAGCCTGACTTCTCCAGGCTGGTCTGCACTGCTGCTGCTGAGGAGATGGAGATTCCCCCTGGGACCACAGGGAAGTGGGAAGAAAACATGTTGGTGTGTTGGGAAGATGCAAGAAAACCGTTGTGACTTGGGGCTTGGCTGAACAAGCCCTGTGGTGGTTTGTATCTCATTGTCTTAAGGCACCAGGCAGTCAGGCTTCTCTGAGCCCTGGCTCCCTGGTGAAGCCAGAGCAACACTACAAGGTGACCTGTCATCCAGGGCAAACTCTTTCTGCCCCTTGGGGTAGACATCACTAAAGGGTTGCGGTAGGGCTTTGCAAAGCCATGCTGCTCTCATCTGTGTATCCTTGTGCTGGTGGAGCTCCTCTCCACAGCTAAAACTCCTTCTCCCAACTTTGGAGAGAGAAGCAGTGTTCTGCATAAAAGGAAATAGTAATCATGTTTATCAGACAGGGAGACACCCCCATAGTCCTATTGTGTGTCAATGTTTGGTTTGAACTCTGGTTTCCTGACAGTCTCCTGCCCCTACTCTCACATCTCCCTCTGCCTGGGCTGCACCTTGTGTTACAAAGGGTTACCTTCAGCCTGTTTGGGTTTTTTATTTTGAGGATCAGAATGACCCTGGGGTAGGGACATGCCAGTGCAATGTTTTCCTTGCCAGGGGTTGCACACTCAGTAGATAAGCTGCTATGACTGCATTGACCTACTGAAGACACTATAACAGAGCAAAGCTCTTCTCCAGATTTACAATCCTGTTCTTCCAGGTGTCCAGAAAATGGGACTTGGCCAGGTTTTAAGGGATGCTTTTGGGGTAAAGCAGTCAGTATTCATTTGTTTTATATTGTTCTCTTGGTCATTTACACTCTATGGCTGGTGTTGCTCTGGGCTGTCCCTCTGTTGCCTGTCTGGATGATATTTCATTCCTGCTTTTCCTGGGCTGAGCTGTTTCCCCAGCTGCAGATTTGGTTGGGGGCTTTAAACCTCAACAGCAAAGTTTTCCTGTTCTGTCTTTGAGTTTTGTCTTGTTTGGCTTCTAAAACCCTTGGGGAGGAAGGAATTCAGTTGATGCATCTGTGATGAGGGTTCAGCCCAAATTTGTGTAAAACCTGGCCCTGCACCTTCTGCATCTTCTGGAAGCAGCACAGGCTGTTGTGGTGAGAAGAACCATGACTTGTGCACCTATACTTCTCAACATGGCTCTCTTGCTGCAACCAGTGGCTGCAGGAGGAGTGACAGCACATGAATGCTTCCTCACCCGGAAAGGTTTGGTCTTTCCTTACTAACGCTGCACATAAATGGGGACCTCCCCATTGCTGCTTGGAACAGAGAGACCCAGATGAAGAAGGAGGAAGAAAAGCTCCAAGCACAGCAGGAATGTTTGAGGGATGCTGTGAAGGCACAGATCCCTCCTGCCTCTCCCAAGGGATCTCCAGCATCTGTACCCTTATCTTTCGACAAAACCAGGCTCCACCAAACCCCCACTTGTATGGCACCAGCTGTGTCCCAAGCCCCTTTGCCAGGCTCCTGCCTGTGAGCAGAAGCTGGGGCTTGGAGACCCTTTGGCATGAAGAAAATGTCCGGTTGTCCTGGATGTGGGGAGCACAGAGCCACCTCCCATGGAGCCCAGCAGAGATGCTCAGCTGATCCCAATGCCAAAATGCCTTCCAGTGCCCACCCTGCACAAAGATGAAAAAGTTTGGTACCTGGTGGGTCTCATGGCCCTGGCTTTCCTGAAGGTGTGCTAGGCATGAGGAGGTCCCTTGACTGAAGTGGAGGAGGACACAGTGTCTCTTGTCAGGTGGGAAACACCTGGGCTCCCTTGGTGCTCCCACAGTGTCCCTGTGGCTGACGGCAGGGCAGGTCTGGAGGTGCTGTGGCTGTTCCTGTTTGCCTTACTGCTCCCCTGTTTACAAACACTGGCCTTTTAACATGTATTTTGTACATGCAGGAAGTGGAGGGAACTCAACTCAATAAAAGTGACATTGTGATGCATGTGTAAGGCCAGCAGGAGGTGATTTCTGTGAGAGATGCTCCCGGGTGGGATACAGGGAAGAAGCCATATCACTACCGTCCCAGCTCTTCTAGCTTTGGGATGGATGGTGTGGAGGTGCGAAGTCCCACTGCCTTCCTCAGGCCTTCATCCTCCGGGGTATCTTCACGCCCAGGACCAGGGAAGGCTCTGTGGGCCCCGGTCCTGCTGTGGCACCCCAATGTCGCCCCCCGGGGCAGGCAGGTGGGTGTGGTGGGGCTGGCACGGGTGGGAAGGAACTGAAGGGAGTTTCCCCTTCGGGACTGAGGCCAGCCATCCGGGAGGGTGCCAATGGAGAGGGGATTTCCTTAGAACAGAAAATCCTTCCCCGGAGCGTGCGGGGCGCGGGCCGGGCGCTCTGAGGGTCCCACAGCCACCATGTTGTGGGAGAGCAGCGCCTGGGCCGTACCAAGGCAGCGCGGGGTGGGGAGGGGGGAAACACGCCAGTTTATCGGCCTGTACCACGGCGCTGCGCAGGGAAAAACCGTTCCTGGGGTTGTACCACCATCGGGGGGAGGAAACAGCGAGGCAAGGGGGAACGGGGTGGACCGCACCACTCGGAGAGGGGTACACCCTTCCCCCCCGCCATGACTCCGCGCGCCCTTTGGCACCGCCCGCCACTTCCCCTTCCCGCCCCGCCCCCGCGCGACGTCCCTCGCTCATTGGCCGGGCTCGGCAGCGCGGGTTGGTCATCGGGGCGCACGCGCAGGCCGAGAGGGCTACGGAGCTCTGATTGGCTGAAAGAGTAGGAAGGATTTCGGCCCCTCCCGGCCAATGGCGCGCGGCTCAGGCTCCGCGCGGAGGGCGGCAGGATGCCCTCCCCCGAGGTCGCGCGGCACTGATTGGTCGGCTCTCAAGGGGCCCCGAGCTCTGATTGGACGAAGGCCCCCCCGCGGGGGCGCGGCAGCTCCGCGCGCATTCCGCCCCTCCGCTCCCCCCGCGTCCCCCCCCCGCGAGAGGACGGGGGAGGGGAAAGGCCGCGGCGCGAGCGCGCGACCCCATCCGCCATTTTGTATCGGAACGGCGGCGGCGCGAGAGAAGCGCGCGAGCGGCCCCAGCCCGGCCCTCACGACACCGCCGAGGTGGGAGCGGCGCCCGGCCGGTCCCGGGGGGGGGGCTCTGAGTGGCTGTGGGGACGCTGCGGGCTTCGGAGCGTGGGGGGGGTGGCGGTGGCGACGGGGCCGGAGGCAGCGGGGCCGGGCCAGTTTGCGCTGGGGGTAGCGGGGCCGGTTGAGGCACCCGCCTGACCGGGCCGCCCTCCGGGCTGTGCGAGAGGCAGCGGCGGGACCCGCAGCCCTCTCCCCCTGTACTTCTCTGTCCTGCAGCCGCTCCTGAGCGACAGAGGGAACTCGGCGGGGTCCGGGGCGGGAGACGCGGGTGTTCCCGGTTCGCTGGCGGGAGCAGGTGGCGGCGGCAGCGTCGCGAGGTGGCGGGGAAACGGCCAGCTCTGGAGCTGTGTTCATTTCTCCCCCCTCGCTTGTGTAACGCCGGTGGTGACAGGTGGAGCTGTGAGGACTCCGGGTCGGGCCTGCCCCGGCCGGGCCCGGCGGCCTCCGTAGGAGATCGGCGTTGTGACTTGCTCGCAGAAAATACGGAAAAAGTGAGCTGTAGCAAATAATCCAGTGACATAACCTTCTTGCAGACCACAGGAGAGAGATCCTTCTCGGTGCTGTCCTCCAGTTAAGAAAACGCTGCCCAGTAAAATTGACTTGTATAATTCTAAACTAGAAATAGCAACAGTTGGGTGTTTAAGCAGATGCCGTATCGGTGCAAGAGTTTTTTACAATAGTTTTCTAACTTGGATTAGTACCATTTGCTCCTTATACAGGAAGGCCAGTGAGTACTCACAGTTTAATTTCAACAAACCAAAACCAGTTTGGACTGTATTTACGACAGAAGTGAGATAATACTGAAAATAGAACATTAGTATGTTGGTACATCATGTATTCAGAATATTTCTGAATCCCAGTTGTTGCAAGGAAACATAGCAACTGCTCTCAGGAACTTTTTTTAAGCAGGTAACAAAACAGGTGTGACTCTGACATTCTTCATGTACCCAACTGATTCCTGTTTCTAAGGTAACTACTTTGGCATTGGCTAAAATTATGTACAGGGTGAGTCCAGGTGGGGTGACTCTTATAAACAGGAAACAAGTTTAGTTGGTAGTAGACTGGTCTGTCCTTTCCACTTTTGTTATTTTGCTTCTTAGTTTACTCTTAACTGTTGATGCTGTTGGCCTGGTGTCTCCAAACCAAACTCACAGCCAGTTTGCTTTCTACCTGTCTCTCTTCTTTGGAGAAATACCTTATCCTGTTTTTCCTTTGTAGTGTTCTTAAGTTTTTGATTTATGCTGAAGTGGCCACTCTTGGTGTTCACCTGAGTAAGTGGAAGAGAAACTGTGGAAACATAAATTAGCAATAGAGGACAGTAATGTTTTATCTCCCTGTGATGGGACATAACTAAATTATGTTGGGAATTGTTATCACTGAGAATCATGTTGAGGCCATTACTATTTTAGCCAAATTTCTCTTTTGTTTCATAAACATCCCTGATGTGTGAATACTGCAGTTTTCCTTTGACTTTTAAAATAGTATTTAGTTGTTTTAAAACACAATTTGGATGGTAAAAAGACATGCAGCATTTGATAACAAGTACCTTCTTTTCTTCCCTCCAGCAGAAACTTTTTTCTGAAGTGCTTGTCTGAAGGAAGTGAGCGTTTCTTGTTTTTTTCTTTTTTTTAAACAGTCCAGGTTGAGATGTGAAAATGCCTGAAGCAGCCATGTCATATTTGATTTGTATTTGAGGTAGATTCCAAACTGCAGTTTCACTGGCCTGGGTGTATAGGAACAACACAGGTGCTTAGTTCAGTCAGACTGTAAACTAAAGTTACTGTGTCTAATCATCTTTGTGAATTCCAGTTTACTGGAATTGGGTGCAGCTTTCCAGTGTATGGAAAGTTCAGGTGTCTTTTCTGTTTGTAATCACCTGAATTTGAACTGGTCAAATTAATTGGGAGTTTATTTTACTGCTTATGTGACTTCCACTCTGGAATTGTTTTTTTTTTCTCAATAGATTTCAAAGTGGTAGACATCCTGAAATATAAAGTATAGTATGATTTAAAGCCACCTTTCTCCCTTGGATTGCTCCCAGTGTTGGCCTTCAGAGAGGTGTGCTGCTCTTCCATGTTTTGTATTTGTTCATGGGTTTAAAAAGAGGATAAGGGACTGTTCTGGGGAGCAGGTTTAGCAGTGGTCCCTTTAGCATATTTCATGTGATGTTTTGTGACAGGAGCTTAGAACCTAATCAGCAAACACATTGCTGTTTGTGTTGCTAGATCTTTATCCACCACATGTGGCACGTGTGCCCTGTAATCATACAACTCTTGAAATCTAGTGGGAATAGTTACTTCTGCAAAATTCTGAAAAAATATCCAAAGTTAGCTTAAAGTAATTTTGAAATTACTTTTTTTATTAGGGTGTTTCTGAATTTGTGGAAGACATCAGGTTTGTCAACTTCAGCATCAAGGTTTAGTTACTCTCTAGTGCTTTCTGGTTAGTAGGGAGCGTCTGGTCACACCTGATGGGTGGTTTCATATTGGCCCTCTCTATTTTGTGATTTTTGGATTCTTGCCTGAAATTTTATTGCATTTACCTTTTAATCCAACAGAACTCTGGTCTTGAAAAGGTATCTACTGAAATAGATGCCAAATGTTTTGTGCTGATGGGCTTTTGTTTTCCTTAGGAAGTATTCAGGGAGTGTAATGCTGTAGAATTTGGTAAATATTTTTTATCTCTCTAAAATGGGTTGTGTTGCACAATATAAAATAGTAATATTGTAAGAGCTCATGAGTCCCGTGCCAGGTATCTTAATCCATTACTGTTTTATAGGATCTGTGACTGAAAGTAGCTAATTTTGCCAGGTCATCTCAATTTTTTTGATAAACTCCATGTAGCTGAGGCCTGACTTGTCTGAACATGAAAGGTTTGTCCCATGGACTGAAAACTTCCTGAATTGTTGAGGCCAGTGTAGGGAGATTCATTCCCACTAAGGACATATGGATCTAAAAATAAAGTCTGCTCCACATAGCATTCATAGCTTCCTTAATCAGTGCCGTAGTAATTGAATTTTAGCTTTGTACTGAATGACCAAAGAGGTACCTGTGCAGTTCTGCTGTGCAGGCAAGGCTCCCTTGGGTTACTCTGTACTCTCCTGTGTTAGGTTACATCCTTTGAACCTCTGAAGTGCTGTTAATGTTGTGTCCGTGGGAGCTGTCAGGGTTTGCTGTGTGTTGGGATATACACGGTGCAAACCATATGTTTAGAATATAAGTAGGAAGCTGTTTCCTCAGCTATTGTGTTTCTTTCTTGAGTCTCCGTGTTTGCTCAGGCTCTTCCTTGAGAGGCTTCCTTGAAAGGAAAAATACCATTTTGCCTCCAGCTTGGATTGTCCAGTGGTGCTGCCAGATTTTGTAGTTGGAAGGTGGCAAAGCTTGTTTTGCTTCCCTGCAATCAAAGCATTCCCTGCTTTTTTGGGAGACAAGAGAGATGCTAATAGGAGGGAGGGATGGTCAGTGTTCATGCTCTACAGGGTGTTGTACGGCAGCAGGGAGGCTTGAGCCCAGCTTGAGAATTTCAGTACTAAAACCCCCTGGGTTTTAGGTGGAGTAGGTGTGATTGCTGTGCTGTTTGTATTGGTATGAGGAAAAATGCTCAGAGAAATGTGGTTTTTCTTACGGGCCTGAAAGGCAAACTCTGGAATTCTGTTATTGCCTTAAAAATTGGTCAAGTTGAAGTTTTGTGTTATGTCCTGTAGGTAGTTCAAACAGCCTGTGAGTTCTCTGGGCTGTTTGCTGTAATCTGGTGCTCTGATGGGACTGAATTCCCCTTGCTGACTGCTTGTTTTAGTAAGTGCAAGTACTGTGCTGAGGTCTGGTGTGCTTGATTTTTAACAAATGCTTTTCAGCAGCTTTTTATTGGTCATGTATGTTAAGCCCTGTAAGATTGTCTTGGAAGGCGTGTGCTTGCCAAACCCAGTGACATTTTCTAGGTTATTCCAAAAGGGGAATGTAAAAGGTTATTAAAAAAAAAAAAAAATCAGGTACTGTATTACTGAGAAGTCTTTTTAAACTTTTGTGCCAGTCCTCCCTTCTAGATGTTCCACAGTCAGTAGGCTTTTAAATCTTAATATATAAAGGTAATGAATTCTAGCTTGTCACATGTACTAAAAAGAAATTGAAGTTTTGTGTAGTTCTCACTGCAGTTTTAGACATGCCCTGAAATTCTTTCAGAGACCAACTGCCTTGTCACTGAAGAATGCTTTCAGTATTACTGGTTGAAAATTTATTCTTTGTGAGATGTAAGTTTTACTGCATAAGAAGGATCTTGCATACCTTCAGTGAATAGTCAGGGCTTTCTATGGCATAAGGAAGGTCTGGAAGTCAGTTGATTTGACTTTTCTTACAAATAATTTACCCATATATTTGTGTAATATAATGAACTCTTTTAAAGAGCAGAATGGTCTTCATTGCCTCTGATAGGATTCAAAACTGATGTTTTGAAGTGTAGGCAGATGTTAAATAAGGTATGGTTCTGAGTATAAGTGAGTGAAAACCTTTGTATAAAGGGAGATGGGAAGAAGAGTTCTATTTGTACCCAGCACAGCCTGTTCAGCTTCCTGTGTGCTGCTGCTGTTGGGTGCTGGCAGAAGGAGGCTTGACATGCTGAGCTGTGCTGCTGCAGGAATGCTCCCTGGACTGGTTTGCCCTCAGTTCCGTGTGCCAGGCGAACACATCACCCAAACCATCCATTTCCATGATGAGGCAGAAATCGTGTGCTGGTGGTTTTTGCCATGGAGCCAAGAGAGCAAAGCAATAGTTCTTGTTCTGAAAAAGGGATCTTCAGAGTCTTGGCTTGAAGCCCAGTGACCTTTGTGTTTGATCAGGTAGAGCGTCCAAGCAGTGACTCTCCAGCTTGATTCTACCTCTGACAATGCACACTGCTTCTTCTCAGAGCAGCTTGGGGCTTCGTTTGAGGCTCCCCACACTGTTGAACATGCAGGACTTGATTTGGGATGCAATTTTGTCACACTGGCAATCTGTAATTTAACAGATGAGATGTCAAGTGCCAAGTTTTGTGTTGTCATAGAAATTTATTAAGCTGGCAAGCTTTGCTGTTGTAGCTCACTGGAAAGCTGTTTCAGTATAAGCCAAATGTTAGTGTTAGTTTATTGCAGTTCTTTGTGTGTTGCTCATTCACAATTGCTTGTTTTGGTGTACAGGGTTGAGGCAATACTGCCTGGATATACTGAGGCAAAATATAGCAGAGATGGTAAAAGTGCGTTTTTTATATTAGTTTATGATTGATGCTTTGAATGATTCTGACCTCTGATTGCTGCTGTGTGGTATTTAATTCATTATTCATCTTATTTACTTCTTTCTCACGGTGCCGAAAATCATTCTTCTGACTGAGCTGTTTGCTGGCTCTTTCAGACTGCAAAATGCAGAAACAAAAGTGGTCAGGTAGTGTAAAAACAACTGAGCTTGTGTTGTGAAAACCAAATACTACTTCATTTTCCTTGTGAACATAGTTATGTCGCTGCTACAGAACTTAAATCTAATTTAATACTGTTTTCCAGGTGCCATGTTTCAGAACAGACAAAGACAACTGAGAAAGAAGAGCTGAAGCAAGTAACACAGAAACAGATACAGGCTCATTGGGGGAAAAAAAATTGACCTGTCTCTGAGGTGACTAAAGGGGAATAATGGTGATTTTGCGCCGGGCTCGGCCGCCTGCTTCCGCCCCAACCAGCAATGAATCTTGACTCGCTCTCGCTGGCCTTGTCTCAAATCAGCTACCTGGTGGACAATTTAACCAAGAAAAACTACCGAGCCAGCCAGCAGGAAATACAGCATGTAAGTAAAGTGATACAGTGCTGCAAAATGAATTTTGGAAAGAGAATTGGAGTTTCTCTTCTCGTTAGTATTTGTACTCTGTGGTGCTCTTGTTTATGTTACTGTTTGTGATGTTGGAAATTGCAGGGTGTGTCTGATACTTCTTCTGGTTCATCTGCCAAGTCATGGAATACATCTCAGAGCTGAGACCAGTATTAACTTTGTAGTTGAATATTAGGATTAACTGCTGCTCCCGAAGGGTGGTATAAAAAGCTTTCCTAACTTCTCCAGCTTTCCACTTTTGGGCATTCAATAGAACACTGATTGGGAAGGGGAGGAAAATGTGTACATTCAGTGTTTAGAATTATTGCACTGAAAGCCTGAGTATGTTGTAATTTACCTCTGGGTTCTCCCTTGATGGAATTCTTTTTTCCTCTTTTCATTCAATGACTCATGGCTTGGTCATGAAACCTTTCAGAAGGCAGGCAGAGCAACTGCATGTTGAGACCCAAATGTTTGTGATTTTGGCAAGAATTCTGTTTTAATTGACCTTTTTAAAAATAGCTCTGACTTGTAGGGTGGACTAAAAAGCATTATCTGCAGAGGAGTGCTTAGGAAGAAGTGAATGCTACTGAGCTAGTTTTAGAAACTGGTTTAGTTCAGTTCCCAGCTGGGCCACTTAATGTTGAGTTTTTTTCCTGCAGAGGTGAAATCCTGCAACAATTTGAATCAGATTAGAAGGCCAGAGGGCTTAAGCAGTGAGTTTCTGTAACATTTGATGTCTTTAAAAGTGCATTCATTGCTTATCTTGAGGTGAGAGGAGAGTGATTTCAGCAGTATTGGCTTCTTTAAATGTAAGATGGAATAGATCTCTTGTAACTTGTGTAACTTTCTCATGTTTTTCAGTTCAGTACTCCAGGGGCTCATTTGGGATCATGCTGTCCTTTTGATCAGTGTTAGTTTCAACAGATGGTTTTTGCAGTAAGGTGTGACTGAAGCATGACTTGATTTGGGAGAAGATATGGTTGATCTGCCATTCACTTGGAGCCTAGCTCTCTGAAACAGGGACAGATTGTTCCTTACCCTTCAGCCAGGCCTTTTAGCTTCACTGTGGTGAGAGGGGTGAGAGACTGGGTCCTGGTCTGTGGAAATGGCTGGATTTCCATGTGTATGGTTATAAAGCAGAGCTAGAATTTCAAGGCTAAAATCCTAAAATCTTAATCCTTTGTTGTCTTTTTAAATTTTATTTTCTTGGTATTGTTTTACTTTCATGGTTGCTGGTACAATATTTTTTTAGTTGAAGAGAATATATGTGCTGTAACTCTGTTTCATGCTGTGCTGCTTGGGGTAAATATCTGGCATGATTCACTCCATTTTACAAAGTTTCTATCTAAGCATGTAGAATTGTAGTAATTCATTCTTTGAGTTCTTCTTGTCACAACTGACCAAAATGACACATTTAGATACATCACTCGAGTGTAACAGTGGCAAGCTTGAGTAGCTAATTTCTGTTTAAATGTGCCTTCAGTAGTCATTTAATATAGCTACTGCTTAAAAAAATAGAATATATGTTTTAAAAACTCAAAAATATTTTATGCATTTGTCAGACACAAATATGAAACCATGGCTTCCTCTGGAGTGAGATTGTGTGGTCTCCTCCTAACATGGTAAGGAGAGCCAGGTTGGAGAGAGGGGGAAAGGGCTTTGTGGATGAGTTTATCTAGGAAAGCAAAGCTTTTTGAATCTAGAAAAACAGAGGTATTTTTTGTCTAATCCTGTATTTTCCCAAACATATTACCAGATAAATACAAATACAAGTGGCTCAAGCTCTATCCTAAACCACAGACTGGTTGAGGTTGGAAGGGACCTGTGGAGGTCATTAGGTCCAACCTCCTGCTCAAACAGTAACTTAGATTGGGTTGCCCAGAAATTTATCTGAGCAACTTTTGAGTACCAACATGGATGGAGACTCCACAACCTTTCTGGGCAGCCCCTGTCAGTGCTTGGACATCCCTGCAGTAAAAAAATAGTATTGATCTGATTTTATGGCTGGATACAATGTAAATGTGTATCAAGGCTGGAATACAAAGGATTTTTTCAGGAAAACTGGCAATTCTCATTCCTCGTTTCCTGGAAGAGCTTTTTTGTGAATGTAGTTAGAGTTGAAATACGATACACTGTACTTTTAGCCTTCTCTTTCCTTCTTTCCTCTATGTTAAATTTTCAAATTTTTTGCCTTTGGAAGATACCTCAGTGCAAGGAAACAGTCTACTTCTGGTGCAGGCAAGTGCTGTGGATGGCTTTAGTATGTACAGTTTTCTTTGGCATCTGTTTACTTTGATGAATTCACCTTGGTCACAGCACGAGGCAGCTCCTTAGGAAATTGATCCAGCTTTATGTCAGTCTTGTTACTGCATCCAGATCTTCGTATTTGATTGGGTTGCCTAAACAAACTGCCTGTTTTCTGAAGCCTGAGCTAGGGAGTGGAATTTGCTGTCAATTCAGGTTTGCTGCCTTTTGCACCAATCTGAGCATCTTCCTAATCCTGGGGTATAGCTGCCTTCAAAGGCCCAGCTGTCACCACAGCTGGGCTGTTTACTCTGGACTGACATACCACAGGCATGTATATTATAGCCTCTGGTCAAGAAGCAGAGCTAGATTCAACTTGGAAGTTTCTTTCCAGCAGAATAAAACTTGGCAGCCACTGGAATCAGCAGGCTCTGAGGGAAAGGGAAGCATAGATGCAGGTAACAGTAGAAAAATTGAGATGAAAACAATCAAATATCAGAGCCCAAGCAGCCAGAGCCTAAAGAGCCACCCTGTTTGTTTCTTTGCACAAAGAAACTACTGTAAGCAAGGACGTTCATGATGGGTGAAGCAGTGGACTTGGTGGAGGTAGAGACCAGAGGTAGAGCTGCAGTCTCCTGTCTTTGTATCTCTCCTGCAGCTAAAGAAGTGGTAACAGGGGGAAAATGTTGCCAGTAAATGAAGGTTGGGTTTGTTATTAGCTGCTACTGTTTGACCCAAGAGGCAAGCTGCTGTTGGTTGGCTTCACATTTCTGATAGTATGGATTCTATTAAAAAGAAGTAAAGCTGTCTTCTTGGTTGGGGTGTAAAGAAAGGGCCAAGTTCGGAAACAGTCTGTAGCTATTTCAGACAACAAGCTGATGAGCTGGTCTGTAGCCAAGAGTTAAACTTAAGGTAAATGGTAGGGGATGCAAAAAAAAGGTAATATTGTTAAGATTTAGTAATGAGTGATAGGTGTTGTAAGTCGGTAAATGCAGGTAACCCATTGCACAGGTGCTGTTACAAGGCTGTGTTCTTGCAGAGTTAGGCACTGCAGCTGTGGGAGAAAATGGGAGAAAGTGAGGCCATGAAAGGGCTGCTTTGGTGACTTGAGGGTGACTTGAAAACCTGTTTTTACTTAGCTCTAAGAATACCACCCCTGAAATGCATGGCTTCTGCATCAGTAACTTGTGTCTAGATTCTCTTTGTTTATACTTCTTAGTTGCAAATACAGTTACTTATCTGGTTTCTAGGTTACTGATTAAAAGGAACATTTATAGCAGTTTTGTTGAAACTGTTGATGATTTAACTACTAGCAGTACTGCTGTATCCATGGTACTAGACCCAGATCTTGCTCTGTAATGACTGTTTGGTACCAAACTGGTTTTTTGATCCTTTTTTCCAGATTGTGAATAGGCACGGTCCCGAGGCAGACAGGCATTTACTACGCTGTCTATTCTCGCACGTGGATTTCAGTGGCGATGGTAAAAGCAGTGGCAAAGATTTTCATCAGGTACAGTTTGCACCAATGCATCTGTTTATTTGTTTTGATTGTTAAAAATGTGCAGTGGGATTTCATCCAGGTCAAGCACAAAGGCAGGTTAGAAGCAGTAGCTTCAAGCAAACTTCTGGTTATATGGCTTTTCAACTGCAAGCACTTTTTGCCAATCCTCAAATCAGAAGATAATTGTTGATATCTGACTTGCAATCTCTTGATCTGGAAAAAAACAGGTCGCATCAGTATAAATGCTCCTTTTACCACATGCAGTGCTCTAGTTTGAAAGCCTTTCTGTGTATTTTAAGAATTGTCCAAATCTATTAACTGACATGTCTGGTGCTGACTATGTCTATTGGCAGAAGTGTTTTCATCCTTAAGCAATTTTGCCACAAACTTTTTAGCTCCTAACCATGAATCAAATACTCTTGGGTTGTCTATTGCAATGCATGAGGATGTTTACAGAAAGCAAAACATTGCATATATGATGGAGAATGTTTCATCACTTTGTCAGTCTTAAAAGCTGACTGAAAGCAAATATTAAAAGCAAATCTGAAGAAAGTTTGAATGAAAAAAGACTAGTTAATGTTAGAGAGAATTTGGGTACTTACATAAGTACTTTATATTTCAGTTTTTCTGTATACAGTGCACAGTAGTTTATTTTTATAGCTCTGTTATAAAACTGAATCTTCAGGTTATCTTGTTATTTTCAGACTCAATTTCTGATCCAGGAGTGTGCGTCGCTGATTACAAAACCAAATTTTATCTCGACGCTGTCGTACGCCATTGACAATCCCTTGCACTATCAGAAGGTTTGTATGCTTCTTTGAAGAGGAAGAAAAGTGTCAGAAACTGCACTGAATTGGTCTCTAGGAAACCAGATTGTTTTCCCTTGTAGTAAAATTTTCAAAAACTGAGCTTGCCTGGTTGGTGTGAGGTTTTTTTTCCTTAAACTAAGTTAGTTAGTCAATCACTCAGAATGACTGTAAACTTTATTTTAATACTTCATCTAATGTTGGTACTTTTTGTTTATGGTACCAGAACCAAAACAAATCATCAGTGCTTCTGTTTCTTTCAATATGAAAGCCATGATAATGGTTTAATAGTGGGATATATGGAAAAAGCTTTTAGATGAGATTTATCCAAAAGTAGTTGGAAAGTTGTTTAGCCATATAATTTTTATGTTAGGCCACAGCAGAATAGTTATTAATATTCCAAGCTTGCAAATAGACTGTAGATAGTCTGACACATTGCAAATGGGATGAATCCCAAAACATCTTCCATGTTATTCTTCTTATCTGTTCCAGAGTCTAAAGCCTTCACCCCATTTATTTGCCCAATTGAGTAAAGTCATCAAATTAAGTAAAGTTCAAGAGGTAGGTGAACTCTTATGTCAAATTTTTTTTTACTTTTTATTTTTTAACAAAGCTAGTTAGAAAGGGTGAGGTCCCCTTACTTACTATGATGTTTTTGTTTGTAGGTGATTTTTGGTCTGGCTTTACTGAACTCTTTCAGCTCAGATCTGCGAGGTTTTGGTAAGTTTTCTAACGTACTGCTTCAGGGACAGCCTTTTTCAGCAGTGCTTTCTAGATGGGTAGGGAAACCTGCCTAACCTGACCTTGCAGTTAGGGGTGCCATTGGGAGGGGCAGTAGATAACACAGTCATCTTGTGTGAAGTTGAAGGACCATTTAACAAATGACTTGCTTGATAATGAATCAAACTGGGGCATTGTGATATCTGAACTTGTAGTTGTCCATTAATATTTGAGTTCTCAGGTACAAGATTTCTGTTTAAATCTGAACTGTTGTGGCTTGGGGTAAACAAAGTCAAATTAAGAGAATGGTAGCTAGCTAAATGAATCTCGTACTAGAACAGAATCCCAGGTTTTGACTCTAACCTCTTCTGTTTCCAAAAGCTGCCCAGTTTATCAAACAGAAACTCCCGGATCTTTTGCGCTCTTACATTGACGCAGACGTCAGTGGAAATCAAGAAGGTGGCTTCCAAGATATTGCAATAGAGGTCCTGCACCTTCTCCTCTCCCATCTCCTCTTTGGGCAGAAGGGAGCCTTTGGGGTAGGACAGGAGCAGATTGACGCTTTCCTCAAAACATTACGTAGAGGTAAGTGTGCTGTTCAGGAAGCCTGACCAGATGCAGACTTTGAGATGGATTTTTATGGCTTTCTGTCAGTGTGGAGTGCTGAAGTGCTGGGGAGCTTGGTGACTTAGATCTCAGTAAATTTTTGTACTTCTAAACTGACAGAAAAGTACCACTGTTCTGGTATTGTGTCCTAATGCACAGTTTTGCTTTCAGTGAACAGCAAATGTGGTCTTGTGTTCTTGAAAAGTTTTGATAAAGAAACATTGAGTAAGGGGTATTCAAGTCTGTGTTTGCTTTTATGTGGCATGGTATTTGTGGATTTAACTAAAGCAGCTCAGTGCACTGTAGTTGAAAACCCCCTTACAGAGTGAGGATCATACATTGCCATTTCAAACAGGTGCATTTTAAGCATTGTTTATTATATTAGATGCAGATCTATGAGGATACAGTAGCATGCAAGGGAGGTGCTTCTGACTTAGACTCTAGTTCATTTCCTAAAAGGTATCATTGGAGTCTGTTCTTTTCCAAAGCCAGTATTTGTTGTAAGCCTAACACATTAGAGAAGATTTGGACTCAATATGATAATTGAGCTTAACCCACTCCTTGGTTCTCCACAGACCTAGAGGAAGCTACCATTTATACAAGAGCAGAATATTTGTCCTAATTTTTTAAATATGACTTCTTTTTTCATATGCATTTTAATAAAGATTAGTGTATTAGCTTGTGTAATTCCTGACACTTTGCTTTGGGATATTGGGAACTCTTCTCCAAATGGCCCTGGAGGGTATGGAGATGTTACACGTCAATGGTGCTGTCTCAGGAAGGCCCAGCCACAGGGTGCCTTTGTTGCTCTCCACTGTGAGCAAAGCTCTGATCCACAGATCTGATTGTCTCATTACCTATCTCTTAAACTTGGCCTCTCAGGAAGAAAAAAAATGAGTATTTACTCTTTCTATGCCCAAGTGCCAGGCTTAGTTTTGCTGTGTTTCTTAGACTCAGTGGCAGATCCTTTGTTTCCTAATATTACCTGAGTTGGAGAAGTGGCTTTTGCTGGACTGCCGTATTGTTTCCTGCTCTGTTTTTTTTTGGATGACTGCTGTTAGTGACAATCTAGTTCTAAACTTACACCAGCACAGCTGCTGGCCTTTCGGGCAGCTGCAGAGCTGCAGTAAACCTGCATGAGCCTAGCTAGTTTAGTCTACATTCTTCTTCTCTAGGAATATCCCAGTAGAGAACTGACAATGGGATGGAGGGATGATGCATCAGTGCTCTCTTGATTTCTGCAGCATTAGGCCAACTCTAGCACAGCAGAGGAATAATTTTGAATAGTCTTTCACATTCAACTGGAATTCTGGGTGTTTTGACACTTTGTTGCTCTTGCCTTTAGATTTTCCCCAGGAGCGTTGCCCCGTGGTGCTTGCACCACTTCTATACCCTGAAAAACGGGACATTCTAATGGACAGGATCCTGCCTGATTCTGGAGGGATAGCCAAGACCATGATGGAGAGTTCTCTGGCAGATTTCATGCAAGAAGTTGGCTATGGCTTTTGTGCAAGGTTTGTAGGAAAATGCAGTTTTCAAGCATATAATTTTGGGTGGTGGTGGTGGTTTTGTTTCTTGAAGTAAAAGGTGAAGAACACTTTAAATACTAAAATAAGTAGAATCTTATCAAATATTATAAGGTTGTTTATTTGAATTCTGGTTGTATTTTGCTTTCTTCTAATGTGTGTTACATGCCTGTGGACACTGTGTAGAATTTTGTCATGGTAAGAAGTGCTACATAAAAGGATTCACATTGCTTGTGAAGGTTTCATAAGAATTTTACTATAAAATTACACCCTTTTGTAAGTGAAAATGCAAGTGTCTGGGTAGACATAAATTCCAGCTAAATCCCACTAGAGTGCTGGAAGAACTTTGCTCTTGCAAAACTTAGCCCTCCAAATGAACCTGCTTTTTTGTAAGGAGCATAAGGTAGAATTAAATGATTCTGTATTTCAAGAGAAAGACTATTGATTACTTTGGGGAGGTGATGAAATCTCAAAGGTATGAACATGAGTTCCTGTTTAAACCAAGAATTAAACCAAGAGGTAAAAACATCATGTATTGGAAGATACTGAATTATTTCCTTTGTTAACACATGCCTGCTAATAAAATAGTTTATATACTTATGCTATATAAGGCTTCCTGGCCTAGTTATGAAGTGTTCACAAAATGGAAAAAAAATTGAAAAAAACCCCTTCGGTTCTGAAGTTGAAACTCAAGCATCTGCTCTGTTTTCTCTCTTGTCTCCTGGGAGGTTTTTGCTGGTGCCCTCTGCTCAGGGATGCCTTGGCTGAAGGGCAAACATTCATAGCTTACCTTGGAACAGTGCACGTCAGCATTTTGAAATGTGCATTCTCAAAGCCTTTGTTTCACTTTTAGGTAGCAGAAAACTTGAGGCTTTGAAGCTCTGTATCACAGGTCAATAGTGGAAGTGCTTTTAACCAAGAAGAATGCTAAACCTACCTTGTGCTTTTGCTTTGATAGAACATAGTCTGTGAAACCTCTCTGTGACATCCCTGTCACTTCAGTACACCTGGCTTTGAACTGGAAATGTGGCACAGTGTATTTCATGGAAAAAATCGCAAAGATTGTCTACTGAATGTTTCTTCTTGGTTGTCCTGTAATTTTGTTATGTTGGATCATTTGACTGACTTGACTGAAGTCTTTTGCTGTGCTACAGTGAAACCTCCTTTCCTGTAAGATCTCTCTGTTTTGTTGCATCTTAGTGTGGAAGAATGTCGCAACATAATCATGCAGTTTGGTGTTCGGGAAGTCACGGCTGCCCAGGTTGCCAGGGTTTTGGGGATGATGGCTCGAACTCATTCAGGATTGACAGACGGTATTCCATTACAAGTGAGTGGCCTGTTGTGCTGGGGATTATATTTCAGCAGCAGAAGGAGTTAAAATGCTGGCCTCTAGGGATTTAACAATTGCTTGTATTATTCAATACTTGTACTTGTGACTGTTCTGCTGTAAATGTCTGTAATACTTTCATGAATGAAAGATTCTCAAGGTGTTAAACTGATATCATTACTAGTCTGAACTTGTGTTTATACCTTTCTAGTGCAGGGAGTTCTGTAGCCAGTGGGTGTTGAAACTGCTTTATTTTTTACTAGTGTTTGATTCAATGTGTTTGACTTGCAGTCTATTTCGGCTCCTGGCAGTGGGATTTGGAGTGACGGCAAAGATAAGAGTGATGGAAGCCAGGCCCATACCTGGAATGTGGAGGTCTTGATTGATGTTCTTAAAGAGCTGGTAAGTCTTGTGAGCATCTTGGTCTTTTATGTGGATAAAGAAGGGCATATCTCTGTATGATTATAAATCTTTTTAAGCTCTCCAACAGCCTGAATAGCTTTGAATCTCTCTAATGTAACTGTACTTAAATGCTGCGGGCTTCTTCCCTCAGGAACAAAAAAAATTGAGGAATTCTGGGAAATGGAAGCTACTTGAATGAATATCTTGAGGGCAGTTTGAGATTCATTCCATACTGCTCCCATGTATGCCATATTTCTGAGGGTTTTTGTGTTTCAGTGTATTTCTGACAGTGGAAAGTTTTGTGCATCAGACACCTTGTTCTGGAAAGCTTCTTACTGTAGGCAGTAGTGATGAAAATTAAGGTATTTTGTAGCTACTCATTCCAAAACTCTTCTTTATTGCTTCTTAGATATGCTAATGCTATAGAAATAGGAAAGTTTTTCCACTGCTTTATAAGCAGTGATTTTTGTAAAGAACTCAGTTAAACATGAGTACAGTTTCCTTTGCTTGCCTTATACGGGATTTTTTCTGTATGTTCCCACTAATATATGCAGAAGTCACTGTTTTGTTTTTCTAAACCTTGGGCCATAAAACAGCTTTGTCTCTGGTACTCTCATGTCTCTGAAATGAGTGGTTTGTTTTCCATAATGGCCACAGTTCCCTCCAAGCTTCCTCATCAATATTGTTTCACATTGTTCCTGGAAATACAATGAGTGCTTTACAAGGTCTTGGAGTTTACATTTTGCAAAAGGAGGAGCAAGTTCTGTTTGCCAGCAGATCATACTCTTCTGCCTTTTATCAGTGCGTGTGGGAGCCTAGGAAAGGAACAAGTTAGTATGCTAAGAGAGGAGCTATATGTTTGGGGGTTTTTTAAGAATTGTTAATTAAATGTTTGGAAGGAGAGACAGCTACTCTATTGCTGGGAAAGTGCAATTTCACAGGGTAGTTTAAAACATTAACTTGCATCAGATTCTCACAACTATATAAATACATCTCTTTTTAAAACAAAACCCTTGCTTTCAACTAAAAGTTGGGTGGATGTTAAGCTGGGTACAATACTGATGAAGAGGGATTCTTTCAAGACAGTACTGGAGATTGTAGTGTGCGAGGCTCACAACCCTTGTTTGTCTGGTTGCAGAACCCTACCCTGGACTTCAAAGTAGTAACGTATGAATTGGACCATCCAGGATTTCAGATTCGTGATAGCAAGGGCCTGCACATTGTAGTTTTTGGCATCCAGAGAGGGCTGGGCATGGAGGTTTTTCCAGTTAATGCCATATACAGACCTTGGAAGCACGCAGAGGGCCAGGTATGTTTACCAACATTTTTGCTCTATCTGTAGAATATTTGCAAAGTTCCTGAATTTCTTGAATGATAAATAGTGTGAATGTTTAGATAATCCTCATTTGAGACCTTGGCCTGTAAGGCACAAGCCTCAGGTGTGTTACAGAAGTACAGTGTGTGATTGACTGCATTATGTGGGACATGGTCATTTGCTGTGCACTGTTACCCTACCTTTGGCCCCAGCAGAGTTCTGTGTGTAGTGCAGCTGAGCATGGTACTACATAGCAGTGCTCTGGGGTGCTTACCTGGTTACACAAAAAGGCCACAGCTTCATGCAAACAAGTACACCCTCAGCATGTCTATACCCATCATTCTCAAATTCTAGAAGTATGAGGTTCAGTCTGGCATAAAACACACAGTGAAGTTTGGGTCATCCCTACTACTTAGTTGATTTATATCATTCTCAAAATGTGACACTTGATAAAGTAGAAGGAACCTGAAACTCTAATACCTAAACTACTTCTGACATCTTTTTTTTATTCCAGCTCTCCTTCATCCAACATTCCCTCATAAACCCTGACATCTTCTGTTTTGCTGACTACCCTTGCCATACTGTTGCCACAGACATCCTGAAAGCACCACCAGAGGATGACAATCGAGAAATTGCTACATGGTAACAAACCTGCTCTCAACTGCTTTTCATACATAGAGTTAGAGTAAGATTACTTGTCTGGTCAAAGTGGTGTTATCTTCATGCAGCCAGATTTATTGTAGCTGTGTACATACCAGTAGATCAGCCATTAGTATTTGTGACAAGTTTGATTGGTGAAACTATTCAGAGTATCAGAACTTTCTGTGTACTTCCATAATTTCTTGCTTTTGCTAGAGTCTTTGGCTTGTTTGGAGAGTTTCTGCTGATGTGTTTTGGCGTATCCTGCAAGCTGAAAGGAGGGGATAGAGAAGGTGGTTTGAAACTTAAATCTGTCTTTCCCAGGATGATATTAGAGAAACTTGCTCTACTTGTATGAAAGAAGTCCTAAAATTTAATTAGTAAATGCTGATTGGTATGACTTTCTGAGCTGACCTTTTACACCCTTTTTTTGGTATAGTCATGTAGCTTATTTCAGTACAGATACTTTCTTCAATTATATGGCCCAGAATAGGGAACTGAAGGATGAGGAATACAAGTAAATTGTATTTATTGTTTTACTTGTCTATAAAACAGGCAAAACTGAGTAGAGTAGAGTAGCTTCATTAACTTTCACAAGTGGGGACTTAGAGGTGTTTTAAAGTGTATTTCATTTCTGGAAGTATATTTCACGTTAAATTATCCAAGTAACCCACCTCAAGCTGAATTTTTTTTTACATCAGCTTTCAGTTCCCTCTCTGTAAAATAATTCGGAACCATTAAGATCTTGAGTTATTTTTTTATGGTTTCTTGCAGGCTTAATTGAACATGATAAGAGCTGCAGTGTCAGGTTGTTTGCAGTGGGTTGCTTTATATATCCTTACAGTTGCTGCCATAAAATACTTGAGTCCAGGATCTTGTAAACTTGCTGCTTTATCACTTTGTGCGGGTTGTCTATTTGTTTTTTCTTTTCTTTTGTTAGGAAGAGCCTGGATTTGATTGAGTCTCTGTTACGATTGGCAGAAGTGGGACAGTATGAACAGGTTAAGCAGCTCTTCAGTTTTCCTATCAAGCATTGCCCAGATATGCTGGTATTGGCCTTATTGCAGATCAACACGTCCTGGCATACCTTGCGCCATGAACTCATCTCCACACTCATGCCAATTTTCCTTGGCAACCATCCCAACTCAGCCATCATTTTGCACTATGCATGGCATGGACAGGTAAGTATTTTTACTGCAGTTTGTTCCTGTGACTTGAAAGCTTGTTAGGTTGAACAGTTACAACAATGTTTGTACTGGTTTATTAACTAGTCATTTTAAAACCCAAGAGGTAAATGGTCCATGGTTTATGCAGAGTAATGGGATGTCTCTTCCCTAACTTGATGCAAACTGTTATGGTTTGGTTTTCAATACTATTCACTGAGAAAATATTCCTGGAAAAGTACAGAAACACAAATTAAGTTTGACATTTTAAACCTTTAGCTTTAAACAAAGTTGACCACAGTTCTATTTTAAGAAAAAGGAAAAAATGCAAGACCAAACAACTCAAAAGAAACCCCCCAAAACCTCACAAGAGCATCACCTACCCACCCCCTCAACTCTCAAGTTCACACATTTAAAATGTAAAAACTTGATGTAGTAAGAAGTGAGAAGGTTTAAACCAAAATAATCTCCTTTGTACTTGCCAAAAAGTGTAGGCTATTCTAGACATAAAGAAACTACCTACACTGGAAGTTTCCAGATTCAGGATGTTTTCTGAAGACTTGGGAATGGATGCTGCCCTTTTTCAAGGAGAGCTTCTATGTAGGGATACGGTAGCTCTGTATGCAAATCCCATACTTCTAATGGATGTTTTGTTTGGTGTGGCCTTCATCATTGTGGGCACTGGTAGTTAAAGAGATGTCATACAAAATTTAAAGGGAAGGAAGTCTCTGGGGTTGGAGGGAATCTGCATTAGCAAACATGTTTCCCTATTCATCTACAGCAGAGTTAATGGCAAGAAGCTTGACCTCTGAGGTCATGCTGTAAATGTTTTATATTTTCTTGATGGAAATCTTTAAATTGAAGGATGAGGGTGGCATAGACATGAAGTGCTTTTTGCATGAGGTCTTGAAATGGCAGAAGAGGCAATTTTTCTACAGGGTAGGTCTCAGATCAGGGCACTGAATGATGATTGCCGTGGGACATGGTGCCATTCAATGACACCTTTCCTTTAAACAAAACCCTTGCTGCTGTAAAAATCTTACTTGTGCTGTATTTTGAAATTGCTCTTGTATGAACAAAGATCCAGATACTGTGTTTTCCTTTTTAAGGTGTGGTACTGAATTTTCACTTCAGGACATCGTGTCAGGCATAACATTTTGTAAATATTTGTGTAGTCTAAAAGCAATTTGCCTGTGATAGAGAGGAATTGTCCTGGACAGTGATAGGAAAGAGGTGGTGATGTGTGTATCTACCATTTGCAGTCAGCTACATCCTTTACTTGGAGCTCCTGGATAGTTTATTTTTGCATAGAAAGAGCTCAAATCAGAAGCAAGTTCTGAAGCTAAAGACTAAATATGTTTGTATTTTAAGCTTTTTAGTTGTGAAATACCCTGTTGAATGTTCACATAATTGATCCTGTTCCTAGAATCATGAAGTACAATCCTAATTTAATTCTCCTCAGGGTCAGTCTCCTTCAATTCGTCAGCTTATCATGCATGCCATGGCAGAATGGTACATGAGAGGGGAGCAGTATGACCAGGCAAAATTGTCACGTATTCTTGATGTGGCGCAAGACTTGAAGGTGAGTTTTGAAAAATATTGCCATTGTTTTTTGTCTGGTTTCTTATGCAGACTTGCTTGTCCTTTAACAAAAGCTAAGCTTAATTTAGATTAATTTAGTAAGGATTACATTGTTTAGGCATGTCTGAATACATTTGTGGCTGCTGTCCCTCATCTTAACAAAAGAAAAAAAGCCTACATTCATATGATTTGAAGTACTCTTCAGCTGAGTTGTGGTATCTGACTATAGAGGGTTCCATCCTGTCCTGTTGTGAGCCCAGGACATTTTACTTGGTATTTGCAGTGGGTTGGTTATCATGGCTTAGCTGACAAGTACCTTAGGAAGCAGCACAACAGAAGTGCTTGCTGAATGTAGCGTGAATCCAGGAGGAGCTTTGACTGTTTTAACCTTGAATATTGTTGAAATGAGAATGTAGAAAACATCAGATTTTTGTGTGAAGGTGACACTGGTAAACATAATGGAATGGAGATTTCTTGATAAAGATATAAAATCTATCTTAGATTTTATACATTGATGAAAGACTGGAAGTTGTGACTGATTTCATTGAGGGCCTTATTGCTTCCTAAAGTTAGATGCAAAATAATGGGGTGTCTCAAAGTGCAAGAGCACCAGCTGCTGCTTGAAGTCAGTTTTGTTTTAACAGTTACAGTGTTCAGAGATGACCTCTTGGAGCAGATATATTCCAAGTATCTCTGAAGTGGTTGAGGTCTGTTTGCAGGAAAATGGTAGGTTCTGCTGCTTAACTTTGTAGCAATATCAATTTGATAGGTCTTGAGCACTTGCTGGTGGTTTTTTGTATCACAGAGGAATTTAAAACTGTCAGCACAAGGTCACTTCAAAGAAGGTGAAGTCATGCTTTCAAATCAGAGCTCTTGCTTATTTGTTCCAGGAGTGAGCTAGAATTGAGGTTGATAGTACCAATCTTTGTTGACAAAGGAAGCATAGCAGCATGTCATAATAAGACTTCTTTACTAAAATATGTATGGGAACTAGAAAGAAAAGAAAAGAGAAAGGGTATCTGTGTCTTCACTAGTAGTCTTCTGATTTTCTTTCTTTAGGCCTTGTCAATGCTGCTAAATGGTACTCCATTTGCCTTTGTTATTGACCTTGCTGCACTTGCCTCTCGACGGGAATACCTCAAACTTGACAAATGGCTCACAGATAAAATTCGGGAGCATGGGGTAAAGCAGGATTTTTCTCTTTATTTTTGCACTCTTGTCAGTGACTAACTTAAGTCACTTTAACAATTTTATAAGTAGCTTTAAAGTTGTTAAAAGTGTCCATGGTCTGATAGTTCAATGTTTTCACTGAACTATAGTAGCTTAGTGGAATTCTTTCCATGGTACAATTGCCAAGTTTGAAACAGTGTCTTGGATGTGGTTTGGAAGATTAAGATAACATTTTTTCCTCAGGAACCTTTCATCCAGGCCTGTATGACTTTCTTAAAGAGAAGATGTCCATCTATCCTCGGTGGCCTTGCTCCAGAGAAGGATCAGCCCAAAAGTGCTCAGCTTCCTCCAGAAACCTTGGCGACTATGTTGGCCTGTCTGCAAGCTTGTGCTGGGTAAGAATTCTATAGCTTATACTGAAAGTGTAATCCGTTTGCAGGATTGGCACATGATCACAGCTGGTTTGGAATTTCATGTGGAGAATGGGGTTAATGAGAGTGTGTAAACTTGCAGGGATAGGTGCAGTAGTAAATTTTATTTTGAATTGAAACTCCTGTTGTAGGCTAGATTATAAGAGCTTGAGTATCGTCTTAATCATCAAACAGGTGAGATGATCTTGGTGACTAGAGGCTGTCTGGTTAGTCAGATAATCAGTTGTTAATGACTAGATAGATATAGGGGTGTAATTCAGATAAAGGGAGTCCGGGCCATGGCTACAGAATGGGACAGCATCTTGGAAAACAGTGGCTTTATAACCGATTTTGTGATTGTGTTAACCAAATATTTCTGTGTAGTAACTGCTTTGGCACAAAGGACTCATGCCATCCTTATGTGTAGGAGAAAAGTGGGGAGTGGTGATTGTAGTGTAATTGAGACTGAAACTAGGCGTATGTAACTTCTTTTGTCTTTGAGAGAAAAAGACTCAAAGTAGTCAAAGATGGAAAATATTGAACATCTTTTGCAGATCAGATTGTTTAGCTTAAGTCAAAAGAAAAGGGTTTGGATTTGAGGGCTGCTAGAGTCATGGGTAGAATACTCCAGACTACTCAGCCCTTCAGAAAACTCAGAAGGGCTGATGGAAACTGAAGTTGGACAAATCAGTCTTTAAATGCTTTGTACACACATAGTAAACGTGACTGAAAATTGTGAAACATTTGTGGTGTTGTTTCTTAATGCTGTCAGATCAAGGTGGTGTTGAACTGCAGCAATATTCTATTATAATTATTATAATTCAAGAAGAGGTAATGTAGTGCAGTGTGCAAGCCAGAGGGGCTGGAAGCTGGAGATGGGGATTGTTTTGCTGATACATTTTGGCACCAAATGAGGCTGGCATGTCCAAGTGTGTGTTACCTAATCTGGGGTTTATATTGTGTCCTTTGCCTTAGCCAGCGTGGTCTTGAAAGAGATAAGAAGCATCTTTAAAGGTACCCAGGATGATTCATGGTTCTCATGTAGATAGTAGGAAATTGGTACCAACATAGAGTTGGTCACAGTAAGTATTGGAACTGAAAGGGAATTTGAGGTACCTGTAAGATTTTTGGAGAAGGGGTTCTCCTGTTTTCTACTGGAACCTGTGCAATTGAAGTTCAAATGTTTCTGAAATATAATGGTCTAGCACATGTTTTGGTCTGGAGAGCTCACTCATTTTCAAGTCAAAGTGCATCTTCTGAGACTGTAGTTCACAAATGAACTTATATTCCTTGTTTTGCATGCTGCAGTGTCTGTGTTTTAGAGGTTTAATAGTTAACTGTAGATTTGAATTGCATCTAATGTCATTGTGTTCTGAATTTTAATGTGTTACCAAGTTTTATTTATTCCATTAATTCCAAACGCCACTAGTTCTCTACTGGCACAATTCTCACAGCCTTTGGTTTCTTTTTATAGCTACTTTTATTCCCTTTTATACAAGAATGTGACCTACTTGCAGTCATTTTCCATTAGTTATTCTCTTTGAGCTTTAGAAAGAAAAACCTTGGATTTCTTTCATGAAGCAATTGCTTTGATTAGCTTAGGTTTCAGTCACGAATGGAGGTAGGCGTTGTAAAGACTAGAAGGTTAAAATCACAGTAAATATTAAATACATTTGTGAGGGTAGCTGCACTTCACTAGCTGAAGGCTGCCAGCTCCTAAATTTGTTGGTTTAGGAGCCTGCTCTTTAATTAGGCTGTAGTTAGTTCTTGTCTTGTTTTGTGACCTGGGAGACACTTTTTTTTAGCCACCAGGTCCCTGCATGTTCTGAAACTTATTTTTGGTGCAGCTTGTTTATCACTAGTGAGCACTGCAGTTGTGGCATCATGTAACAGTGAGTCTTCAAAAAGAAATAAGTGTTCCTTCTATTACTGAGTGTTTTTACAAAATGAAGTCATGCTTGGTTGCAGGCACCACAGGCTGACCAACTGTGTCATTTATTAACAAGCTGCTTGTGAGAAGCCCTTCCCTCATGGATCTGCAGTGAGTTGGGAGGGGCAGCAGTGTCTTCTCCCCACAGTCATGTCCTGAATGGTCCAGGTGTGTCAGTGTGGGGAATGGTCATTTCTTCAGTCCTTGTCTCAAACAAGGAAGAGACTTCTGTGTACCTGTGCCTCAGGGATGAAAAGGCTTGTTCCTGCTTTGTAAGAAAGTGTTTGGGGGCGAAAAAGAGGAAGAGAAATGAACTTGTGATTCCAGCAAGCTGGAGCTTCCCTTGCAGTGACAATTTTGGTGCTCTAGACTCTGGTCCCTGGCTCTCAGCTCACCAACTTCATTCGCCTGAAATGCAGACTGGGATTTTTTGTGGGTTTTGGTTTAATTGGGTTTTTTGGTTGGTTGGTTTGGGTTGTTTTGGTTTTTTTTCCAAAAACCTGCAGTTCTGTGATATCTAAAAATAATGTGATATTTGCAACTTGATACAGCAGTGTGTCTCGTGACATGATAAAAAAGTTAACCTTCAGTCTGCCTAGATGGCAAGACAAAACATTAGTGGTTCTCTCCAAAGCACAAATGGCCTAACCAGTCACCATAAATATCCAGCTCGGGGATAGTAAGTCTGTCTTGTCCTCATTCTGGGCTTCCCTATTATCTGTCTACACCTGGTTGGAATTTCTTTTGCAAAAGCATGTTGTAATATTTAAGCACAAAACCTGCAAATTTAACCCCCAAAAAAGAGGAGGGCAAAAGACTGCAGTTGGTAACTACACGTGAACTGTAGACTCCCCTGATCCATTCCATGGCTACCTGAAGTGCTGTTTGGTCTTGAAATACCTCCTGCATCAGAAAAAATCCTGTGGTGCATTTCAGTTGGCCATACATACATTTAAATGTATGACTGTGGCATTGGGGTGAGGACAAATACATACCATAGATACTGAGGCTACTGTGTGACAAGCTCAGAGCTCTGTCTTCAGGTCTGGTTGTGCTTTCTGAAAAATAAATCTCTTTGGAGCTAGATTTCTGATTGCATTTTCATACATTTCCCCCCAAGCCCATTTGTTTTGAAGTCTTTGAAACAAAGCTCTGGTGAGAGGATGTTAGGAGTGTAAAGGACCTAGCTTGTGAAACAGTTATTAACATGTCCATTGCCTTGTATAGAAACCTAGTCACCCACAATACCTCCCCAGATACCCATCTCTCATGGGTGGGATTTTCCCCACACTGCAGAGTGGATGGCTGGCTTTGGAGGACAGCTGGAAGCCCTTAACTAATTCTGTGTGTCCTGTAACAGGATATCTGCCAAAGCTAAAGGCTAATCTTCAATTCTTCTGCCTTAATCACCATGATGATTTTCCCCTCTTTTTCCCTTTATCCCAAGAGCTGAGCAGTAAAATCTTGTGAAAATTGAGTTGAAATGAGGAATCTTCAGACAAGGTTAACAGAACAACAAAGCTGTATTAGGATAGTTGCACCATTACAGGAAGGAATCTACAGCTTTAGCTGTCTTTACCAGAAAGATATAACTGAAGTTCAGGAAAGCATAAATAATTGACTGTTTTTTTCCAAAAGGAAAATGTTAGTGTTCTGTTATTATGTCTGTGGTTAGGTAAGTCAGCAATAGAGTTGACTTTGCTTCCAGTTTGGGATCCTGGCAGTCAGCATGGAACACTTTGGAAAGAGGTACTGACTGCTTTGGGTTGTGCAATGACTTTGTGCCTAAGTTTGAGTTTTCTGATGTTTTTTGACTCTATTTTCCTTGAATAGTTAAATTTCCTGTCTCTGTTTGGGTTTAGTGCCAGTGTGTGAAGCACGTCTTTCAGTCTGTAGACAGATGAGTTCTAGTGAAGCGGGTGGTGGTATTTACCTGTTCTTTTTTTGTCTGTGAGTCCATAGCCCATGTATCTCATCTTTTACAGAGACTTTGTGTGTAATAACATTCAAAATGAGAATGACCTTAAATGGTGAAGTTTGGGTATGGAAAGAAACTATGAGGGGCAGTTTTGAACAAGGGATCACAGCATCACTATCTGTATTATAATTCATGGGGTTAAGCTGTTATGTAGCCTGTAACGTGGACAACAGCAGACAGGCTCTTCCAAGAACCTGTTGGAGCCGTGTAGGTACATATCCCAGCCTTCTGTAAGTCCTTATTTGCTGGGGTAACTGTAAAGGAGTATTTGAATCATCAAAAACAAAGCAATAATCTATTGGCAATTGCTGTAGAACTACAGTTTAAACTTTCCTATTTAAATATAGCTGTGTCTCTTGGGAGATGATCTAAGGCAAGTTTTTCTAATAACAAAATGTAGCTTTTGCCGGGGTTGTTTTGCAGCTTCTTTCTGTGAAATGTGGCCTCAATTTCTCTAGGAAAATCAAATAAGTTAAGGGCCTTATTTTTGTGAATGTCACATGGCTCACTGTCGTGCTTCTGCATCCCAGGAGTGTTTCTCAGGAGCTGTCAGAGACGATCCTCACCATGGTAGCAAACTGCAGTAATGTCATGAACAAGGCTCGACAGCCCCCACCTGGAGTCATGCCCAAAGGACGCCCGCCCAGCGCGAGCAGCTTGGATGCCATCTCTCCTGTGCAGGTAGAACCATCACATGCTGCATTTTCAGAAGGTTGTGTTGATTTAGTGCTAGTTCTGCTGTACTAGTTGAGCTCTATCTGCAGGACTAAGTCAAACATCATCTGGCTCACATAGTTTTGTGCTTGCATGTCTTGATAGCTTGCTTGTAACTAGAGAATAATGTCTGAGGGATGTAGTTCAGAACTGTCTCTCACTTCACTGATGTCTGTAAGAAGTAACTGTGAAGTATTATAGGATGGGAGCACTGAGGAGGGACAGATATTTGGTTTATTTAAGATAACTGAGGCTTTTTTTTAAAGTGCTAAAATTTACTAGGACTTCTGAGAATTAAGCACTGCCTTTGAACCTGATGTGTCTTGTTTGTAGCTTCACGGGCCAAGCCACAGTGCTAGAGCATAAGGACTTGTTATAACTGGGGCTCTTCAGCTCTCAACTGAACTGCTCTTTTAAAAACAAGGTACATTTCAGTTAATCCCTGCCACTCATCATCCCTTCCTCCTCTGGGAGCAACACATTACAGACAGGTTTTGCTTCTAGCAGTTACATTCAATGGCAGATTTTTAAGTGGTGTAAAGTATTTCACATGAAATAGCAGCAATTCAGCATTTAAGAATGACTGAATTGTCAGTAGATTATGTAAACTAAATGCAGAGAGTGGTTTTCTTGTGAATTCTTGCTTTATTGAAGTTGCTCATCAGATGTACCAAATATCTTGGCAACCTGCTACAGATAACTCATATGAACAAACAATTGAAATGAAAAGCAGCAATTTTTAGTCTGTAGTCATGTTGTCTTCTGGGTAGATAATAGCATTATCTCCTGTTCCCAGTCAGTTCCTTAACTTACTGCTTTGGCAGACTGTATTGTGCGTTCCCTCCTATTCATGAACCAGGTCTTAATGCTTTTTATTGGAGACTACGTTCAGGTATTTAGCTGTGAAAAGTGGGCATAAGAGGGTCCCTCAGACAGTCAAAAATACTCTTTAACTTTGAAATAGCTTTGTAAGTCTTGAGGTGGGGTCTGAGGTTGAAAACTGCAGCGCATAAACTACTCTAGTACAAAAATCTGCAAGTAGAAGTAAATGCTGCTTATTGTAAGCATTTACTGTTGTGTTACAGTTAACTACAGACTATGGAACAATCAGACTTTGTAAAACCTGTGAGAGAATAGAATTTCAGGGGATGGCAAAAGAAAAATAAAAGTGCATTCTATAGACAAACTTATCTTTTGGGGTGATCTGGATGACTTCAGAATTTACAGTAACTATGCAGAAGAGCTTTTCTCGGAAATGTTTTGATACATAGCCGTCTTTGTGCAAAACATGCCAAAAATCATCTGGATTGTGGTTTATGGATGTCTGTATAATCTTCCTTTCTTCCTTCAGATCGACTCGCTTGCAGGAATGGCCTCTCTTAGTTTAGGTGGCTCAGCTGCTCCTCACACCCAGAGCATGCAAGGCTTCCCTCCAAACCTGGGCTCTGCATTCAGTACTCCTCAATCACCAGCAAAAGCATTCCCACCTCTTTCCACCCAAAACCAGACAACCGGTTTCAGTGGCATCGGAGGACTCTCTTCACAGCTTCCAGGTACTGCTATTGCGGTGGAGTGTTTTTGACATGGCACAGCTAAGGCACTTTTATTGCTGTGGTTGGAAATACTGAATGTAACAGCCCACCCGTTGAGGGTGGGTTGGGTACTTCCTTCCATTTAAGGGTGGGAAGTCACACTGAACAAACAGCTGTGTCATATGGGAGGGAGTTACACTCCGATATGGAGCGAGGAGTCCTCACTCCTGGGTCACTGCTGAAACAGCACTTCAGATTGTTGCAGCTGCAATAGATAAAAGGTTTGAGTTGAGGATGAGTGTTTTTACAAATATCGCAGCATTGTTTTAGGTTGGGACAGAGACTAAGAACTACTTATGTTAAAACTGCTTGATATTAGACAGCAATGAGGCTGTCAAACTCTGACTTCTTGGAAATGGCAAGTGCTAGAAGGAGTGGCAAGTGGGTACTGTGAGGGTGCAACTGAGATGACCAATTGCTTGCTTGTTTTAAGTGGTCTTACTACACGTTTGCTATTAAGTAGGTGGTCTTACTACGGGTAGCCTGACTGGCATAGGAACTGGAGCCCTGGGCCTTCCTGCTGTGAACAATGACCCATTCGTGCAAAGGAAGCTGAGCACATCTGGACTGAACCAGCCTACATTCCAGCAGAGTAAGATGAAACCTTGTAAGTGGTAGTGTTGTCTGTGGCTGTGAAGTGTGACTGTGGTCTGCAGTTAATCTGTGTTTCCATCAGGGGAAGCTTGGATCTGTAGGTGGTATATGTTAGAAGTGTGGCTCTGGTATTATTATATTAGTCTGAAAAAGGTGCTTCTAAACTTGTATCTTAAGGGCTTGCCAAGTGGCCTGGGGGAGAAATGTTTAAAAAACCCATTAGCATAACAACAGAATGTGTTGTGGATTTGCATGAACAGTGTATTTCTGTCCTTTTTCTGCTGTGCTGTGTTTTGAACAAAAGTGTTGTCTGCTCTTGACAGAATTGTATATGCCAGGTACAAGGGTGTTTTTTGTTTCATTTGTAACAAGGTTAAACCTGGGTAAGGTCCTATTGCGTCAGAGAACTTGACATGTGAAGTAGTGAAATAGACTGCAACGTTCATATACAAATAAGACAAACAAAAGCTGGTGGGAAGATAGGAATAATAGTAAGGAATAAAGTTCTTAACACTAAGTCATTATCCTTAACTAATTCATGCCTCTGCAGCATGCTCACAGTGAGATGTTGAAGCAGTCAAATGGTCAGGAAACACAGTCATAGGCTAAACCTTCTGCATTGCTGTTACAGAGGAGCTGTCAAAGAAGCCACGTGCAACAACAGCAAAGTTACCTATCTCTACACATGTACAGTGGAGGTGGCTGTAATCACCATCAGTTTATATTCTGGGTCTTGAACATTCAATATAAACTTATTGGAAGCTCACTGGCTGGCCTGAAAGTCTGTGTGCAAGTTTGTGTGCATGTTAGTGTTGTGTAGCATGCTTTATTCTAGTCTGTTCTGCATTCAGTTATTTAGTTGTCAGTTGAGGTTAGCTTGGGATGCACTGGGTTCTCAGAGTAGAGCAGTGTGAGGTTACTTCTATCTTAGGATGCAGGTTTTTTGAATAAATTATAGCATATTGAAACCAGATTTTTAAATAGCAACTCCTGTCTACTGGGGAGGTTAAACATCCTGCTCTTCAGAAGAACTAGCAGTTCTGTATAGATTGGTGGAAGAGTTAAAAAGAACTAGATGAAATCCTGACTGTCTGAAGTTTTCCTGAGCATGATACCTGTTCCCTTTTTTAACAGCTGACTTATCTCAGGTGTGGCCAGAGGCTAATCAGCACTTTAGCAAGGAAATAGATGATGAGGCAAACAGCTACTTCCAGCGTATTTACAACCATCCACCACACCCAACCATGTCTGTGGATGAGGTGAGTTCCCTTCTGTAGCAGTTACAGCACCTGTCCAGAGACTTGCAGTAAAGTGGATCATAATTATTTGTTCATGTATTAGTTTTAGTGAGAAATAATTAAAGGGTCGTGGTAGATGTTTGCAACATTGTTTTTTTACTTGATTGAAGTTGTTTTCACAGTAAACTTGCAGTTGTTCATTACATTCAGCTTTGACTTCTCTGGACTGAAGATTTCAGATGTCTAATTAGCACTCCTAAAATGTCACTAAGTGGGAAGGATTCAGTGTGGTGTGGAAGCTTTTGTGTTGAAAATAAATGCTAAAGAGTGCCTTTAAATAGTCTGTATAAATTATCTTAAATATATTTGGTTTTAAACTATGTAAAAATGACTACAAGATCCAGATATGTGTCCCAAGTTCTACCTTCTGAGCTTTTGATAATTATTTTTGTTAGTCTCTATGAGAGTAATTATTGGTCTGATTTACTTACTCTTTGAAGTACTTCAAATTTACTTTTAATACATTTGCACAGTTATAAATTATGTAAGACACAACATTAATTTTCATTTTTCCAATTTGAAAGTAACGGAGTAGGCGGTCACAAAAAAGTTTTGCATGAAGACAGTCACTTAAAAGAGAACTGAAGTCTGAAGAGGAAGCTGGTTGTAGTGATGTAGTGTCTGTCTGCTGGCTAAAACGAAGCAGTTACTTTGTGGTTGTGGTAGCACAATGTACCTTAGTAGTTGGAAACACTCATGAAACATGACCATGGGAAAGGGCTGAAATAAAACAAATCTGTTGGTAACAATTTCCAATTTCTTTGCAGGTCTTGGAAATGCTACAGAGGTTTAAGGACTCCAACATTAAACGGGAACGAGAAGTGTTTAACTGTATGCTGAGGAACTTGTTTGAGGAATATCGTTTCTTTCCCCAGTACCCAGATAAAGAGCTGCACATAACAGCCTGTCTCTTCGGGGGCATCATAGAGAAAGGACTGGTTACTTATATGGCATTGGGCCTGGCCCTGCGCTATGTTCTTGAAGCCTTACGAAAGCCTTTTGCATCCAAAATGTACTATTTTGGTATTGCTGCACTAGATAGATTTAAAAATAGGTGAGTGTGAGATTTGTTATACTTCTAATAGTGCCTGTATTGTCTTGCAAACCTTGGACCTGCTCTAATGGTGCAGCTCGAGATTGCACATCTCAGTTTGGGATGTAAAGATACACTGACTTGAAACCAAGTGTAAATGTGCCAGTTAAAGGGTAACCTTTCTCAATAAAAATGTTCAGTGTGATACCTGTATAAGTGTGGGACAAACTGGGATGCTGAAGCCACACAGACTCTATAAAAATCAGTCAAGTGTCAAGTTAGATGAATGGGGTGCATGTAATTATGCTTCCCAGGTGCTTTACAGTGGAGTGTCATTTGCATTGTTCATTACTGAAGGACTGACTGGGAGCTAAGCTCTAGAACTTTGCCTTTACACCAAAAACTATTGCTAAATGATCTCAGAAAAAGTTAGTTTCTCAAAACTTCTAATGAATTGCAGATAGAGAAGATTGTGGGTGTGATGTGTGCTCTGGTTTGCTGTTAAAAATGCACTGAGACAGACTACAAATTACTTATACAGTATCTGTAAATATTGCAATTGTAATTGCAAACATTCAATATAAATACAGTTGTGTACTAGGTCAGAAGTATAGAGATATAGGAAGAGATGGGTTGCTGTGAATAAATCTTGTGCTTTAATGTTAAATTAATTCCTTTTAAATAGATTTTGCAAGAAAAAATATTTTGTAGGAAATGCTTTGTTTGCAGCACAGCTACTGTAAGGAGTCTAGAAGTAATTCTGTGGTGCAGTATGGGACATACCTGATATTTGTTTCTGTTTAATACTGTTTCTGATATGGGCTTATGCTTCTAACTAATGCATGTTTTGTCTGACAGATTGAAGGACTATCCCCAGTATTGTCAGCACTTGGCTTCTATTAGTCACTTTATACAGTTCCCACATCATTTACAGGAGGTGAGTGTGTGTGTAAGCAACACTAACTTTCTGTGATGTTAAATTCTTTTAGAGCAAATTTCTTTTTTCCTTTGGAAAAGCAGTCTCATCTGTGGCGATTTTAGACCATGTACATCCACAGAATCGAATGCCTTTTCTTGAAGATTTTTGCTCTGGGATAGGGTGGGCACATGAAGGTGCCTTTCCTGCTTACATAAATCTGTTTGGGTTGTTTATGTTGAAATAGCTACCTGAATATAACTGCATGATCAACCAATGCACATCATGCATGATGGTTTTAAAGTGTCTCAGTGGATTCATATTCCAGTCCCTTAAAGATCTGGAGTTTGTCTAAAACAGAAATCATTCAGCTGGGTTTATACAGTTTCATACTTAGACCTGATAAAATAATCCAGGAAAAATTTCTTTGCTGAAGTTCTGATGAGAGCTGTGTGAATACCTTGTTGTCCAAAACAGTGCTCATCACATGGTGTCTGCCTTGAATGTGCTTTTATTGGTAGAGAAATACAGAAAAACTAATCCCAGTGGCAGGGATTAAGAGCATGAGCTAAATAAGGAAAAACATTCAGTTCTACCACAAGGTATAGGCTCACACACGAAGCTGTGCAGTCCAGTAGCAGTTTTGCTTTCACTAACAGCTTTCAGACTGTACCCCTTAAATGACAGCCTGATGTTTGCAGTTTCTGGGGAAATGTATAGCAGTGGGGAAGAAACTCATTTTCCTATGGGACTATTTCAGAAGATGTAATATCTAAAAGTTGGCTATTTCTGAATTGTGGTTTTTCTTATTAATGGTGAGCTTCAGACTATTCTATCTAGCTGTTGGAGTCCTTGCAGAAGACTTCTTACTTGCTTTGTAGCCTGCTACTTGATATTCACACATTGCTCTTAGGCTCTTTCTTCTCGTTTGTTCTGCTGTTCTAGGTCTGGAGGGAGAGGGGTGGAGTTTTTTTAGGTAGTGCTCTGTAAAGTACTAAGCATGTTAGGTCTTGTGATGCTTGACATCAACTTGTTGAGGCCAGAGGCAGAGCTTGAGGCTCCTTTGCCTTAAGAAAGTTCCTAGTGACAAGATGTGCTTTATCAGGATATACAGCTGTATTTACAGATTCCTTTATGGCAAGACTGTCAAATATTTTAATGATCGTTGGCAAACCTTTATATAGTGCTCATGCTAAAAAAATCAGCCTATAGTTCTGTTGCTGCATGTGAAATGATTTATGTTCTTGTTCACCCTATTTTAGTACATAGAATATGGACAGCAATCCAGAGATCCTCCTGTGAAGATGCAGGGTTCAATCACCACCCCTGGAAGTATTGCACTTGCCCAGGCTCAGGCCCAGGCCCAGGTTCCAGCAAAAGCTCCTCTTGCTGGCCAAGTCAGCACTATAGTGACCACCTCAACCACCACCACTGTTGCAAAAACCATTACAATCACCCGACCAACTGGAGTCAGCTTCAAGAAAGATGTGCCGGTGAGCATTGTGTCATTGTGCTCTTCCTAGAGGGACAGATGCTGCTCTGGACTAAGTACATACAGACAGAATCTGTTTTAATTTGTGTACTACAGATTTTCAAGCTGTGATCTTTATTTTAGATTTAAAGCATATAACCTTTTAAAATACGGCAAACATTTTTGTAGAGAGAAGGCATTTTTCATCATCAAACTACCCAATTCCTTTGGGGTCAAGTTGAAATGTGTTCTTGAGGCTGTAATTATCCTAGACAATTACAGAACCATCATTTCTGCTCATGACTTTCAACAGGACTCTTAAAATAGTTGTTAGCTGCTATTCTGCTTGGGACTTCAAAACACTTAGTGCACACATCTGACCTCACAGTTTCAACTGCGTTAGGTTTTTCACATCTTTGGCCACTTGTGTAAAAACTCTGAACTGCTTGTCAGAGTTATTACAGGGTTGGCAGATAGATAGAATTGGCTATTGCACAAAGTTTTGGGGCACACTGGGTCCCATGTGGATGTCAAGGATGGGCAGTGCTGTTCTGTATGATGGCTGATGGAAACTCCTGTCAGGATTGATACTTAAAACTGCATCACCTTTTCCCTTAATTGCAAAGTACCAGGTCCTAAAACCCTGGGGTCCAGACCTGCAGCTGTAGAGACCAGGGTCACATTCTTCATCTGGCATCTCAGAGTGAGAACCTGGTCTCAGAATGAAAGTCTGGGGTTTCTCCTTCCCAAATCAGCACTGAAGTGCTCCTGGAGACTCCCTGCTGTGTTAAGTGCTGCTCCCTATTCTGTTGTGATTTTTCTTCAAGCTGTAATTGTACAAAGGCTTAAAGGCCTAAAGGGTGCCATTGTAGGGGCACTTATTATATGTGCATGTAGAGGCTTTTTCTGCAGCAGCATTCTTCTTCTGAGTATTGATCATCATTTTTAGAATAAAAAATCACTTGGCTCCTTCAGAGTGCTGCTGAAAATGCATCTGAAACAGCAGATGTCCCCTGATAAAGCTTCATTCTATTTCTGCTTGACAAAACAGAAGTTTCTTTTGATGTCACCTCTAGGTATTGTTTATACTTAACTTCTTGTTCTCCCTCCAGCCTTCCATTAATACTACCAACATTGATACGCTGTTAGTGGCAACAGATCAAACAGAGAGAATTGTGGAACCTCCAGAGAATGTCCAGGAAAAAATTGCTTTCATCTTCAATAATCTGTCTCAGTCAAATATGACACAGAAGGCAAGTATGAAAGAATGCTAGTAAAAATAATTTTTATACTTTTAATTCTTTTTTTATATATTTATTTTTAAGTGTGGGCTGATGATACTTCTACAAAATTCTGACTTGAAAAACTTTAGGAGGGAGCACACTGTAAAGAAATCATAGTTCCCAGCACTTTCTGCTTAAACATCTTTGGAGAGAAAATTTTCCAGGGAGAGGAGAGATGGGTGAAAGATACCGGTTCTTAATCTTAAATGAGCATTCACATCATAAATGGATTGGGTACCATTAAACATTGCAAGATTAAGCTCTGGTATTTCAATCAGAAATTAAGGGAATTTTTCTGAACTAGTTGAGGTGTACGGTCCTGCTGCCACCTGTGCTGTTGTCTTGTGGATGGATGGCCTGAACTTGTAAGGTCACAACATTTATTACCAGTTTTCTGGTAAAAAGCTGGGAAGTGGAGGAGAAGTGAATTGTTAAGCCTTGCTGATTTCATGATTGAGTCTTTACTAAAGAGACACTGATTACAAATATTTGTTTTTTTGTAGAAAAACAGTATTAGTGTTAGAAGCAATTGACTGACCATGAGCTGTGTGTTGATCAGATCTGACCCCAGAAGGGTTTTGATTATTTTCTCATCTGTTTTGTGGTGTACTTTGTCTTTGGTTTGAGCACAGGTGGAAGAACTGAAGGAAACTGTGAAAGAAGAGTTCATGCCTTGGGTATCACAGTATCTTGTGATGAAAAGAGTCAGTATTGAGCCTAACTTTCACAGCTTATATTCCAACTTCCTCGACACACTTAAGAATCCGGAGTTTAATAAAATGGTTCTGAATGAAACCTACAGAAATATCAAGGTGAGTAGTTCAAGTTTTCTAGAGGCAGCACAGGAGTGTGTTGTTCTTCTCATGCTATTTGTTTGTATGATGCTGATCCTCAAATATAGATTATCATTCACAAATCTACTTTCTAGCTTACCAGTAAACTTACAGGCTATCTTTGGGAATACTAGGATTCTTTTCAGTTAGGAACGTATGAAAGACTTAAATTGTATAACAGGAGGGCAAATTTGCATTTGAATTCATTTATGTAGGTGGACTTCAAATTTGTGTGAGGTTTGCAAATTATAACCCAGGGGAAAATTGCTTGCAGTCTAGTTGTTTTCTGTGCAGGAAAGTACATAGATAGAAAACCACGCTCTGCTCTTCTGGCCCAAGAGGAATAGTGGGGAAAGGGTGTGTTTAGAAAACAGGAGTGTAAAAGACAAAAAACTTATTGGAGGGCTAAGATAATGTGGACAGGAGGAGGAAGCAGTAGCCCAGAAGTGATGACCAGATGAAAAACAGCTTGACAAGAAAGCACTATTTTTAAACCTGTTGGTGGAATGTCCTCACCACCACGGGTTACGCTGTAGTGCAAAATCATCTCCTGAATCTTGAGAGCACAGCTGACCTTGCTCTGTACAGCTGCTGCCCCTCTGAAGTTCAGGAACAGAGCTAACAGCAGAATACTTGTTTTATGATTTATGACATGATTTAGGTTTTGACATGACATGGTTTCCCTGGAAGGTTAAACTGTAGCCTTCAAGTCTGTGGTGCAGCATTAAGAGGAAGCACAAGTTAAACTCAGCTATGGGAGTAGTTGTAACAATCTCAACAGAGTAAATGGTGAGGTGTGGGAAAGTGTAATCCTCTTTTATTGATCCTTTTAAAGAAAGGAATTTTGTAGTCATTACAGTGCAGATTTGCAGGGTGTTGAAGTGAAAGCTGTTCAAGTATCTCTGTAATGTGACTGAAGCTCAGAACTTAACGTTCCAAAACTTTGCCTTTATACATCAGCTGTTGGATTTGGTTTGGAGTCTGGTTATCTTCTGCTTCTTGCTCAAGATGCTTTTTTTTTTTCTTTGTTAGGTGCTATTGACATCAGATAAAGCTGCAGCCAACTTCTCAGACCGTTCCTTGTTGAAGAACCTTGGTCACTGGCTGGGAATGATAACAATGGCTAAAAATAAGCCCATCTTGCACACGGTGAGCTTATATGTTTACAGATTTCCTTGGCATGAATCAGTATGTTCTTATGCTGTAACATAGGCTATTTGGGAAATCTTAGCACCTTTCTGGTGCCTCTTTTACTTGCCAAGTACAAAGTATGACTCCAGAACTGGTTATTTAACGCTTCTAAATGGCTTTTTTATATCAGAAGTAACTAAGTAGCTAAATTTGTTTTGGCAAAAGCTTCTTAATCCATGTAAGAATGTAGCTGTGTAAATCTTTGTTCAAAGAGTTTACAGACTGCTGCTTAGCAGTCTGTAAAATTCAAAGGCTATTTTGACTCAGCCGTGCCTGTATCTGAAAAGGAAGCAGTGTATTAGTGGAACTGTGCAGTGTGTTTGCTGTTTTCTCCACCCTCATTCCCACTTCACTTGTTTTTCAGGATTTGGATGTGAAGTCACTACTACTGGAAGCTTATGTTAAGGGACAACAGGAATTGCTTTATGTAGTGCCATTTGTTGCCAAAGTCTTAGAATCCAGTGTCAGGAGTGTGGTAAGTGTCTTTGCAGAGACAGAGTTATTGCTCAAATGGCAAAACATTGCAGGAAGTAACCAGCTTTTGTCACAAAATGAAAACTGATTGAATTCTGTGGAGAGAAAGAAAAGGGATGTAAAGGGATGTAAAAGCATAAAGTGAAGGAGTTTTGTTTGGAGGGAAAGTACATGACCATGCATTTTTGCAGCATAAATAGATGGTGTTAGCTGATATGTAATGTGGTATCCCTAAACAGAACTCTGTTGAGAAATGGAAGGATGCCATTGAAAAGGTTCTAGGATGTATTTTATTTCTCCCACCCACTTTGATCCTGATCAGCCTGTAAGTTCTGCTTGATGTAAACTGATCTTTCAAGAATGACTAGGTCATTGTGTTTCCAGTTTTTCACTTAGGTTCCTAATGTATTTCCAGTTATACTGAATTACTGAAATAATTATTACTAAAATACTAAATTCAGCTCTAACCACAGGTGTACAAAGGTTTCCATGGCTCTATGCACACATAGCTGCTTGTGTTTAAACATTTCGAGTCAATTATAAATTAACTAGATGATTCTGTAATACTGCTCTCTTCTTTCTCTTGTAGGTCTTCAGGCCTCCAAACCCATGGACAATGGCCATTATGAATGTTTTAGCTGAGCTGCATCAGGAACATGATCTAAAAGTAAATTTCTGGATTTTTTTCTGTACCTTCTGAGTGTAAGGTTTTATTGACATATTAGTCAAGAAGGATGTTGTGAAGGACTAAGCAGTCCTTCTCACTGCTTTAGCATGGGGAGATTGCTTGGGCATTGCTTAATTTGGTAGAACTTGGATGAAACTCTTCTCCATGAGGTTGGCATCAAAACAGTTGTCTAATCCTCAGCTGTTATTAGTCTCTGAAAGGGGTGGGATTAGAATGGGGAGCTTGGGAGTCAAGTGGCTGTGTAGATGTTTTTGGTATTTTCCTTGTGGCATGACCTAAACTAGAGCTGTTTTGCAGTTGAATCTGAAGTTTGAAATTGAGGTGCTTTGCAAGAATCTTGCACTAGACATTAATGAGCTGAAACCTGGAAGTCTCCTGAAAGATAAGGATCGTCTGAAAAATCTGGATGAGCAGTTGTCTGCTCCAAAGAAGGATGTGAAGCAGCCAGAAGAGCTGCCACCCATCACAACAACTAGTAAGTACATCTCACAGAATCCAGAACTGCACTGTTAAACTAAGACAGGTTTTGCTATCCCTTAGAGTCCCCTCTATTAACAATACAGCGAGTGCTAAAACCATCATAATAAACAGCTCTCTTAAAATGTACTGAAGCTACTTTGGAACTAATCATTAGGCAACTGGAGAATGAAAGTTGCTTGGTAAGTTTAGGAGGCTTCATGACCAAATTGCAAAGCTTTTGTTTCTTGGTTGTTTCCTGGTTTAAATAAGAATGATATACCTGTTTTATAAGCAGTTGCTTTTCACTAGTGTCTCAATACAAACCTACTTATGTTCTCCAGCTGCTTCTACAACTCCAGCTACCAGCACCACATGTACAGCCACGGTTCCTCCACAGCCCCAGTACAGTTATCATGACATCAACGTCTATTCTTTAGGAGGGCTGGCTCCACACATTACCTTAAATCCAACGGTAAGTTTTAGAGGTGATTTAGTTTGCTAAAAGAATTCTTACAGCCAGGGTTGATGCAGATCTCAGCTGGTGGGAACTGTCAGGACTTAAGTAAAAAAGGGGCCTCTGTGCTTCTTTTATCCAGTCAGCAGCTCACCTCTGAAATCAATTTTTGCGTTGTTACTCAGCTGCAACTTGGTTAGAAAAACAATCATTTGTCCCAGTTTCAGATTTACCAAATACTATAATAGCTTCATGGGGAGTACTGCACAAGCTATGACAGTGCACTTGTAAGTCGTTCAGAAAATGTGTCTAGGGTAGGTGGGATTCCAGTGCACTTTATTCTCTCACCTTTCCTAATCCCCTGCAGATTCCGCTGTTCCAAGCCCACCCGCAGCTGAAGCAGTGTGTGCGGCAGGCGATCGAGCGCGCGGTGCAAGACCTTGTGCACCCAGTGGTTGACAGATCCATCAAGATTGCCATGACAACCTGTGAGCAGATAGTCAGGAAGGACTTCGCCCTGGATTCGGAGGAGTCACGGATGCGTGTGGCTGCTCACCACATGATGCGGAACCTGACTGCTGGGATGGCCATGATTACCTGCAGGGAACCTTTGCTGATGAGCATAGCTACCAACTTGAAAAATAGCTTTGCTACTGCTCTGAGGGTAGGAGCCCCATCATTTGAAGTCAATTTACGGGACTGTAGGCGTCCAGCATTAGTAAATCAGTTCTCCACAGTACAGACTTGTTAATTAATTCTGCAGCTTAACTACCATGGGGATGAATTCACTGGGTAAAAGTTTCATGACTCTTGTGGAATTACAGTGGGAAAAAGTGTGTTGTGATTCCAGGTCAAACACTTAAACTGAGATGGTAGATCTTTCTAAATGGCATATGAACTTCCTGACTATCTTTTTATTTCGCCTCAGTTGTTCTCTTCAGTTTAATCACATGATAGAAGCCTTGGAGGCTTGAACTTTCTGCAGGGTTTGAGGCAGAAAAGCGGAAGTGGGGAGGTCTGAATTGATTTTGGTGATATCTTGGATTGTTTCAGCATGCATGCTTCAGGCAGATTTTATTTACTTGTGCAGATAGGTAATTTAGACTTCTGAACAGCTTGTGAATTAATTGAGTTTTCTAGAGGCTATTATCAGCTCTCTTAATGAAAAAAGTTTGAGCTAAACTGTATGGAACAGCCTGTGAACTGCTGACCACAACTGCAGGTACCACACGGAATTCTTGCCATCAGTGTCAACAACAGGCATAAGAGTGTAAGGATCTTGGAAAGATCAAGACACAGCTATACTTTCAGCAATTAGAAATTAATCAGTTTTTTTAATCCCTGAAGACATATGACATTGGTACAAGTCCAGTTTTAATCCAAGGAAGCTTTTTAAGGGATAAGTGTAGAAAACATTTTGTTGCAGAAAAGGCTCTGTATGAGTCATCTCAAAATTCTTACCTGGTTTATTTTAATGAAGTGGTTTAACAGAAATAGTGTAATTTTTAGGAATTAATGAAAGAGCTCTTAGCCAACAAGGAAGTCCAAATAGATGGGACAGGCTGCCTTTATAGATGCATTCCATTTCTAGTGGAAACTGCTGCTCTTCACCCTGGAAAATAAGTGCATCGGTTTAGAGGTCTCATAAAGCAGACTGAGAAGGGAGGAAGAAAATCTGATTCCTTATCAGAAAAGGAACCCACTGAAGAAGGCTTAGGACTGCTGTTTTGCACTGTTAGTGCTGCACCTTTATATCTTCCAGTTGTAACCTAGGAAGTAGGAAAACTTCTACTGTGATGCAAAGCCTTCCCTGAATTAGCATCACTCTGTCTGTCTAAAGCAGGCCTTTATTTCTGTGCCCTGGAGATGGGTAGGTGGAGAAGATGGAGAACTCCTGCTGTTTTGTTCCTTGTTGAAAGTCTTCACTGTCGTCTTGCCTACATGTTTTATTCAAAGCTATGCAAAATTAAATTTAATATTGTATATTCTATGGGAAGGGACTGTGGTCCTAAGAGCATTCTTTTTTATTGCTGATGTTCTGTATAAGCAGCGGTGCAGATTTTAAGGTTAGTAATATACAGGGAAATTTTGCATCCTTCACTGATTATTGTGATTTTCAATAGGCAGCCTCCCCACAGCAGAGGGACATGATGGAGCAAGCAGCTGCCCAGTTAGCACAGGATAACTGTGAGCTTGCCTGCTGCTTTATCCAGAAGACAGCTGTGGAAAAGGCAGGCCCTGAGATGGACAAGAGGCTCGCAACTGTAAGTATGGGACTCTGTCTTTTAGAAATATTCTGTGTGCTCATACACATCCAGATGGGTGTCTGAAATGCAGTGTGGTGTTTGTGTTTTTCCCAGGAATTTGAGCTCAGAAAGCATGCTAGGCAAGAGGGGCGTCGCTACTGCGATCCTGTTGTGTTAACGTACCAGGCTGAGCGGATGCCAGAACAGATCAGGTTAAAGGTGAGCTCTGGTCAGATGCTGCTCCTGTCTCCCTCCTGATAAGGAAAAGTGGATGGCACAGCATCAGCTGAGTAATCATATATTGTTATAGTCTAGCCTAACAGCGCAGCTGCTGTTATGTTGATTAGTATGGAAACACATAAATATGTTATTCCAGAATGAGTGTTTATATCATTTTCTGAATTCCTTGAGTCTCTATTCTCTGCATTTCCTCTCATTGAAAGATGGCTCGTCTGCTTTGTTGTCTTTATATTTTATTTTCTTTTGTCTCCTTCTTATTTGCTTCCTTTAAAAGATGTACCATATGCTTTCCACAGAGCATTTCTCAATATTCTGTTATTTCTGTTTCTGGGGATGTGAGTTTCACTTTTAAAGCAAAATCCCCCTGTTAGGAGGTGTGGCAGGAGAGATAGGACCTCAGTGCAGAGCAGCTGAAGCCTACTTGATGTCTAGGCCTCTCTGTTTAAGAGTAGCTGCCTATTACACAAGCTGCCCTCATTTTGTACTGGCTCAGTGCTTATCAATGAATTAAATGCCTGTTGTTTCCACTGCAAAGGTTGGAGGTGTGGACCCAAAACAGCTGGCTGTTTATGAAGAGTTTGCACGAAATGTCCCTGGCTTCTTGCCCACCAATGACTTAACTCAGCCTACAGGATTCTTGGCTCAGCCTATGAAGGTAGAGGTTTCTGAATTAATCAGCTTGAGAGTACTATAGCATTTTTAGAGACTGTTGCAGAGCTTGTGTTTTTGCTCAAAGGATTCATAAGGGTCAAATGTATTGCTTGGGGACAGTGATTGGAAAAAATGCATTTGTTCTAAAGACAAAGTAATCGCAACATAAAACTTCCATCCAGTCTTAGGGATTTGTAACCCAAATTGGGACAAATTCTGCAGGTTAGGGTTACTACATGTAGTTTTAGTTGCAGTGAAGCATTTTATTCAAATCTCAGATTACTTTTGCGGGAAGGTCATGGATGGCAAGCCTGAATTTTAAAATAATTAACATCGTTTTTTATGCATACATAAGGCTTTATTGACAGAACAAGGGGGATTGGCTTCAAACTGTAAGAGGACAGGTTTAGATTAGATGTTAGGAGGAACTTCTTCCCTGTGAGGGTGGTGAGGCACTGGAAGAGATTATCTGAAGAAGCCTGTCTCTGAAGTGGCTTTAAGCAACCTGCTCTAGTGGAAGATGTCCCTGCCCATGGCAGGGCAGTTGGAACAAGATAGTCTTTAAGGTCCTTCCAACCCAAACCACTCTGTGATTCTGACTGATAGAATTATGTGCTGGATTTTTTCACAGCTTAATTTGCTCATATGTATGTAAACCACAGTACTATAGAAGTCTAAATTCTGGATGCTATAATTTCTGAAGGAGAGCCAGTCAGTCAGTATTTGAGTGTCACAAATGCAGTCCTTGCAAAAATCATTGATTTTCACTTTCTCTTAAGCAGCAAGCTTGGGCTACAGATGATGTAGCACAAATTTATGACAAATGTATGACAGAACTGGAGCAGCACCTGCAGTCCATTCCACACACCCTGGCCATGAATCCTCAAGTCCAAGCGTTGCGAAGCCTCTTGGAGGCGGTGGTAGTGGCTCGGAACTCCCGGGATGCTATTGCTGCACTTGGACTACTGCAGAAGGTGAGTGTATACAACTTATCTCTGTAACAACTGGCTTAGTTTTTTACTCACCCAGCTCATGGATTGTGTTGCTGGCGACCTTGTTTCTTCATGCATCTTGTGGAGCTTGCTCGGTGGACAGTACTGAGCTGCTGTCTTTGGAAATCCAATAAATAAGATTGGGAGGAAGCCATTGTATTCACTTAGGGTATTGTAGACATGGTGTCAACACTGCTTTGGAAGAAGCAGGTGTTCAGAATTGTGGGACTTAATTTTGTTCAGATATAGCAAGTAGAGATCTGTTGCAGTCCAGAGTGGTCTGATTTCAGGATTATTTGGAGGCTAAAAGGGTGTTTGAACTGCCCTTGTAGATAGATAGTACTGAGCATAGTATTTTGCAGTAACTGATAAATGACTGCATGGTGGGTTGACCCTGGCCAGCTGCCCAACATCCATCCCAGCTGCTTCCTCTTTCTGCTTTTCTGCAGGACACAGAAAACACAGAGAAGACTAGATGACGTTTGTTCAGATTATGATAATTGAATAGGGAAGGTAAAGGCTATGTGCACAAATGTAACTAAAATCTCTACTGTCCATCAGCAGGGAGATGTCCAGCTACCCCTTGCAAAGCAGGGCTTCAGCATGTGTCACATTTCCATGGAAAGGCAAACATCAAAACCATTTTCATCCTCCAATCCTTTTTCATCCTCCTTTCCCTGAGCTTTTATTGCTAAACATGATGTTGTATGGTATAGGACATTTCTTTATTCAGTCTGGGTCAGCTGTCCTGGCTGTGTTGCTTCCCAGCCTCTTGTCCATCCCCAGCCTACCCACTGGTGAGGGAGGCAAAGTGGGAAAGAAAAAGCCTTGATCCTGTGCTAGTGCTGCTCGGCAACTGGCAAAACTGTGGTGTGTTGTCAACACTGTTCCAGCACAGATCCAAAGCACAGCATGATATGGGCTGCTATAAAGCAAATTAACTCCATCCCAGCCAGAATTTGTAGGCTGTACCAGTGGGAAGTGTTGCAGTGAGCTCTGAGCTGAGCTGGCATCAGTGCCTATGTAGTAGTGTAGAACAAGTGACAGACAGAGAGAAAAATGCACTTGAGAATAGTGTGAGGATACGGAGCTGTTTGCGTGAGGATCCAAGAACAGCGCCAAAACAAAAGTAACCGAAAGCTGGAGGGAGACTCTTCATCTCCTAGTGCTTTTACCTATTAAAGGATCCAATCCTGACTAGGACTTGACCAAATAAATTGTGTTGCCTGTGTAAAGATCGTCCTCCATTTGCTGCAGACTAACACAGTAAGGAAGCTGCTCATTTACCTCTGGCAGGTTCTGTAAATATTTTCCAAGGTAGTTTTCCATGCATAAGCAGAATTGCTTGAGGTGGTATTGACTTAAGGAAGCTGCATCACAAACTAACACAGTCTGTTACAGTATTTGGTGCACATACAAAGCTAGTTGGGCATAGAGAGACCTGTAGGTTTGTTTGGTATCATAGCTGTGTACAGTGCATGTATAGATACCATAGTGGCTGGTAAAATCTCACCGTCTTACCAAAATGTCAGCACAATTACTAAATTGATGTTTTTTTCATGTCTTCTGGTGATAACTCTTGCTGATGTAACGTGCAGAAGATTTGGAAGAGGACTTGTTTTTTCCTCTGCTAACAGGTTGCATGTGTTCTAGGCTGTAGAGGGCTTGCTGGATGCCACCAGTGGGGCTGACGCTGACCTCCTGCTCCGCTACCGTGAGTGTCACCTGCTGGTGCTGAAGGCTCTGCAGGACGGTCGTGCCTATGGATCTCCGTGGTGTAACAAACAAATCACTAGGTCAGTTACAAGACAATAAGAACACTGATGTAGCTTTGACTATCTTTTGGGAGTTCCTGTGTTACTCTGAATTCCCTGCCTGTTAATATTTTGCTGCAATTTGGACAGACAAAAAACACAGCTATTTTTGTCAAAATTAACTAGTTCTTCTGATAATGCTGATTCATCCCAGAATATGATCGGAATCTTTAATGGAATTAAGCATTAGAGCATGGTCTGGGCTTTTTTTTTTCCCCCTCATTTTGCAGAGAGTATCTCTGTATGCTGTCACAAACAATGTGACATGGCATATGCCTGTAGCAGAAGCTTCAGCTAGGCAGACCTGCCAGTTCATCTTTGGAAGAGAAGCTTCTTATGTTGAATAAACTGAAGCTCTTGAAGAGCTCTTGTAACCAGTTGTGCAGGGCAATAGATGCTTGAGTCTGACTGTTCTGAACTTAAACATTACCTTAGAGAATGTTCTAGAAGAGGCTTCTTTTGTAGCTGGATAATGAATCACAGTGAATGTCACTGTTTATGAAGTAGTAGATTTGAGTTGTTTCACTTAAACTGTGTTGTTGAAATACACTTTCTACAAGAAGTCCAATTCTTCAGGTGCCTGATTGAATGCAGAGACGAGTACAAATACAACGTGGAAGCTGTGGAGCTGCTGATCCGCAATCACCTTGTAAACATGCAGCAGTATGACCTTCACTTGGCTCAGGTAAAGAGACCCTGCACTTTGAAAGGAGGAGGGATGCACTCAGTCCACTGTAAGATCTGTGGTTGATCTTTGTCTTTTTCACATTGACAGTCCATGGAGAATGGCTTGAACTACATGGCTGTGGCATTTGCCATGCAGTTGGTAAAGATCTTGTTGGTGGATGAGAGAAGTGTTGCCCATGTAACAGAAGCAGATCTGTTTCACACTATTGAGACACTCATGAGAATTAATGCTCATTCCAGAGGAAACGCCCCGGAAGGGTGAGACCATAGTATTGTGCAATATATTACCTTTTTGTGCTCATTTATGTTTTACATATTATATAGGCAATAACTCATATAATTCAGTCATATAGCTTTAAATTTCCCCTAAGGCTGCAGTCCTTTCTTAGTTTCAACTGTCACTCTAGTGTAAGTGTTCTCATCCTAGTCAAAATAGAGGCAGCTGCAGCAGGATGTGAAACTGAATGCTTAAGCAAGAAAATCTCTCGATGCACTATGCTCGAAAATCCTGTGGAACTGTGAGAAACTTGTTTGAATTCCTGCTTTATCTCAAATTTATGCAATATTGTTGCCTGTTTAAATCATATATATATATATATATCTATATCTATCTATATATATATATATATATATATGTGTTAATTTGTTAATCACAAACAATCCAATTGGACAATCATTTCTATTTAGAGCTTACAGAGCAATTCTCCATCAGTCTCATATGGCTTATGGTATCCACCAGCAAACTGCCCAAACCATTTGGGTAGCAAATGTTGCCTCAGCACCTGGAAATACCTGTGGGACTTGAAGGCCTCCTGTTTGTAAGTGGAAGCAGTTGTTGCTGGGTTTGAAAGGAGATGGATTAGAACTTGGAGAACTTTGAATAGCTGTGAGAGCAACCAGCTGCTGGCTGGTGGCAGTGGCCGCCATTACCAGCACTAATAGGGTGTTAATATGATGTCCCAAAACCAAAGTCCTTTCATCTGCAGCTGGCATGGATAGACTGTCTTCACTGTATGGCTTGACTTTCACTGCAGCCAAATCCAGTGCCCCAGTCAGGCCGTTCAGTACTGGTATCTCCCTGTCTGGGAGCATTTTAAGGCTCCTGAAGTCTGCAGAAGAGAAGCTGCTTCTAGTCCCTGTGGTGTTTTGTTGCACCACTCCGCTGTACAAATTGGAGTGGAACTTCAAAGCTTATGTGGTTTCAGTGTTCCTTCTTTCATCATAAGTGTATCTGCTTTCATGACTTATTTCTGCTATTCCAGTGAGGACTGAAAGATAGAAAGTTTTAGTATAAGAAATAATTTGCATTCTTTCAACTATTTGACTGAGCTTCCAGTTCCTGCACCTTTTGGGGGAGGAGGAATTCTAACCTAGCTCTTTCTCTGGTCTGTCACCTTAGATTACCCCAGCTGATGGAAGTGGTCCGATCAAACTATGAAGCAATGATTGACCGTGCTCATGGAGGTCCTAATTTCATGATGCATTCAGGAATTTCCCAAGCTTCTGAGTATGATGACCCACCAGGCCTGAGGGAGAAGGCAGAATACCTGCTGAGGGAGTGGGTGAACCTCTACCATTCAGCTGCAGCAGGCCGTGACAGTACCAAAGCATTCTCTGCGTTTGTTGGACAGGTAGAGCTTTTGGAAAGAAAGGTGCTTTTTATTCAACATAAGTAGGGTGTGATGCCCTCCATTTTATAGCAGTGTTATAACCTGTATTAGGAATCCTTTTGAAACTTCCTGGTGTATGGCAATTTACTGTCAAAATTCTGTTTTTGATGAAGCCCCTGTCCTCCACCAAATTATGTTCTTCAGATACTGTAGCAACAGGCTGTCACACCGTGAGTTCTGAGATAAGTTTGGTGGAACAAAAACTTGAGCTGAAATAGTTTTTGGAAATAATTCTGTCATGCTCTGTAATGAGCCTTGACTGGTGTTGTTCCTTATGGGTAACTATAAAAGCTCTGACAGCCTACAGGAGGATGTCACCAGTAGAAATTCAGGTAAATTGTTTCAGGTCATGTGGGCAAGGGAATCCTTTTTCAAAATGAAATCATTAATAAAGAAAATCTGGAGGCTTCATTAGCTGAAGTGGTGCCTAAATTTAAACAATGTCCAAGGTGCCACTCTGAAGCACCTTAACAGGTGTGGTGAACATCACATACCATTTGCCTTCTAGGAGGGAGATCCCCTCAGTAGCCCAGCATGTGTGGTAACAAACTCATGTGTTTGCAGGCATCTCCCTAAAACTCTGCTCCTTGCATGCAGCTCCTTGACTGCAGCTGCAAGAAAGCCCCTGACATGCTCTTTTTGTATTGTGTTCTTTTTAAATTTGTGACACCGCCACAGATATGCTGCAGACTTTGCAGCTACTAATGAAAAGAAGCTCAGACTTCAGAGTATGCATGAAGATTGTGACTGATGCACTGTTGTTTTTCATTTGATTTTAGTGTCCTTGTGTACTGGTTACAGGCAGCTTTCTGTTGGTCTGACTTCTGGTCTAGTTCTTGCATAGAACTTTTTGAATGTTTTTAATAGACATTGTGTTAAGCATACATGTTAAAGAAGGATTTGACCTATTTCTGTGACCTCACTTTTTTTACTTTAAATCATGCTTCTAAAGCACACTTCAGTAGAGTGCTCACAACACTTAGTACACTTTTGTCCCACTTCTTTATCACACTTGTTTGATTACCTCTTGTACATATTTGATCAGTTTTGAAACAGCAATTTAAATATATTGAAGTGCAGTGTTTATTTACAATTGTTTCCTTACAGGCTTTAGTAATGAGTTTTAAATGAATATTTTGTAATAACTACATTAAGTAAGATTCTATTACTGAACTCAAATGACTGCCGAAGTGTTGCTTCCTTCACACAAGTCGGTAGGACATGGAGAAGCACAGAACTTTGAAGGCAGATACATAAATTCTTTGGGCTTTTTAGAAAAAAAGTTTCTCCAGAAGTCCTAGAAGTTCTCCACATTGTCTCCAAGTTACTAGTTGTGCTGTTTTTATAGCTTTATGTCCAGTAGGAGCTCAGAAATAACATGCTTTATTCAAAACTCACAAGTTTTTTATATGTATATTATTAGAACAACTCTCCCATGCAAAGCAAAAAAGCCCACCCAATCTTTCTCTGCATGTAATGGTCATGTAAGGAAAATTCACTTTCCAAATGCAGTTTGCTTCCACAGAATGGGGCTGCAAAGTAGTGGTGATTGCTGAGCTAGGAGCTGGAGTCTGCCCTTCCCAGAGCTTGTACTCCTCATGTTCTTCATGCAAGGCTGAATGCTGGTGGCAGCACTGATGCTGAAACAGGTTTCTCAGCTATGCTGATGGTTAGAAAGATTTGGGATTCAAAAGATTGTATTTGAGAATAAATGTGTGTGCTAAAATTGCGTTATCACCCTCAAATTGCCTTGAAAACATTAATCTCTCAGGAGAGTATGGCAGAAATTAGCCGTGTCAGGCAGAGTGGGTGCTTTGTAAAGGGTGTGTTTGTAATAAATTGTAAAATGAACTGTCTGTGGTTACGGTGCTGATGTCTTTTCCTTTCCTGGTTAGATGCACCAGCAGGGGATCCTGAAAACAGATGACCTGATCACCCGTTTTTTCCGTCTTTGCACCGAAATGTGTGTTGAGATCAGCTATCGAGCCCTGGCCGAGCAACAGCACAATCCTGCAGCCAACCCCACAATGATTCGAGCCAAGTGCTACCACAACCTGGATGCCTTTGTGCGACTCATTGCACTGCTGGTGAAACACTCTGGGGAGGCAACCAACACAGTCACAAAGATCAACCTCCTGAATAAGGTTGGGAATCCTTCTTGTCCTCATCACATTTAAAGTGTGTTGTCCGCTGTATCTTTGATAAACCTGAGGTGCAGACCTTAATGTGGGCTGCTGCTAAAGTGTCTGATGTGAACTTAGATGGGTTGGTCACTGGCAAACTTTTGAGTGAACCACCAAGATACCAAGTGGCTTTCTTGTTCACAAAGATTACATCTCAAACCAATCTGAAATTCATCTTTGTGCCTTGAAATTAAAAAGTCAGCAGCTGTTGTTTTAAGATTGTTGATTCCTGAGTGTTTACCTTCATGTTGTGAGGGTCTTTCCTTCTCTCTTACACTACTTGGTTTATGGCTGGATGGTCTTAGGTAGTTAAAACCTTCAGTTACTGCCCAGTCAGTCATTGTGACTGTGGTCCAAGAGACAGGGAGAGCAAAGCATAATTGTTGGGAATTGCTGAAATGAATTGTAATATTCATTTATGCAACACTTCCAATAACTAGGATTTTTGGTTCTTGTTAGAATCTGCTGGGTTTTTTACTGTTGGTTAAAGTATTATCTGTAATCTGACTTGCAGAGTAATTCTTGCTGTCTCCACATGTCTTAATCTCTTTAGGTTCTGGGTATTGTGGTGGGAGTTCTTCTGCAAGACCATGATGTTCGGCAGAGTGAGTTTCAGCAACTTCCTTACCATCGCATTTTCATCATGTTGCTATTGGAATTGAATGCTCCTGAGCATGTGCTGGAGACCATCAACTTCCAAACACTCACAGCTTTCTGGTATGTATTTGAGATTGGCCACAAATCTCTCTTTCTTGGTAGGATCAAGGGTTTTCACTTAAAGGCTATCTGACTGTTCTTTGTGGTGGCTTAATCACCTTTGGAGTAACTGGTTCTACTGTGGACTGATCACTTGCTTCTCTTAGGGAAGAAGACTGGTAAAACCCAAGATGCTCAAATGCCTTTGCTTTTTCCTGTGTTTTTCCCTCAATGTTATGGAAAGCAGTCTTATTGCTGTGCACTTCTAACCTGCTCTAACTTTTCTTTCAGTAACACATTTCACATCCTGAGGCCTACAAAAGCTCCAGGTTTTGTTTATGCCTGGCTGGAACTGATCTCCCATCGGATATTTATTGCAAGAATGCTGGCACATACACCACAGCAGAAGGTGTGGCTGCAGTTTATCTTTTCTGAATTAAAAAGCTCACCCAGATGTTTATCTGGTGTGGTGCTGTTTCACATTTCTGGAAGTGCACTAGTAGCATGGCTGTTCTGTTTTTGTTGTCTTCCATATTCACAGTAACTTAACTGCATGGAGCAGAGTCTGTGTCAATAACTATGGAACACAGGGTAAATTGAATTTGATGAGCATGCCTTTGCCAATGTGTAGAAGAGTTGTAGCCTTCCTTCTAGGCTAAATATTGTCAGCTCAATATGGCATGTTGAGGGTTCTGGAAACACCCATGGCACAATGGTGTGCAGGTGAAGCCCTTGAAATGAGCCGTGCTGCATTCAGTGGATGAGTTGGCAGTTGCTAGCTCTTCCATCCAGGTTTATATAAAGATCAATCTAATTATAGTTTTGAAATTAGGGTAACTGGTCTTCATTGCATGTTTTTCACCTGCTGTTCTTTTCTTGACAGGGTTGGCCTATGTATGCCCAGTTATTGATTGATCTGTTCAAGTACTTGGCTCCTTTCCTTAGAAATGTGGAACTCACCAAACCTATGCAAATTCTTTACAAGGTAAAAAAATGTCAACTAATAGATGCTTCCAATCAAAGTTGTCTGAAAGCAGAGATATTCTGGCAGCAAAATAGAACTAGCTGTTTTCTTCTAACTTAGATCTGAGAGTTGAATTTAAATTATGGGGAGAAGCAGGCTGCCCTCCCAGATTCCCTTTGGTAATATTAGCCATGTGACATAGAATGATGGCTCTGCAAGGTTTTGGACAGTTTCAACAGTTAGACATTTCTTATATTTAATGTTTATTTCACAGGGCACTCTGCGTGTGTTGCTAGTCTTGTTGCATGATTTCCCAGAATTTCTTTGTGACTACCACTATGGGTTCTGTGATGTGATCCCACCTAACTGTATTCAGCTAAGGAATCTGATCCTGAGTGCCTTCCCACGGAACATGAGGCTTCCAGATCCTTTCACCCCCAACCTAAAGGTAGAACTTACTTTAAAGGAGTTTGATAATAGGAAACTTTAATGCTCAAAATACTCTACCCAGGTTAGTATTATCTAATTAAATCATTGGGTATCTGCTAGGCCACTAATCTGGGAATGATTAGAAGGAAACTTTCTCATGCTGCCCAAGCACTGTCCCGTTGCTCTTCTCTGCCTGAGCTGTGCAGTGTGATGGGAGCAAAGCTGCAGTGCTCACTGTCACTGAAGAAGGCTGTTCTTGACTTGTGTGGATGTTTGTGCTTTTTGAAACTACCAGAATGTCTGGAGTGTAGATGGGGAGACCCCAAAGGCAGTGACTGAACTTTCCTATGGTCTTCACCCCTGAATTGTTTTACCCTCTCAGTTCTTCAAGACATCATGTAATAAGTTTGCATGTTAGATATCAACTTTCTTCTAAAATCTGCAAAAGTCAGATCTTGCCATTCTGTTGGTGGAAGGAAAAGTGATCAGCAGCAGTAGTTGATGTAATATTGCTTATAGATCTGCTTTTCAGTTTGTTCCATTGCTGATTGTTTAGTTGACTGGGCTTTCTGTCAACAGGTGGACATGTTAAGTGAGATTAATATTGCTCCACGAATACTCACAAATTTCACTGGGGTGATGCCACCTCAGTTCAAGAAAGACTTGGATTCCTATCTCAAAACCCGTTCTCCAGTCACCTTTTTGTCTGACTTGCGAAGCAACCTACAAGTAAGTTTGAGGTTTTTGAGATTTCTGTGGGTGCTCAGTTTAAATAATGTGGCAGAAATGATCTCACTGGTTCAGCCACCATCCTTTCCTGCAGAAATTTTGTTGGTGTGTTGGCCAACCTGTGTTCCAGGCAGTAGAGAAGCCTGTGAAAATGCACAGAATTCTTCTGCCACTCCTTGATAGGATGTGTTGAATCTGATTAACTTTTGACTCCAAATAGATTAATTGTTACAGAAATATAAGGATCTTCATGCCAATACTTCAAGGGTAAAAAAAAGGTTAATTTAGCTAAAGCCCAGTTCAGAACCATGGCTAAAACCTCATTTCAGACATCTCATGGCTTGGCTTGCAGCAGTCTTCATTCTGAATTTGGACTTCCTCAGATAATTGCTTAGACAGAAACATTCAACGAGGGGGATGTTTCAGCCAGCATCTGGCTGGTGAATTCACATTGCCTTATCTGATGTTTTCCTTTAGGCAGAGTGTAAAAACAAATCTGTTGTGTTAACAACTTTGCTGATGTTTTTGAATATAAATACACATATATATACATGTGCTATAATATATGTTTTCTAATATATGTGTATTAGAAAAGGCTAAATGCCAAATTGAATTTGTGGCTGTCCCAGTGTGTTGTCTTCTGGATAATCAGTAAGATTCTTGGATGCTGTTGTTGTTCATGCTGTACCTTTGAGTGCTGAAGGAATTATTTAGACTGTTAATGCTTTTCATATCTTTGCTATTAGGTATCAAATGAACCTGGCAACCGATACAACATCCAGCTGATCAATGCACTGGTGCTCTATGTAGGTACTCAAGCTATTGCACACATTCATAACAAAGGCAGCACACCCTCCATGAGCACCATTACCCACTCAGCTCACATGGACATCTTCCAGAATTTGGCAGTAGACCTGGATACTGAAGGTGAGCTGGAAACATTGCTAGTTCATGCAGTGTCACATTTACAGCATGTGGGCCCTCACTTTAAAGAGGACATCGAGGTGCTAGAATGTGTCCAGTGAAGGGCAGCAAGGCTTGTGAAAGGTCTAGAAAACATGTCCTGTAAGAAATGGCTGAGGGAGCTGGGTCTGTTTAGTGTTGAAAAGAGGAGGCTCAGGGGAACCCGAGCTCTGGAGGGTTGTTATAGTGAAGTTGGGGTCTTCTACCATGTGTGCAGTGAGAGAACAAGAGGAAATGGCCTTTAGATTAGATACCAGAAAAGGTTTTTTCACTGTTAGGGTAGTCTGATACTGGAACAGGCTGCCCAGGGAGGTGGTGGCGTTGCCATCCCTGGAGGTGTTTGAGAGGCACCTGGATCTGTTGCTGGGTGATTTAGTGGTTATGGGGTTACAGGGGTAGTGCTGCGTTGATGGTTTGACTTGATGGTCTTAAAAGTCTCTTCCAACCTTGATGATTCTGTGATTTCATGTAGCTGATAGAGAATTCACAGAAATGAATGCTACATTAGAATATTAAACTGGCTATAGAGCAATGTTCTAACCAAAAGTTCAAAGTATTTGAGGGAATTAAAAGTGCCTTCAATGAAGAGGAATTCTTACTTCTCCATCAGCCTGGGTTAATACAGCTTCTACATATCTTCAGTTGGTTTTGTGTTGAGTACCTCCATAAGGCTCCCAAACATTAGTCTCAAGCACTACTGGTTGCTTCTTTATTCCCCTTTGTGTGCAAGGGAAGCCGTGTGTACTCAGTGTTCTCTCCTGCAGGCCGGTACCTCTTCCTGAACGCCATCGCCAACCAGCTGCGGTACCCCAACAGTCACACCCACTACTTCAGCTGCACCATGCTCTACCTGTTTGCAGAGGCCAACACAGAGGCCATCCAGGAGCAGATCACCAGGTGAGAGGGACGGTGTTTAGCTTGCCAACATGCAGCTTTTTGCTTTCCTTCTATATTTTTTGTCTTTGAGCTCTAAGTGTTCTTACTTTTGGATTTCAGGGTTCTCTTGGAACGACTGATTGTAAATAGGCCTCATCCCTGGGGTCTCCTTATTACGTTTATTGAGCTGATAAAAAATCCAGCCTTTAAGTTCTGGAACCATGAGTTTGTTCACTGCGCTCCAGAAATTGAGAAGTGAGTATAACTTAACCACAGAATCATTAAAATTATATCTCTGAAGCAGTTGAACCTTGGGTTTTTGGTGCTGTCATATCCATTTGCTGTCATAAATGCACCTACCATTGCTTTGCTTCTATGTGCAGGTTGTTCCAGTCAGTTGCACAGTGCTGCATGGGGCAGAAGCAGGCCCAGCAAGTTATGGAAGGGACTGGTGCCAGTTAGATGAGCTGCATCCTGCATTGTAAGAGTGCCAGCCTGGAGGTCCCGTCTCATCAACTGACTGAAGACTCTGTAAGGCTCCTCCTGACCTTCCCAGCCCCCTTGATTGGGTAGACACAACAGACCCTGGGTGAAAGTCTTATGTGGGCATGTTCCAAAGTTTGAAACAAATTTTTTGACTTTTGGCCAAACTTCAGAAGATGCTGTGAATATCATTTGAACTAGTGTAAATACAAGGAACAGAAACATTTGTCTGGACTTTTGGGTTTGTGCAAATTGTGTAAAAGGCAGGTGGGTAACTGGTGCCTGTCCATCTTGTAATAAAGGGGCAGCTACTGATGCCAAGCACTTGTCTAGGGCAGACCTCCTTGTCCTGACATTCCCAGACTCCCAAAGAATATTGAAAAGCCAGTAACTTATTTTTCTTTATGTGAATGGGGGACCTTTAAATCACTAAGTTGTTTTTTAAAAAAAAAGTGGATATGTTTGGAATATGGGAATTCTGTGGAGTACAGGAGGGGTGAGGGAGGGGTTAAGGTCCAGTGTTGCTTTCCCCTCACCCTCATGGAATGCTGATAGACAGCAAGTGGAGTGGCAGTCAGAGAATGCCTCCTTTTTGTTGAAGAAGAAACAGGCCCTTTTGGGTTAGGGTCAGCTGTTTCCAGTAAATAAACCAGAGACCAGGCCTATAGCTTCTTTTTTTTTTTCCTCCTTCTTCTTTTTTTTTCTTTTTTTTTTTTTTTTTGGACAGTTGTAAATTTTGGAAGATGAGGGGTTAAATCTAGAACTTTTTCCACCCTCCCCTGTGACCACACAGTATAAGTTTGTAAAAAAAAAAACTAAAAAAAGGAAAAAAAAGAAAAAATTAAAACAAAAAACCCAAAGGACCAATACAGCCCATTTTGTAAGGATTTTCAATGTTTTGTAAAGTATTGGTCCACGTGTTGTATTTTGTAGCCTTTCTAGTTCTTGGGCTTTAGTTCTCCCACTCTTGTATGTATGCATACTGTAGTTACACATTAAAGTCATGACATGCAGCACGTGCCACTGTGCTTATTCTCTCCAATTTATCCTGGCCAGTTGATGTCTTCCAAAGCCTGTTCCACCCACCCAAAGCCTGCAGTTTTCCAGTGTGTTTTGGGCACTGCCTGTTGAAAGCAGCTGGGTTTGCTCTCTAGCACAGGGTCAGTGGGCAGATGTAATGACTGCACAGGATCTTGCTTTGAAGTGCATCAGAAAGGACAGTTGTATGCAAACAGAAATGGCTTAGGTACAAGTTCATGGGCTGAACTTGTTGTTCCTGTCTGAGTTGTCCTCTCAGACAGGAGACTGCAGTGGAGGTATAGAGAGTGTGGACAGCCCATCAGTTTCATTTCTAGTGCCTTTCCACCCTGCTGTCATCTCCCTGCAACAGTAATCTGCCCAAGGTTGTGGTTCACTGTTGTAAGGGTAAGGCTTCAGTGTTGTTAATAATATTGCAAGGTCCTTTAACCTAGCAGATGCTAGGAAATAGAGCTTCACTTCTTTTATTTTACCTATCAGCTTGTTAAAGCTGACTGCTTTAGTTGACTTGCTTTGGTGTGCAAGGGAGGTCAGGATTTCCTACTCAGGTTTAAGAGGTTGCATACCTGGCTTTGCATTCACTGCATAAAGGAAAAAACAGCTCTGAGGGATTGCTGAGCCAGCTGTGCCAGTGGGTGGCAGCTCAGAGGGAATTCTCTCTTCCTGTTCCAGGCATTAGTCACCTCTGTGTCAAGGAGCAGAATGTTGCTAGGTCCTACAATTCCATGGCATTTCTTTGCTAGGTCAGCAGCTGTGCTGAAACTGAGCCTTTTGAAGTTGGAACTTGGGACACAGTTCTCATTTCTTCTTCACTATATGTTTTACTGTGCCTTCCATTCCAGTCCCAAGAACACTCAGTTTTACATTGTTTTCCAGAAATTGTATGGCTGTTCTTAAATCCCTGAGGGAAAACAGTCCAGCCTAACTAACAGCCCTGTTTGAGGATTCTCCCCTTTAAATGCAAACAGCTCTTGACTTCTGGCATCCAGTGGGATACAAAAGGATCTCTTTTAAGGGAATATCTTTCAAGTCTAATGCCCTAAACCACTGATCAGTGTCTTTTTATGTGGTTAATGCACATCTTGTGTGCAAGCTTTATGGCTCTTAAATCTTGAACTAGCTGATACTCATCTGAGTGTGGTTTCTTAACTGGGAGAATTGGGGTATTAAACTCGCTGGCATTCCTGAAACAACTCAAAGCTAGTAAATCTTTCAGTGTTTGGCTCTAGTCCTTTTCTAGCTTCCAATTTAACAGGGTATTCTTTTCATCTTACTCATCTGTAAGCCTGGTTTTAATTGGGTTGTTGCCAGTTTTGCTTCTTGTGATCTTGCAGGAGTGACAGTCACCTACATGAGAGGGGTCATCCATTTTCTATTTTTTTGGGTATCTCTTCCTCTCTGGTAAACAAGCTCTTTTGGATCATGTAACAGTAAGACTTGTGCCCTCAGGGCTTTTTTTCTGGTTTATGTTCTTGGATCTGTCCTTTCTCAAAGGTTTGGTTTTTTTTTTGCATTTAATTTACTTAATTCTCTTCCTAATAATATAAAACTCTGTACAATTCCAAATTTGAGTGGCTGGAATAATGGCCTTATTTCCTTTTTCCCTATGGTTCCAGCTTTACATGTGCTTTGTTTACTGAAGACTCCTTTATATCTAAGTTGAACCTCTATTAGATATTCAACCTTTTCATTCCTCAAATTTACTGTGACCAGGAGTTCTGTTGGGGATTCTTTGGAGCTCTCAGCTGCTTCTCAGTCTAAATCCTAATTGAGTGTAAGCAGTCTTTCTACTTGTGGAGTCTCCAGTCTTTGAGGATTACCTATGCCCTGGGTTCTGTGGGCATTTGTTTCCAGTGCCCCTTCTGCTTACAGTAAGTACATTGAATTTTTCCTACTAGATAAGAATTTACCAGTTGAAAGCTGATTCCCTTACATTACCTACCCTTCAACTGTCACAGCAATCAACCAAATTTACCATCCCTATTCTGATTTATTTCCCCCTTTCCTTTCCCTTGTCTACCTCATTCTCTTAATTACACTTTCTTTTTATTTCTCTGGTGCTAAAACATGAGTCTGCTATCATCAATCCCATTCCTTCAAAGCCTTATCATTATTCTGCAATGCAAAGAACAGATCAACATGTGGTACTTTTCCCCATTTTCCTTCCTGGCAACAAAGTAACATTAATTGCAGGATCCATTCTGATGCTGTTTTCCCCAATTCTCTAATAGATACAGAAGCCACCACATAATCATCTTCTTAGTAAGCAAACCCCCCACCCCCCAAGCTTTCCTCATGGTCCAAAAATACAGTCTAGAAGTGAAGTTCTCAAAATGCCCTTCTCCAGTGATGTGCAACTTTAAATGTTCATGCAGGCAAACATTACAAACAGTAGGTATAACGAAGTCTTGTTACACAGTGTTCAAACCTTTTATAGGCTTTGGTCATCACCAAGTTTGTGCATATCTAAAAAAACAAGTTTTAACCCAAACCCCAAACTTTAACCAAGATACCATATGTCATATGTAATGCTCTGACATGTACATTTTCCAATATGATTTTTTTGGAGAGACATGGGATACAAAAATACCAATTTTAACAACATCTCTGTGAAGGTTAGAGGCCAGCTGTGTGAGATCCTGGTCAAATTCACTATTGTCCCATCTGGGAAACCAGAACAAGCTCCCATCAGTACTGTTAACCACCCTGTCCCTACACTACAGGCAGGGCTGTAGCTGAGCTTTGTCACCAGTACACTGTGGGTTCTGGTTCTCTGCAATACTCTTTAACTGCAACAATCCCCTTACTCTTAGATGGGACTTCACACCCTGTTGAAGTAGAAAGCATGGGCTAGGTAAGAAAACTTGCTTTTATTAAATAGAGCTTGGCCTGTCACCCATCTGCCTTTTGTCATGCAAAACCAAAGTGAGTTCAGGCTAGAACTGCATCAAGGAGAGGGTGTGTATGAAATTCTCAGCCTGCAGCAGCTGTGGAACTGTGACAGTGCTCCTCCAGAGTAGTCTCAAGCCCACGCAGAAATATCTTGTGGAAATAAAAGGAATTATTTGTTATACTGAGCCTACATGAAGACCAGCTAGATGGGCTTTTACTCTTGAAAATGTTCAACATAAAATATGTACAGATGAAGAGTTTAGTGTTGTCAGCAGGTCTTCCTGGCAGATACTCTGAATCTCTCCAACATAAGAGCTACCAGTTGCATTTCTGCCCTCCAGACAAGGAGCAGTTCTTGCCTTAAATTTCTGATGCTGAATGAGGGAATCCTCTGGTGTTCTGGCAGTGTATGTCTGCCTTCCTCAAACAGCCATTAGGATGGCTGGGTTTCTTAAGGCCTCTGGAAAAAGGTGGTATTTGTGCTCCAGAGCTCTCATGGTACAATAAGGCCACTCAAAACCACCTTTGTACTGTGAATATACTTCTTTATGTAGAGGTAGCTAAAAATCTGTCTGCTGTACGAGGGCCAAATGGACTCCTAGTCAGGCTTGCCATCTATTCTCTCTGCTACAAAAGAGATGGCCAGAGGCTGACCTTTCCCTCAGGATCAGCCCCAGCCAGGTCCTGTCCAGGGACACTGAGGTTTCTATTGTACCAGCTCTAGCAGCTGATGCAAGATCCTTTTCTGTCCATAGCGCACATGCAGCGCTTGCTGCTCCCTTCGACTCAGTTTCCCATAAGCCTCCTTGTTATTTAGCAAGTCCTGCTCTGCTTTCAGGTCTGCCCCATAGGACTCCAGGGTCAACAGCACACTGTCATAAAGGAGCTTCTTGCAAGGGGTTTTAAGTCTGGAGAGGGCCTCATTTGAAAGAGTAGAGTTCTCCTCTTCCTCACTGTCGTCTTCCCAGCCATCTTGCTCCTTATACTCCTTGAATTCTTCTTCTGACATGCAGAGCACCTGTAGTGACCCAGGCAAAGGGGTAAGTCACTGGCAGTGTGAGTACATCAGGCTTTCTCCTCTGTAGAACAGAAGAGCCATGTGGAGCAGGTGAGGTATTTCTCAGCTACACTAAAAGATTAAAACTGGCTTACATACCTAAGTGCAAGTAATTGTGGGTTAGAAGAACATTAAAACAACAAATCTGGGTATTGGTAAGTCTTCTAAAACATCTCAGCTGTCACCTACAAAGTTGTGACAGCTTTCTAGAACAGTAGTGGCTATGGAGCCATTCAAGACAAATATGTGAGTATACATGGATGGCAACTTCAGGAGAGGAAGATGACTTAACATCACCTGGGAGCTTGGCAGCCACACCCTCTACCACTGTTCACACAGGACTGTTAGTGCCAAACTGCCTTCAGGTGCTTGTCCCCTTCACTGAGCCATTCTGCACTGCTGCTTTGCCCAGCTGTACTCTGTGCTCCTTTTGCAGCTCTTCTGCTACCTAGCCATTCTTACCTTGAGGGTCACAGACAGCTCTTCCTCTGTCAGCACCTCATCCCAGCCAAGCACAAAGGCGCCTTCCTCCCCTACCATCTCCAGCTGGCACAAGAAGTCCCACTGCTCTGAGACCAGCTGCTGCTGCGCTTCACTTTTGGCACCTGTTTTGAAGACAACAGAGCTGTGAACACAGCTGGGATGGCAGTGGAGGAGGGGGAGGGTGAATGAAGAAAGGGAAACAGGAGGCAAAAGAAACAAGGCTTGGCCCCACCCCCTGAAATGCTGTGGAACAGGCTTATTTTTCACATCATCCCTGTTTAATAGAGAACCCTACCCCATCCTTTCCCAGAGGCCTGGGGTGCCACTCACGCTGCAGAGCTGCCCTGCGCAGTGTCACCATCTGGATGTCAGCAGTGTCGTGGGTGTTGCCAGGGTAGGGCTCTGCGAAGCCATACATGTGCAGCAGCTGCCAGTTGGCCATCTGCCCGTAGGTGTTGAAGATCTCCTGTCCTTTCCCCACAGGCTGCGTTGTAACCATCCTCAAACACTGCTGCAAGCAGGGATAGGAAAGCATCTGAGCTGTGCTGAGCCGACTGCTCAACAGGGGTTTTCATAGAGTCCAGATGACCCCGAGCTTCTTCTGATGAATACCAAACATGCATCAGGGCTTTGTATTAATGAGATCCAGGCCAGACTTGCTGCTGTGTGCTGAGACCCCACCTTGCTGTGCCCCCCATTCCCAAAGGTCTTACTAAAACAGAACCAAGCTGTGACAATGCCTGGTGCAGTAGCTTTGCACTCACAGGAGAGTATTCCAGGTTGGCGTTGTGGTTGGCCACATGATTCAAAATATCTGCTACAGGCACCATCATGGGAGGATTTGGCCCCTTCTCATCTTCTTCTTCCTCCTCCAAAGGTTCCTGAAAGCTAAGATAAGCCAGTGGTACACAGAACTGCACAGGGCAAACTTCATCTTACACTTAGATTTGTGCAACAGCAACGTCTGACATAGCCTGTACTCCTACTTACTTGTCTGTGCTCCTTGCTGGAGCAAAGCCCTCACTTCTCACCTGTAAGCCATGACAAATGCCACCAGCTCCTTATACAACTCCAGAGTGTGCAGTTTTGGATCAAAGATGTCAGGGTGGGTCTCCATAAAAGGCAGGATGATGGAGTTGTACTCCTGGTAGATGTTAGCTAGATCCTTGTCCACAGCTTCAGGAATGCCTGTGCCCTGCAGGAGCCTTGTTCGCTCTTCCTGAGGCCTGTTGCAAGAAAAAGATTCTTCTCCATCTGTGCTAGGGACAAAGGGTCTTCCTCCTTAAAAATCTTAGCTTCCCTATGCTCTCCAGGTCCTTGTTCTCCAGCTCTCCCTGCAATGCAAATCCTGGAGCCCCTCGGGCTCCTGCCAGTGCTAGCACAGAGCTAGAACAGAGGGTTGGGGTCACCCAGCAGGACCACATCCCTTCCCAGGACAATACTCAGCAGCCCCTGGCCTGTGCCTGCCTTCAGCTGTAAGACTGAGCCTCCCCAAGCCCCCTTGCTTCCACCTTACCAGAACATGGGGTGGTCCAGGCTCCGGAAGTCCTGCCAGAGGGAGAAATACGGCTGCCAGTGCGAGTTGCTGGCTGTGTACTCGTGTAGCAAGGCCAGCAGGAGAGGGACCCAACCAGACTGGCTCTGCAGGGACTCCTGGGCTACAGAACCAGACAGGATGGAGAAAACCTTAGTTGTTACACATTTCAGATATGACAAGCCTCTGTGTCTGTCTTTGGCCTGGAGCCAGGGATTATTGAGCTTTTATTCTGGTTTGTCTTGGGTTTGTCCTGAGCTGAACCAGGAGTTAGAGATGAGCTCTCCCAGGACCCACGGCCTTGCCCACCTCAGCCTGAAGCTCTGCATGCCTTCAGAAACCAAGGAACTGTTCTTACCAGCGCTTCAAGGAAAGCAGCATAGTACAGGAGCCTGTCACTTAGAAGTTGGAGATGTTGAACTGATGGACTTTTCTCCCTGTCCAGCACAGCTGTTAGGGAAGCGAGGGGCTGCCCAGCCCTCCCCTATCCTACCTGCTGTCAAAACAGCCCTACAGCATCCTGTGCAAATCAGGAACTGAGGCTTTACCACAGACCCATTTATTCCTTTAAAAGGCACAGCAGACGCGAGTGACACAAGAAGCTTACACTCACCTTCTTGCAAGAGTGCGTGGATGGAGGTGGTGTGCTGGGACAGCAGCACTGTGCGAGGGATGGTGAACAGCACCTCTCCCGCCTCCAGCTCCTCGGCAGCCAACATCCCGTACCCCGCCACTGCGCCCTCCTTGCTCAGGCGGACCTGGGGCCAGAAGGAACTGTGAGGGGTGGAGCGAAGAGACCAGGGTGGGCCTAGGACATGCCCGGGCCGGGCCGCTGTGCCTCACCTTGGGGTTCAGCTCCACCCCGGCCCGCCCGCACCATGCCAGGAACCCGGAGAGGGGGTCGGCACTACTCTTCCCCTGGGCGCCGCTCTCGACCGCCGCCTGTGGATGGAAACATGGTGTGAAGGGGGAGGAGCCATGAGGCCGATCGCGGCTCCCTTCAGCGCCACCGTTCCAAGAACCGGTGTGTCCCCAGTCCCCCGGCAGCCTCCGGCTTCCCAGTACCTTGAACCTCTTGGGCGCCGACGCCATGACGCTGCCAACACGTGGTCCCGCCCCACGTGGTCCTGGTCGGGACCTTCCGGGTGGGTGGGGGCTCCGCCCCCCATGGGCCGAGCTAACGGAGGCTGAAAAGGGACAGAAAGGATCGGACGGACCAGCGGTGGAAACGTGCCCGAAGGCTTCCTGCTCGCGGGGCTCGGGCGTGGGACTCATGGTCCCTCTCTGTAGGGTCCAGCCTCCGAGCACCTCTCTGAAGGGTCTGAGGTGCTTATGGTGCCTCTCTGTGGGATCCAGGGACCACCACATGTCTTTCTGCGGGTGTGTCCATCCCGGGGCCGGTGCACCTCGGGGGGCTGCGGTTCCTCCGTGGTTTCCGTGGGGCTGCGCACCGGTGCGGTGACAGCTCCAGACATGGGTTAAAAGCAGCGGGCTCCAATTAATCAGGATCATTAAGCTTGTGCTCTTGTTCAGTCGACACCACACACGCTCCCACCGAGCGTACAGACTCTCATCTCCCCTCCAGGGCCGGCCAGAGCAGTTTTCCCGGCTCATTAGTGCTGTCCCTAGCCCCAGCAGAAGAGGGGCTGATGCCATCACTGGCTGCTCTAATGAAGCCAATTAGTGCGCGTGAGGTGTTTGAAGAGGCCCCACGGGGCTCTCTGCAGGCTGTCCCTGGGGCTCCCCCACCCGTCTGCAATTGGGGTCGGCTTTAATCTCCCTTCCTAGCTGGGCAAGGCTGGACTGGCAGGGTGGGTTCCCTGTGGGGCAAAAGGGTCCCTTCCTGAAGAGTGGGGAGGAAGGGCAAGAGAATGTGTGGGGTGACCTTTAGGTGCCCACCGCGGGCTCTGTGTCTGTAACTCCCCACAGCCGCCTCCCTCCTTAACGCGGCTCCTGCAAAAGCGCCTCTGGGACTCGGATTCTGCAGCCGCAGAGCAGAGCTCGGACCCCTGCGCGGCCACAGCCACCGCTGCTGCTCCTGTCCCCCGGCAGGACCCTCCTGCCTCCCTCTGGGGGCGGCGGAGGTTTTACAGCCGCTCCCGCAGCATCCTGCTCCCCTCCCCGCCTGCGCATCCCTGCGGCAGCGGCTTCTTCCCAGGGCGCATCGCCGTGCCCGATCAGTGCCCAGGGAGATGCCCAGAAGCCGGGTGTTCAGCCTGGCCTGCGCTGGCAGCCTCGTTGGGGTGGCGTGGGAGTGGGAAATATCAAAGTGGGGTCCCCACGTTGTCCCTGCAATGCCGCAGGAAAGCGGGGTCCCCCTGCCTGTCACAGAGATGCCCCCCCCGAGCCCAAATGTGAGCCTGGATAGCTCAGTTGGGAGAGCATCAGACTTTTAATCTGAGGGTCCAGGGTTCAAGCCCCTGTTCAGGTGGTGGCTTTATCCTTTAGGATAAAGAAAGGAAACCTGTGGGCAGGAGCATCATCCCCTCCTGCTGCTGGGGCCCTGTGCAAGCTGCAGGGTCCCCAGGGCACCCTCTCCTTCTTTTCCTATCACCAACTCCCCGAGCTGTTCAGAGCTGGCTCCATCCCACCTGAGACCCCCATGGCATCACTCTGTTCTTCCACTCACACAGTACTCAGATCTTGTTGGATGATGAGGACAGACAAGGGAGCTAACGGGCAGGAGGGTGCAGCTGAAAGGAAGGGGAACAGCAGAGCTAGAAGGATGGAAGTCCAGACTGAGTTTGAAATTGGGGGCTCAGGGGTAGCTTCAGGCTGAGTGGGGAAAGCTGTTGGGGGTACACTGGGGCTGAGTGTGGTTGACTCTCATGGGGATGTGAAGCACCCTCCACCTGCCTTCTGGCATGCCCAGGCCTTCTCTCACCTTTGGGTGTTTATAATCCTGGTCCTTACTCCCATCTGTGGCTGCCCTGAGCTCCATTCCAGGCCCCTGCCCACCTCACCTTCGGCAGATGCTCCCTTAAAGCCACCCCTGGTGCCAGGGAAGCCATCCCTGGCCCCCTGACTGGGGGGACAGCGATGTTTTTGTAACGACACTGCACCCACATCAACCCACAAGTTTATTTTATTGTCCTGACAAACTTTGCTTCCCAGCGGCTCCGATCCTTCCATGTGCATGCACCATGGCTCAGGCCGAGCTCCGGCCCACGCCTCCATCGTCATTCATTTCTTGCCAGCAAGAAAACAAAGAGATAATAAATAGGAAGCTTATTTGCAGGGAGAGCCCAGGGGACAGCCTGGGGTCATGGGCCAGGCTGTGCCTGGCCCCGGCCGGGACTGGCAGGGGGGCTGCAGGCAGGACAGCCCAGCCCCGGGCCATGCACACTGTGGGGCTGGGGCAACTGTGGGGTCTGGGGGATATAGCAATCTCTATTTAATTACATTAAAATAGACTATTTAAAAAAATTATTTCTAGTAGTTAAAAAAGTGTCATGGTCCATCCCATTCTGGCAGAGTCATGGAGCTGCCCCAGACATTTGGGGACACACTGACGAGTGAGGGGATGGACCCCAGTCTGCTTCACGCTGGGCAGGTCTGTCTGGGGGATGGTCTGTCACAGCGGGTTCCAGGGGTGGGTGCTGGCAGGGTGGCCACCGTGGGTGACAAAGCAGGGCACTGTGCCACCCGCTAGCCCCACAGCCACCACAGACCAAAGGCAGGGGAGTGGGTGCCCCCCCAGACCCCATGGCAGAGCCAGTCCTGGGGCCTTAAATGACATGGCAGCAGTTAAACTGCCCCAGTGATAGGAGGCTCTCCTTGGAGCCTGGCCGGAGTTTGAAGGCCAGGGCTTTCTCGCAGAGTGGGAACTGCAGGAGCCTGTCCCGCAGGCTGCCCCCCTTGCTCTTGCCCGGGTCCAGCTTGATCACACTTTCTGCGCCCCCTTCAGGGCCTGAGCTCTCCACTGACTGCTGGGCTGTCTGTTTCCCCTGCCTTGGGGACGTGTCTGCAGAACTTGAGAGGGGGGCAGGAGTTGTCTGTGCCCCCAATACCTGGGAAACTCCAGCCGAGCTGCTCTGGGGTGACAGGATGGCTCCCCTTTCCTTGGAGAACTCTGCTGAGGAGACCTCAGGCTCTATGTCCTCCTCCCTCCTTGGGGGCTCAGCTTCATTTCCCCGCAGCACTGAGGGAGCCCAGCCCCCACTCACTCCCTTCCCAGCCCAGGCCACCCCCGAGCGCCTGCCCCGGCCCCCCAGCTCAACCCCCGGCCCCCAGACCTCCCCGCGGCCGGGCGGGCGGTGGGTGCGCAGGAAGGCTCGCATCTGCTCCTGGTTCAGAGAGCTGCTCTTCCTCTCCATTGCACTGGGCCTCTCCTCCTCTTCCTCATCCTCCTCTTCCTCCTCACAGATCTGCTGCAGGGCCGGGGTACTCTTGGTGATGGTGGTGTCAACGGCAGGGACCTTCAGGAGGGTCCCGGTGGGCTGCCGGCCGCCAATGTCCCCTCCAGGGGGCTGCCGGGATGCCCCGGCAAGGCCTCCTGTCTCCGTGAAGGGCAGGAGGCCGCCGGCACTGCCCACAGAGCCAAATGTGTCTGACAAGCTAGGCCTGAGGAAGGGAAGAGAGGTGTCGTTACTCAGCTGGGCACCACAGGGCTGTGCCAAGGAAAAGGACAGAGGGCCACCCAAGACCCTGCACGGGGGACCCAGGATGATGGGGAGGGGTACACGGGACAGGGGGCAGCAGGGGCGCTCACCTGCTCTGTACCTCCTTGGCCAGGTTGTAAACAAGACTGAGGCGGTGGCCCTGCTTCTCCTGCTTCTCCCGCAGCATCCTCTCTGCCAGCAGGAAATACGTGGCTGTGATGTGGTTGTAACGGTCGGCTTCCAGCGCCCTGTGTGGGACCGAGGGAATTGCATCAGCACACAAGGGACATGCTCAGAGGGACCCCCAGAGCCCTTCACTGGGGCTCCCATCCCTGCATCACATCACTCACTCCTGGATGGTGTCCCGATCCGCAATGTTCCCGCACATCATGGCCTGGAGGATGATCTCGTGCTCCTCCTCAGACACGCGCTTGTGGGAGGTGAGGGGCAGCAGGGAGCGGCTGGCAGGGGACGGGTCCACCCCCTGCAGCCACGTGTGGCCCTCGATCTGCTCCAGGGACGCTCGTTGCTTCGGGTCCCGCTGCAGCATCCTGGAGATGAGACTGGGGGAAAGGAGTGGCATTGCAACCCTGCAGCACTATGTGAACCCCAAAGTAAGCAGCTTTGCCCTCTCTTCCCACCTCAGCTCCCAGGCATCTGCCAGGGCTGGGGCACCCAGGGGGCAGCCAGTTGGGGTCTGGGGGTACAGTAGGGGGTGGTGCTCACTCAGCGCACTGTGCCGAGACGTGCGGGGGGATGGTGTAGCGGCAGTCCATGATCATGGTGAGGGTCTCGCTGTCGTTGGCCTCCTGGAAGGGGGGGTGGCCACACACCAGCATGTAGAGGATGACTCCCAGGCTCCAGATGTCTGCAAGAAGCAGCAGCTGCAGTTCGGGTTGCACTCACCTCACCATGGCTCATGAGATTCTCCACCCCAGACACCCTGGGAGGGGCTGCCCCACCAGCCCAGTACTGCTCCAGCAGAGACCAGTGCTCACTGGGATATTCCTTGGAGGTAACAGCTCCCAGGTCTTGTCCCATGGACAGCGGGACCATATTCCCACCAAGGCAGGGAAGGACCTTCCTGTCCCCACATCCAACCTGGTCTCAAGGCACTTCACCAAAGCAGTTGAGGTGTTATCACCTTCTCCAGGCAGGGACAGGAAAGCCAGCCTTGAGCTCTGGCCCCCTCCCCACTCCCCCCGATTACACACCCACCCACGGCACTGTTTCATGTCATTCCTCACCTTCCTGATTCCCAAATCCCACCACAACCATCCTGGCACTGGGCTGTGCTTTAGGACACACTACAGCAATCAGAGAGGGACATTGCACCAATCTGGGCTCTCCAGCTGCATGGGGACCAGCTGGAACAGGATTGCTGCCCTGTCCTGGGGACAGGGATTGAGCCAGAAGCATCTTCACTGGCTCCTCCCGCCCAGAACACAAATTCCTGCAGATGTTCTGGTTTAGGATGCTGAGCACGCCCTGGGGCGCTCTGTTAATACCTTCAGCTGCTTAAGTCAAGTGTTTGAAAATTTCTCATCTGCGTTGGTTTTCTCCCTTCATTTCCCTTTGCAGCGCCACCAGCTTATTTTTCTACCGCCTCCATAAGCTATCCCTGTTCTCAGCTTGGGATCTGCCTTTCCCTGAGCCAACACTGGGCTTTTGCCTTTAAGGGCTCGTGTTTTGCTTCGCTAAATCCTCCTGCCCTAATTCCAGCCAGCCAGCCAGCTCGGATCCTGCTTCCCTCCCACATCCCCTCTGTCACAGCTGAGCCTCTTGGAGCCCCCAGCCCAGCTTCCTGTGCCCTGGGACAGTCTCCCCAGACCCCTGCACCCTGGCCAGGGGAGGAAGAGCACTGGGAGCAGTGGGAAGGAAGTGGTTTTCAGGGTGGGGATGGAGCAAAGGAAACTTTCAGAGCTCCTCCACCCAAACAGCAGCATCCAGAGCAGATTTCCTTCCGGCCTCACCCCGCCAAATAACCACCAGCGCCAGATTGCTGGCAGCTGTATCCTCACACTGCTTCTCCTGGCGGCTGCCACGCCAGGCTCACAGCCTGCCTGGGCTTTTTTCCCCTCTCTGGCAACCATCGCTTTATGTGATCTCTGTGGATGCTGGGATGGTCCCTACAGGGAGGACCCTGCTGTGCCAGGGCAAGGCTGGGCAGCCAAACACCCAAGGGACAGGCTTGCTCCTTGCAGGGACAGCAGTGCTGCTGTGTGCTCCTAGTGTAAGGGGCCAAGTGGGAGGTGGTACCCAGCTGGCAGGACCATGCTCCACGCAAGGGACAGGAGGGAGGCAGGTCCCCAGGGCACCCCACAGCCCTTACCAACAGCCGGGGCATCGTACTCGTCCCCGAGCAGGATCTCTGGCGCCGAGTAGGCTAGGGAGCCACAGCTGGTGGTGAGCATCTTGCCAGGCTGGAAGCGGTTGCTGAAGCCAAAGTCGGTGAGTTTGACCACCCCTTGCTCCTGGAAGAAGACCACGTTCTCGGGCTTGAGGTCACGGTGCACCACGTGGAGCTTGTGGCAATAGGAGATGGCGTGGACGATCTGGGCAAAGTAGTGCTTGGCCCGTGGCTCGGCCAGGCCGCCCTCGTGCCGCATGATGTGATCAAACATGTCCCCACCATCGCCCAGCTCCAGGATGAGGTAGAGCTTGGCGTGGGTGTCGATGACCTCGTAGAGGCGCACCACGTTGGGGTGCTGCACCAGCTTCATGCAGCGCACCTCCTGCAGGAGCTGCCCCGCCGCCTCCCCCGCCAGCTTGCTCTTGTCGATCACCTTGACGGCCACGCGCTGCCCCGTGAAGACGTGCCGGGCCAGCTTCACCACTGCAAAGTGGCCCTTGCCCAGGGTGCGCTCCAGGTCGTACAGCCCCGCGATCTTGCCCTCGCCGCAGCCCTGTGCCCCGGCCATGGCGGTGTTGTCAGGTGGGGGACAGGCATCAGGCGCTGTGGGATGGAGGAGATGCTGAGCAATGTGGGGTGAGGGATGGGATGCTCCCGAATACCAGGTGGCCCGGAAAAACTGACACCAGCACTGCCAGGACATCAGGTCCTGGCAACCTGGGCACTCCTGATACTCCACCTCCCAGTCCCTATCCCAGGACCTAGACCACGCTCTGTATCCCCATCTCTAGTTCCTAATACTTTGGAGATCTCAATACTTCCATCTTCCATCTCTTCAGTATCCTAGGGCACCCCATAATCCCCATGTCCAGGTCCCCAGCATCTTGAGCACTCCAACACCCCCCTTTCAGTTTCCAGCATCCTGGACATCCCAATACATCCCTGTACTTCCCAACACCCCAAGACATCCTGATACCTTCTCCTCCAGGTGTCCAGAACTGCAGCATTCTGGGCACCCCAATACTCCTGCCTCCAGTCCCTCATCACCACCTGAGCAGCCTCATACCCCTTCTCTCCTGGTTCCCAGCAGCCTAAGTACTCCTACCTTCAAATTGTCAGTACCCCTGTCACCCCATACTCCCAGACCCCAGCATCCTGGGCACCCCAATAATACCAACCTCCAGGTATCCGGCATCCTGGCTACCCCAATATGCTCACCTCTACTACCGAGCACTTCTGGGCACCCCCACATCTCCATCTCCAGTCCCCAGCACTCCGGACCACCCCCATAACGCCAACCTTCAGGTCTCCAGCACCCCTGTCCCTCCCGTATCCGCATCTCCAATCCCCAACATCCGTGCCACCCTCGTGCCCTCACCTCCAGACCTCAGCACCCTGGGCACCCCCATGCTCTCCCTCCAGCGCCTCGGGCACCCCGATACCCACCCCAGCCCCTGTCACCCGGTGCGCCCCGGCGGAGCCGCACTCACCGGGGCGCGGAGCTGCGACCGCCGGGGCTGCGGTGCCCGGGCGCGCCCGCCCCGCTGACGTCAGGGCAGCTCCGGGATCGCGCCTTAAAGGGCCCGGCCCGGTGGGGCTGAGGCCGGAGCGATGCTCATCGCACCTCCTGAGAGGCTGCCCCGGCAGCTCCCGCGGCCCGGCTCGTTACTGCCTGTTCGGGGTAGCGGGGACTCGGTTGGCCTTAGCGGTAACGTGGGCTGCTGATGAGCTAAATGAGCCGCTCGCCTGCCTGGGTGCTTCCAGGAGGAGAGGGAGAACCCCCAGCCTGGGCTTGTCTCCGGAGGGTCCCAGCGTTGGAGGCTCCTGCCCGGGATGCCCGCTCACGGGCATCTCTGCTATACCACTGAACCCGCTCCATCACCCGCTCCCGCCCTCGCTGGAACCATTGAGCCGGGAGCGCAGCCCCGGCCCCCCTTTCCCCCTCGCTTTAAGCCGTCTTTTCCTGGAAGCGGCCCGGCGAGCGGCCGGCCGCCTCATTTAGCTCGTTACTGGCCATCGGGATGCGCACAAAGCAGATGTTGCTCCTGCAGATTAAAAAGCTCTCAGCGCGGCCGCCCTCGTTCCCGCTAATGCCTTCCCAGAAGTCCTGGCCCGCGGCTGCAAACAGGCCCTAATGAGCTGTGCTGAGGGCTCCGTGCGGGGGCTGGTGTCCCCAGGGCGGAGGAATGGAGGAGCTGCGGCTGGATGGGACACTCGGCACCCACCTGAGCCTTGGGAATGGAAAGGGCTGCCAAACTTGTCTCTCACTCAAGATGAGTCTGTCCAGGCATGTGGGGTGCAGGAGGCATCCAGGTGCTGTGGCAGGGGATCCTGGCTGGGTGTTGTGCATTGGGGGACGTAGATGGGTGATGAATGTTTCCAGCAGCCACTTGCAGCTGCAGAAAATAACCCATGAGCTCCTCACTGGTCCTGTGCCTGCTCAGCCTGTCCCTCAAATGCAGCAGGAATCAGATCATGCTGGGACAAGGGATGTAGGAGCAGAGGAAGCCTGCAAGGAGCCCCAGAGGTGCTGCTCCAGCCAGGAGCAGTGGCTCAAGCTCTGCTGGGGACCTGCAGGCCTCGGGGCTCCTCCTGGTCTAGGAACAGTCTGGTGAGGGCAGAGCCTGGGCTGTCAGCTTTCCTGCTGGGTGTGTCAGAGCATGCTGAACTCACCCTGTTATCTCTTATTCCCCCGATTCCTTGCAGGGCTGAAGCCACTCAAGGCTGCAAGTGTTCCCCAAAGGAGCCTGGCTCTGGGGCATGCAGGTTTTCCAAATGAGACATGAGTAAGATGCAGTTAGCACAGGTGGAAGCCTGGAGAATCTGCAGATGGTATGTGGTCAGGAGCTGGAGGACTTCTGGAGGCTCTGCACAGGGAGTGGATGCTTACCAGGAGATACAGATAGGCAACATTCCCTTTGAAAACTAGTCAAATTTGGCATGGTTTTGGTGGGGTGTCTGCAGCTCTGTTATTTCTGTATTTGGGAACTAGGAGATGTCCTCAGGCTGCAGCTTTGGTGCTGGAAAGGGAATCAGCCTGCAAGGACAGTGGAGATCACTTCCAAAAAACCTGGGAGTTTGGAGCTAACAGGGATCTGTTCCTTTCTGCAGCTGTGCAAGGCAGAAAGCAGGAGTTCCCCCTCCCATACATCACCCCACTGGCTGCCTCTCTATCCAGACAAAGCCCGTTTTCCAGAGACTCCCACCTATCTGGTAGTTAGTGAAGTCATGTGGCTGCAGCACTTAATTAATAAAAAGCTGATATAAATCCCAGTAAACATGTGGGGAGGAGGACACTGAGACAGAGAGCGGTAGTGGCACTTCCAGCGAGCTCAGCGGAACAGCGGACAGCAATCCCCCTCTCTGCTTGGAGAGGTCAGTGCTTACCATGGGAAGGGTCTTGGGAATGTGTGGGATGTCACACCCTTGGCTGTGGGGCTCCCCACAGTGCAGAGGGGTCAGCCAAGAGCTGGGTGGTTTTGTGGGATGGGAAGATAAGGAGTAGCCAGCATTGGGCTGCTGGAGCCAGGTTTGAAACCTCAAAGCTGCCCAAGCAGCAGGCTTTGTCCCAGGATTTGGCTGACAGCAGCAACTGGAATACCAGCTCCTGGCTCCTTTCCTTTTGCTCCCTAAGGGATCACCTACTTGTTAGAGCCTTCAGGCCCCCAAAGCCCACAGCCTGACCCTGCAGCTTCTCCTATTCCTGAGCTGTGTGTGCTGTGGTCCTTCTTCCTGCCCAGCACTGAGATTCTAGTGGCACTTTCAGGCTCAGAGCCGGGCAGGGGCCATGTCACATGTTTTCGCCACACACTGTGCACCTCAATGGTCTGATGGCTGCTGGGGGGGGGGTGGAAAAACCCAAACTGCCACAAAAAAGATCAAATCTCAGTCCATTCTCTGCTGGTCACCCCTTTCTGTGGGAAGATCATGAATGTGCTCACATGTGGAATGCCCCACAGCACAGGAGAGAGCTTTGGGGGCTCCTGTTCCCAGGTGTTTGTGGGCCCAAAAAAGGACTCTCAGGTCCAAGGGAACAAACAGCTGGGAGTGGTGGCTGTGCTGGGAGAAGCTGCCCCTCGCTGACACGGCACTCAGGGTGGCAGGGGGTGATGGCAGTGGAGGGGACAGGCCAGGCTGCCAGCAGGTGGGCTGATGCTGGCCAGGCCCATCTGCACAGGTCACCTCCCCCAGGACCATGCTGAACGTGCTGCTGCTGTGCTGTGGGCTGCTGCAGGGGATCCAGGCTGTCCTGGATCTCAGGACTGCTGACCTCAGCTGTGGCCACCTGCAGAAGGCAAGCGGCGGGCTGGAGGGGGTGGACAGAGCCCGCCACACCAGCCTGCAGAGGAAAGCCAAGGAGGTGTCTGCGGAGCCAGCAGGTGAGTCCTGTGGCCACCTGCTCTTCACTGACCCCCACCAGTTGCTTGGTGGAAAACCCAGGACCCCAAAACTGAACGGGGGAACCCATACTCAGAGTTAGGGGATCGCTGTAAACCAGCATAGCTTCTCCTGACCCTGGCCGGTGAGAGCATCTCACAGGGAGTGGGGTCTTTTTTTTTTTGTGCGACACACATGAGCAAAGGGAGAAGAATCAGAGCTGACCCTCCAGCAGCCTCCTTGTCCCGCCTCTCTGTATCTCACAGGAGCTCTCCCAAGGCTGGGGCTTGAGCAGATGGCCCTGGGGGTCCAAGAAGCTGATGGTGACCTTGTGCAGAGAGGCAGCCTGCTGGAACCACAGGTATGGCTCCCTGAGCTTATTTACAGACAACCCGAAGGAGTGAGGTGGCCTGAGGCCATAGCAGCCTTTTCTGTGTCCCTGGGGCTGGGTGGGTTTGGAGCCCAGCATGGTGCTTCCTGGGATGGGACTATCTGTCCATCACCTGAGGAGCTGGGATCAGCTAAGGCTACCCAGACCTGCAAGGGGCTCCAGCACTCAAAGGAGAGTGGTTCAAGCCTGTGTTTCTGTAATCCATTTAATTAACCTCAAGTGCAGCCCAGGAGCTGGGCAGTGCCCTGTGTTGCCTGGCTCAGCCCCTGGTGCCTCCATTTGGGCAGAAGGCACAGCACCATTTGCTAAAATCCAGGTTGTGCTTCAAAATAAACGTCTGCAGAAAGGTCTTGAGACACTGTGGATGAGGCAGCAATGCCTACAGAAAGTCCACAGGGCTCAGCAGTGATTTCCAACAGAAAACAGAGCCTGGAGTTGAACACGACAGAAGCCACTGCTGCTGGCAGCACCAGGTTTCAGCAGCCACTCTTGGCTCTCTCCCACGCAGTCCTTTACTGCTGGCACAGTGGTCCAGGACCAGCTCTTCCCCTCCTCTTCCTCCTCTCCCCCTGCAGGTATCATCCACAGACCTGCAAGCTGAGGGCCGTGAGGAGCGCTCCCCCCGCCGCTGCGTCCGTCTCCTGGAGTCGTGCCTCGGCCACCAGATCCCCTGCTGTGACCCCTGTGCCACCTGCTACTGCCGCTTCTTCAACGCCTTTTGCTACTGCAGGAAAATCAGCACCAACTTCCCCTGCGGCAAGAACTAGCGCCTGTGGGGCTGCCAGCTCCTCGCCCCTTTGTGTGCCTCCTTCTCTGTAGCTCCAATAAATCAGCCCTTTGCAAAAGCCACTGCAGCGTGGGAATGGTGTGATGTGTCTGCTCGGGCTCTCGGGGGAGAGAGGGTGGCAGCAAGGTGAGGGTGGCCTTTGCACAGCTGGGCACAGTGTCCACACAGCCAACACTCCAAAACACATCCACATCAAATCAGATGTGCCTTTCCTGACTACATAAAGCGGTGTTTCAACAGCAGGGGTACCCCAGGTGATATTCTGGCTATGCTGCTGTTACCCACAAGATCAGGTTCGTTTGTTGGTGTGCACTGAACCGGTACCGACACACTCCAGAGAAACACGGATTGTTTATTTCAGAGCTGCCCTAGCCTGGGTGCTCGCTGCTATTCCACAAATCCAGCACACCCCACCGGACTTTCCCCGCCATTATTTACAAAGAGACGTTCAGGGTTAGTAATTTCCTTTATGAAGTAATTTTCTCTATTAAGATTGGTTAGTAATTTCCATAGAAATCACGTAACCCCAGCTAACTTCTACTCATGCTCAGGGGAAGCATCTTCACCTGGGCAGGGTCTTTTTGACCAGCAGGCATGATTTTTAGTGTTTTAGTGTTAATGAAGATAGTTCAGCTTTAGGATACATGGACTGTGAGAATTTCACCAGGTTGATAACGTACACATAGACATTTATCAACATCTTGACTTACTACATCCTTTAAGCTTGTTATAGATATTCCTAAGTGAGGGATGCTGGCTGCTGCCTGTTCCACTGATTAAGTCTCCTTTCTTTCTGTTTAGGCTTGAAAGTATACAGAGGTCTTACACCAAAGAACATTCTGCCTTAACATAACCTTGACATATCTCACATTTTTCAACACCTCTGCATCTAACAAAATTATTTTATTTTTTTACAGAGCAGTCCCTGGCAAAGCCCTTTAACTTGCTAGGTATTTCCTGACTAGTAGAAGTGGTGTCTCGGCAATAGGCGACACTGCGAACTTTACTTGTGTATCCTTCTGCCTGTATCGCTCATGGTGGCTCGGGTGTAGTGAAGGGGAGCCTCACGCTCGGCGCAGGGCGTTATGGCGGCCGCTATCGCCTCAGGCCGTTCCCGCCTCGCAATGGCTGCCGGGAAGGGGCCGCGGCCACGTGACCCGCCGCGAGTCACGTGAGGCGGCGGGCGGTAGCGCTGCCGTCTCGTCGCTGCCGCCATGTCGTGTTTCCCGGAGCTCTATTTTAACGTGGATAACGGGTACCTGGAAGGGCTGGTGCGCGGCTTCAAGGCGGGGGTACTCCGGCAAGGCGACTACGTGAATTTGGTGCAGTGCGAGAGCCTGGAGGGTGAGTAGCGGTGGAGGCCTGAGACAAGCGGGAACAGCCCCCCCCTCCCCGCCATCCTGAGGGGAATGTCCGGGCTGTGGGCTCAGGGGAGGTGGTGGGGGGCTGTGGGGAGGCGAGGGGCTGCCTGGCAGTGGGGAAAAGAGCCGACAGCGGCGTTTATGAGGCGTTCCATCTTCACCCCATGGCTGAGGACACAGTCGGTGTCCCTCCTGTCCCCCCACCCCGCTCAGCTGGCTCAGTTTCCCGGTCACCCCGGCCGTGCGATTGCAGCAGCTGATACAGCGGTGTAGGGGAGCTTGTGCTCCCACTGCTTTCTTGAGGTGGCTGTGTAGCTGTGCCTTGTGCCCTGCGGATTTTGGGAGCCTTGTGGGTTTTGACAGGCATTGCTGGTGAGACGTGTTTGCGCCTTCAGTCCCTAAAGGGCAGGAAGCCTTTTTAAGGCCTGGAATAAGGTTATTGGTATAATCTAAGATCCTGATATCCATGATTAGTTTTAAAGAAGATCAGGTCACCTAGGAAAGTACCTGCTGTTATAGAGGGATTACTAGTGGAAAAAAATCCATCTGAATGTACATCTGAGTAAATTCACCAGTGCATTACCTGTTGCCTGTGATCTTGAGATTTCTTTTGAGGCTAATTCTGATTTCCAGCCATCATCTTTTAAACACTGGTGCAGATTGTCCAGAGAAGCGGTGGATGCCCCATCCTTGAAAACATTCAAGGCCAGTTTGAATGGAGATCTAAACAACCTGGTCTAGTTGAAGATATCTTTGCTCATTGCAGGCAGTTGTACTACGTGGCCTTTGAAGGTCCCTTCCTACTCAAACTATTCTGCAGTTCAGTGATCACCTGTGGTCAGCTCATCATCTTCATTAGTTGGTGTTCCTGTGATCAGTGACCTGCTTAGCAGTTTTCACTCTTTGGTGTACAGAACCTGCATCACAAATCACAAAGATTAAAACCAGGCCTATCTTGAAATAAACTAGAAACACATGTATCCAGAGATGTTGTTTTGATCCGTGGAACTATAAGTTTTGGATCGTTCTTTCTTCTAAAAAAATTAGTTAAGCATCAGTTTTATCTAGACAGTCATTACTGAGTGGTTAATTGACATTGAATTCTTGGCCAGCTGAACCCTGGATGCAAGTTACATGGAGCTGCTCACTCTAGATAACAATAGAATGGGAACAGAGTGCTGTGTTGTGCTCCAGTCTCTACCTTAAAAATTGCCTTAAATATTTTTACTTAGGACAGAAGCTCCTTTTTGGCTTTTCTTTTTTTGCAGCTCTTTGCTTGCAGCAGTCACTGTTATTCCTGCTGTGGAGCCCAGGGACTGAAGGGGAGCTGTGGGTGACTTCTGCTTTCTTCATAGTCACAAGTCTCAGCATGTCCTGAATTGTGACTTTTTCACCTTTCTTGCAGATAACTTCCTCTTTGGAGTCTTTCTGCACTTGGAGCTTCTCTTTTCTCTCCATTTCTTGGTTTATGAACCAAGCTTCTTAAGCCTAGTTCTCCCTTGGAGTGGTGTTGGCTGCATTTGGAATGAGTCATGTTGAAGTTCCTCTATGTTTGTTATGGTATTGTTGCTGTTCTGTCCCCAACAGCTCTCTGGTGGCGGCCGCTGCTGTGCTCTTGGTCATGCTTCATTCACAACCTGAAGGTTCTTCCAAATTCACTGCCAGTCTTGTTCCTCCTTCACTTGGCTCACCATGCCTCTCCTTAGCATGCTTCTGGAGAGATTTTTGTTCAAAGGAGCATTGCTCTTTATTACTTACATAGGTCTCTGGTCAATTTCTTTCCTATGTCCTTTTAGTGCTGATTTTCCCATTTCAGTACTTGCTTTCTGCACTCCACAGACTTTTAATGTGTTTCTTTCTCTCCCAGATGCTCATCTGCACTAAATTCAGGCAGTGGCTGATGTGTTAGCAGTCAAAATAAGTACTGGAGCAAAAATTACTGATACATTCTTCCCTGCTCTCTGTTTTGCCTTCATTGCTGCCTCTCATGTGTCTGACTCTGCAGTTAGTTAAAGTCCTGGAGCAAGTGATTGCCTTGGCCATAGAGAAAGCCTGAAGGACCAAGGCTGTTCTGGGTCTGGCCCTGGGAATTGGTTATCTGGCTGCTTGGAGGACATTGTGCTTATAGGTCTGAAATGCTGTTCCCTCTGGTGTGCCCAGATCAGTCTGGAAGCGTAAAGGGATTGATTTGTCTGCTTCAGAACTTAGGCTGGCAGTTTTGCTGCTGGAAGGGAGGAAATCATGCTTTTCTGCGTGATCCCCTGTTGCCTCAGTTTGTCTGATCACAAGGTAACCTGACATAAGCTCTCCCTTGTTCAGTCACAGAGCCAAATGGGCTGTCTGTGGTGAGGCAGGCTCTTGAGCTGGCCTTAAGAAGTGCAGAAAAACATGTCCAGGATTGAGAGGGTGTGTGAGAACTGTTTTGATTTAAGCTTTCACTTAAACCCTTTAGAAATAACATGTTTAATCCCTTCTTTCAGCTCCAAAAGTCCTGGTGCTCTGGTTGTTTCTCAGCTGAGGCCCTGTGCAGTACGCATGAGCTGGGAGCGTTTGGAACCTGCCTGGCGGTCACTGTTGTATCCAGTTCCTGCTTCTGACACAAGGTGTCAGTGAAGGACCTGGAGCTGCTTTCCTCTGCTCCAGTGCTGTGAGCATGGATCTGTGCTTGAGTGGAATCTGTTTGAGGCAACCAAACTTAAGTCACCCAGATTTCTACTGTCAAAAGATTGGTGAGTCATCCACAGCTTGAGGCCTGTCAGAGGTCTGATATTCTGTCAGGAGGATGAAAAGCTGTTGATGCAGTTGAACAGTGGTGATGCTTTTAAGCAGCAGAGTTCACTCTGGGACTGGAATGTAGATTATCAACTGGCTTTACTGTTGGTCTGCAAAACTCCCTTCTGCAAAAAGCATTCAGAGCCCAAGAAGTGCATAAAAGCATCTTGAATCAGGAATGTCTTTACCCTTAGGTTAGTGTTCATGAGCCTCCTATTGCTACTGCTTCTCCTTGCTTCCACAGCAACAGTGTAGAAAGCTGCTTTCTTTCGGACCTGACAGTGTTGTAGAGATGATTGGTGGGTGAAATTCAGCAGTGAGATGTGTCACCTTGTAGCTGGGTGATGAGGTTGAGAGTGGCAGGGTTGGCTCAAGCCTGTGGGCCTCTTTGAGAGAGGCCTTCCAGAGACTGGACATCTCAGCATCACTACTCTGTGGGTACTTGTGCCTCCATCTGTGCAGTTGGCACAGCTGGGATCTGGGATGCCATGGAAATAGTGGTGTGCACTTGGAGGAATGGGATCTGTCCATGGAGTTTGTCTTCTGTACACCTGTACACCAGGCTGCATGCAGTGTGTGTTTTTTTTTCCATTATCCCAAGGATCTTTTTTCTCCCCTGCAGGCTGCCATTGCTTTGAGGTGTTCAGAGCATCTTTCACAGAGGGAAGAGCAGGGGAGGCTGTAATACCCATCTCTTTTCCAATTTATCACTGTGATCCTGAAATTTAGGCCCCAAGAAGGCTGGAGCTGGGCTTCTATTTCAACATAACCGCATGGGCAGCATGTCCTCTCTTGTATGGGGGTGTTACAGAGCTCCAGACTGACTTCAAGAGTGCTTTTGGTGGAGCTCATGGTATTCTCCTGTGTGAAGGGGGAGCAGCATAGATCCTTTCCTGTGCAGCCTTTACTATACTACCAAGTAAGGAGAGGCCACTTGATGGTCCCAAGGTGTGGCCATGCTTCAAATCCATCCTGAGCTCCGAGAGTGGTTCAGTCTGACCTCAGGGGGTGTAGAAGCCAGGCCTTAATGTGGCAGGGACCTTTTATCATCATTCACACAATGATGATTTGTCACTCTCCTGACATCTTGGAGCCCTGGTTAAAAGTTGACTCCCATGTGCTGGGACTGTGCAGCAGAACTGGCCCCAAGAGCTTTCTTCTGCCAGAGGAGGCAGAGTCTACAAGCAGGGTGAGACCTGAGGAAAGTATAGACCACTGCTGTCCTCTGAATGCTGACTTCTCGTGCAGCAGCAGAACAGTGTCCAAAATGCTGTCCTGCTAATCTTGGTAATCTGCTTTGTCCTGTATGGGTGTAACCGCTGTCTGTGGCTGTTTCATCAACTGTCCTGTTAAAACAAGCTCCGGGAAAGCATCATTTATTGGAAGAATGATGGCACTTCCATAGCCTGCTAGATCATGGTGGCAAACAAACACTGTGGTCATTGGCTTCCTGCAGGGTTCAGCAGAGGCTCTTTGCTGTTTATTCTGGCCTCCTTTACCAGGCAGAGACCTGCTTCATAGCTTCTCCTAGCTAAACTTCAAGCAGCAGCTGAGGTCAGCTTCTCAGTACTAGTGCAGCTTCAGCCCTTGTTTGGGTCCTGCCCCTTGTTAGATGATGATGGTGTTTGGGTTTCCTGGCAGGTATTGCTTATCAGCAGCCTGTCAGTGCTTTCATCTTGTTTTTACTCAACTATAGCATGAGACTGTTTTCTGCCCTATTTGTTTTAGTTTCTGAGTGATTTGTTGCCTCTCCCTTAACCCCTGCACTGGGTGCTGGGCTGATGTCCTGCATTGGACTTCTGAGGATACAGAGTGACTTAGAGCAGTCTGCCTTTGGAGGGGCAAAAAAGCTTATTGGGGATGCAGGCAGATGAGGAGGGGTTACCTTGCCTTTTGGACAGATTAGGAAGGGGCTGCCTAATTGAGGGGCTCTTCATGGAACACAGCTTGGCTGTGCTGCGTTTGAAGCTTGAGTGGAATGAGTTCAGTCCCAGGAAGGGATGGGCTAGAAACACAAGGCTGCTCTGTGGTGCTGAGGCCATATCAAATGGTAAAAAGGCAGAGGTGAGATACTGATGGAGGAAAGAGCCAAAGACGATGCTTCTCTCTAACTCTGGCTCAGATGATTTTACTGCCTGACAACAGAGAAGGGGTAGCACATCACTGCTGGTGTTGTGCAACTGCAGGAAAGGTCTTAAATTCTGTGGGGAACAAAGGGTATCTGAGTTCTTCTTGAGTGAGATTTCAGAGAATCAGCTTCAGGAGTGTCTGAGGTGGATATAAACAGACCAAACAAACAGCAAGAAGGCAAATGGTAATGGCTGCAGTCTCCCGAAGGGAGACGTGGGCGATGTAGCTCATCTACAGATTGCTATGTGATCCCTCGGCTGCTTTACTGCCTGCAGCCTGGGAGATGGCAATTGATATTTTAATTTTTTATATAGGTGGTGATGGCCCCAGGTGCTCTGGAGGAAGATGTCAAGGTTACAGCAGATAATTTTTTGTGAAAACATCGGTTCAGCTCAGAAGGTGCGGAAGCTGATTCTGTGCCTATGCGTGAGAAGACAGATCAGTCCTGCCTGGAAGTGCTTGAGCCCTTAACTTGATTCAGAGCTCTACAATGCAGTTAGAGCAGGAAAGAAGGAAGGTTTGGAAGTCTGAGCTGATGGGGCCATGGATCACTCTGTCTGAGCAGGGCTTACAGGAAAGGCTTTGATTGACAGATGTCTGACAGACTAATGACTTGGTTCCGTGTTATGTCAAAGCAAATTTGCAGGAGAGGATAGTTGCATTAGTGCAGATATAAAGTCTCTTGTGAAGATGTCATCTGAAATGTCAAGATGTTGGCACAGCAGTGTGTTGAATTAAGCTCTGGTTATGTTTGTGGCTCATGTACATGCAGCTGCACGAAAACCAAAGGGCCTGACCTGACAGTTGATAGGAGGTGGCTGTAAGTCCATGTCATGGTAATCCAAAGCACTACTCTACCCATCTGAAAAAGGCTGTCATTCTGACAAACAGTTGTGTTCTTGCACGAAGCAACTTTCTGGGAGCAGTGACCTGGCCATAATTTCCTAGGTTTTGCGGGGGAGGAGAGAGAACATAAGTGTTGTGGTCATTCAAGTGCTCCCTTGCCAAATGTTGGCTCAATTTGTTACATAAAGTGTGTGAACTGCTTGGAAAAATGCCAAAACAGGCAAATGTATCTCTTAAAATCAATGATCCGTATCTGGAGGAGCTCATCAGGAGAGGTAGGGCTCCAGGTGCAGGTCTCCCTCCTCAGCAGCAGCTGAGGAGGAGGTACTGCAAAAGCCTTGCAGACAGTGTCTTATCGACATGCAGCTTGTGGGATCTTGGCAGCTGCCCCTGCCAAGGTGCTGCTCTCGCTGCCAGAGGTCAACTCCAGCTCAGTCTAAGCTTGTGTTAGGAACCTGGGCTTTTGGAGAGCTTGGGGCTTGCTCAGCAGTGGGTCCATTTATTAGTCACCGTGCTACTGGGACAGCTCTTCTGGCAGCAGATATATGAAACCACGGGATTCGTTTGCTCTCATCTGAGAAGCTTGACATGTGAATAGTCCTATTAAAAGCTCCCAAACCCTCTTGGCTGAGGCTTGGTGACAAGCCCAGCAGCTGGAGGAGGACAGGCTAGTGTAAAGCACTGATACACCGTGGGATGCACTGAGTCAGGGTTCATAAATCCGGTCCAATTTTTGGAAAATATGTTCCATTTTGTCTGCTTGGATGCTAAGAGATTCAGAAAAGTTTAGTCCTGCAGCTTGTGGCTGGCCTTCCTTATAAAAATGAATTCCAAGTGTTATATAAACATGGCCCTTATTCCAGTTGCAACATAATGTGCTGGCTCTTGTGCTGTAGAGTTGGGGGGACAACACTTTCATGGAGCAGGGCAAAATGTTCCAGCCAAGCAGCTCATGGGAGCTTGCTCAGAGCTGTTGGAGAGCCTGCAAGGCACAGTGTGCAGCCTGTGTGCCTCTGGTCTAGATGCAGTGCATCTCTGACTTCCTGGAAGTACAGCAAACTTCTTTTTGTGTCACTGAATAGCATCAAGTGACATGATAGCAAAACAGCTGCTTGCAACTTCACAAGCAGAGTTTCAGGTTGTGATGACACCAAAACAACCAATGGTGTTGGACTTGAGGAAACAAGTTTTGGCAGCTTCGCTACTGAAGGCAGATCTGGGAGGATATGCAATAGCTGCTTCCTCTCCAAGGTCCTTTATGCTGCAAAACAACATCACATGCCTTTTTGGGCAGGCTTAGCTTCCATGAGAGCTCTGCACAGCTACAGGAAACTGCAAGTAGGAGCTACACAAATGCAACTACTGCAGTTCCCTATGCCTTCCCTTGCAATCTGAGTTTATGGGTATAATACTTTTCTCTCATATTCACTGAACATATTAACTGATAATTTTGTTCCATGTTTTCTCCAGTTTCTTCTAAAAGCAAACTAGTAAAGTCCTAATTTGTCAGGAGCTTAATTTTCATTCAGACTCCAAAGTTCATCATTTAAAAAGTGGGACAAAAACTCATTAAGATGTAGTTCAGCTAGTTTTCCCATCTATCTTCGCTTTCAGAAATCAAGCAATTGCAGAACAGGTGGGTCAGAACCCTTTATGCTGCCCCTGTGCTGGGCTTTTTGAGGATTTTGGGACATGATTACGATCAATAATAATCCTGTGCAGGCTGTGTGGAGGTGAGGGATTGTCCAAGTTCTGGCATGATCTGGTGTTTGACTCTGTGGCAAGGTTCGTGTTGCAGACTCAACTGAGTTACCCAGGCAATGTCTTCTCCCTTGCAAGTGTGAGCATAAGTTGAGCATGATTTGGTAGAATAAACCACAGCTGTTCAGCCTCTAGATTGCCCTGGGGAACAGAGATCTAGGTTAGATTTCTGATTTGCTTCAGCCTTGATGTGTGTAGTTGGATGGAGAGTTCTCTTTGCTGCATCCGGGGTTCATAGAATTATTGAATGATTTGGGTTGGAAGGGACCTTAAAGACCATCTTGTTCCAAACCCCTTCCATGGGCAGGGACACCTTCCACTAGACCAGATTGCTCCAAACCCTGTCCAATCTGGCCTTGAAACACTTTGGGGATGAGGCATCCACAACTTCTCTGGGCAACCTCTGCCAGTACCTCACTGTCCCAGGGAAGAATGTCTTCCTAATATCCACGCTAAACTTAGTCTCTTTCAGTTTGGAGCCATTACTCCTTATCCTGTCATTCCATGCCCTTGTTAAAAGTACCTCTCCAACTCTCCTATAGCCCCTTCACGTATCAAAAGGCTGCAATCAGGTCTCTCTAGAGCCTTTTCTTCTCTAGGCTGAGCAATTCCAATCCTCTCAGCCTTTCCTCATAGGAGAGATGCTCTATCCCACTAATTATCTTTGTAGCCTCTCCTGGACCTTTTCACAACAGTTTGATGTCCTTCCTCTCCTGAGGACCCCAGAGGTGGATGCAGTGCTGCAGGTGGGGTCTCACTAGAGCCAACTAGAGGAGCAGAATCCTCTCTTTTCTACAACTGCCCCTAAAACTCTCATGTAAACCACTGAGAAATGTGACAAACTGAGTGATATTTAAGTCTCTGGCCTTTATTTTCCTTCCCTGTAAACTCCCATCTGTTTTCTGCAGCACTGAGCAGTGGGAACGTCCTTGTAACTAAGGAGTGCTGGGTCAAAACCATCTTTGCTAGACCTCATTGGAAATACCCAGAAGAGTCAGTTGCCTTGGAAGCTGTTTGACCCCTGATTCCTCATGGTGAGAACAATATCATGCTGCACAAGCTCAGGTTAGAGCCTGAGGAGAAGCTCTCCAGCTCCTGCCCATGACTGGGTGTAATGTCAAAAGATCAAACTCCTCAAACCAGGCTGTGTGCTTCCTCTGACCTCAGTGCTGTGGATGCTTCTGCCATAATGCTGAGGACTTGTATGGCTCAGTGAGAGGGAAAGGCAGCCTCAGTAGTGCTGCTTCAGAAAAACTAGGGAGAAATGTAATTTTTCTGTTTTCTCTGGATGGTGTGTTCACATCTGGTTTGACTCAATTCTTCCAGCTCCTCTCCTTACCCCATAAAGGTCTTGAATCCCTTTGAGGATGCTTGCCTAACTGGCTCTCTGAGGTGAAGCTGAAGGGAGGTGAACACTGTGTACCAATGCAACTAGTAGAGCTTTGAGGAGTAGGATTGTATGACGTTTCTTAATTCTGGATTCAGTTTTTCCACAGAGACACTTAAATGCTTTTGGCTTTTATCTTGACAGAACTCAGCATGTTGTGGTTGCTTGTTGGCCAGGACTGCAGCTTAGTTGGGCACCTGACCTGCAAGCAGGGGTAACAGAGGAAACAAAGGTTTCCTCTGCTTGAAACTAGAGAAGGGGAAGACTTCTGATCATGTTCTTCCATCCTGAGCAGAGATTGCCTACCCTGTGAGATACATTTAAATGATCTTCATCTTCACTAGCCCCTCTCTACCTATTAATGCCTGAATTCTGTTTACCAGCACAATTAGCTGGGCTGCTTGGATAATGTAAGACCAAGATGGCTTATAATTTCTAAGTTGCCGTTTCTGTCCTTTGGGCTTTGAAAGCTTTACAAATGCCTGCATATCACTGGTGTCTGGGGAGACTTGCTGTGTGTGCAGTTAGGTTCTTGGATGTGATTTTTCAGATGAGCCCTTTTGGCTAGACAGAGTGCTTAAGTTTTTTTGTTTTCTTCTCCCCCTAGATTTCTAGTAAGTATCTTCTAGAAAATCAGTAAGCTTCCACCTTGACCTAGCAGAGTGAACAGCTGGCACCAGTATGTGTGCTCACTTGCACAGATGGTGTCACAGATTTGTCTTTAAGATGAGGCAAGGCTGATTTGGTGAAACACTGATCTTTTCCTGTATTTGGGTTGTCCATGATAAAACTGAGCACATACAAAGTGTATGACCTAACACATGGGTTTTGTCTACTTGATCTTTCAGAGAAGAGAGTGCCTAGAGAAGTGCTGAGCACCAGCCTTCTTGGCTATGCTGAAAAAAGACCCCAAACCCAGCCCAAAACACTCTAGAGTGGAATTATTCTTTCTTTTTCAGACTTGAAACTGCACCTCCAGAGCACAGACTATGGGAACTTCCTGGCCAATGAAGCCTCCCCGCTCACTGTGTCTGTCATTGATGACAAGCTGAAGGAGAAGATGGTGGTGGAGTTCCGTCACATGAGGAACCACGCGTATGAGCCCCTGGCAAGTTTTCTGGACTATATCACGTGAGTACCTGCTGGTCATGAACAGCATTTGAAATGCTGGTGTTCTTCCAGGCTTGAGAGCACTCAGACCAGCTTTCTGCCTGTGCCTGCTGTGTTTTATGCAGCTTCTTGAATGAAACGGGTGTGGTTGTATTTGGAGGTCTCAAAGCAGCAGCACTGTATCACTGTGTTGTTAAAGGCTTCTGTTCCCAGAAAGCATGTGCTCCATTGGTACAGCTGCTTGGCTGCCTTCCATTGCAGTATTGATTCAGTCTCTTAGAGGTACCATTTATCTTTGTCCCTTGTGTTAAATGTTCTTGGTTTTTTAAAACTGTGGTCCTGCTGCAAAACATTGGCATGCCATGCCATGTGCATTACAGCAGTTTCCTGCTAGTTCTGAGCCATTGAGGTTGATCAGCCTTCTTCAGGGCTGATGTGATTCTCCTGTCCCACCCCAGGGACTGTAGGTCTTCCTCTGGCCCTGTCACAAACTGGTTCAGGGAGTTGAGCTGTCCAGAAATTGAACAACTTTTCCCTTTTGGAGTTAACCTTTGACTGGTTTGTTTTTCTTGGACAGCACAGTGGGATCCAGCAAATGCCAGCACTAGGGGAAGGCAGGGCCTGGAATGCACAGCAGGGAAACACAGGGCTGCAGCAGCCTCAGCACGTCTCTGACAGTTGATGGAAACACATGGGGTTTTCACAGCAGGTTCAGCTTGAAATAGCTCTGAAGTCGTGAGGTATATTCTTGCAGAGGTTTTGCACAACCTTCTGCTTCCCAGTGGGCTGTTCTTGTTTTGTTCAGTAACAAAATGGAATTGTTAGTGGCAGAGGGACACTAGTTATCCTAGCTTGCATCCAAAACATGGACGTAAAATTGAGTTTTTTCCTTTCCTTACTCTGTATTCCTGTAGGCTCTAGTTTGGCTTGCAAACTGCACAACCAGTGTTCTCTTCTAACCACCAAGGAGATACCTCATGGACAAAAGGACTTTCTGGTTTGGTAGAACATGACTTTAACTTGTATTTCCAGGAAGGAGATCATACTCTGTTCCTGAGTGGGACAGTTAATGTATCACCTCTGGTACAGTGAGCCTGGGCTCATCACAAGTGCTCTGGCAAGTGATATTTAGTCTTGAATTTTTGGCAATTGTGTGTTGTCCTGCTTATCAACTACAAGTTTTTGAATGATGCAGGCTGATGTAGAAAGACCTTTGAGGTTGATGGAAAAATTTGAAATTTTCCTCTATCTGTGGCATTTCCTGCATTTACAAATATCGAGTAATCACCCATCTCTCTTCCACATGCCTTTGTGTTCACTCCTTTTTGTTTGGATGCTACTGCTATCTCACTTTCTAACCCAGAGGCTCATATCTGTTGTTTTCTGTGTCAGTGTGTTATTGTCTCCTAAGCCTTTCCTGTTTTCTAAGAAATAGTTTTTACTTATAAGCTTGTCAGTAAAATTTCTGGAGTTTTTATGTTTGGACCCAAGCATGGAGCAAAACATTACTAAGCTCCCATTTTGCAGCAGTGTTTGCTATGGATGAAGCAATTTCTAGTTCATCATCTTTAATTATATGGAGCAATCTCTTCTATTCTCTCAAAATTAAATTAACTGTTAAAACACCTCTTTGCCTATCTTGAATTTTATGTCAAGACAAATTGCTGTTTGAGCTTTGCAATATTAGGTGGGTGGTCCTCTGCTGTTGCTTTTGCTTTGCTGTGTTACAGGTTTATGAAAATGTCTCCATGAAATTAATACAGTAATCATTAATGCTTCAGTCATATCTGTTTAGAGGCAATAGTTTGGGCAGCACAGCAGTATCTTGCAGACTGTAAAACTTTGCTGTTGCCTAACAGTCCCACTTCAAAAACCAGTGTGTGGAAAATGTGAACTGAATGGCCTCAGACCTCGCACCTGTCTTGGGAAGAAGACTACAGATGGCCATGGAACTCCAATTCCCTTTTACTTCAGCCCTATTGATCTTTAGGCAGTGTCTACATCCACCTTGAATTTTGAAGACCTTAAGTATCTTGTGTAATCAGAAAGGCTTGTTCTTACCAGCTATTGGAATCACTTTTTAAACCTGGTGTTCTGCCCTCAACTTGATTTAACTTTGATACTGTTTTGCTTCTGTCATTCTGATTTTGATGACTTCTCTACAGCAAAACATGATTCTGTGCAGGTACCTCTATCTCTTGCTACTAGATAATCTCTTTTTGAATACATTGGTTCTGTTCAGCACAGAATGTTCCTTCCTCAAATTGTCTTCACTCTTATCTCTTCTTTTCCTTTTTACCTACAAGATTTGCTTTAATGCCACTGTCTGCAGTGCTGCCTAGAGGAAGGCAAAAGGTGAAGCAGGAAAAGCCTGTTTCTCGTATGGAATGTCTGCACTCTCTTGTAGAGTCTTTTGTGCAAGGAGGTCAAGTGTTCAGTTGTTTTTTGTCATGGTTCTGCTGCACCACTGATGTAGGGGTCTCCTCTGGGTCTGCACTTATCACACCAGTGGGGTATTGTTGAAGTAGAGAAGGTGTTACCAGCTTTGACTGCTCCAAGGTGGGAGTCACTATCAGGGTATTAGAATCTCCAATAACTTGTAATGACTCTATAGACAGGTTAGAACAGAAGATACTGTGAGCCACAAGGAGTTTAGAGAGAGTGCTGCTTTTGCCCAGTGGGTCTTAGTGTTTTCTCTTGATAAACCTAGTATTTTGGTGACAGCCTAGTGGAAAAGAGGATAGACTAGATGTGACTTCTTGAGCTGCCTTTCAGACTGTGTTCCCTGAAACTGTCCCTTGAGCTGTTGTAGTCTTGGTTTGGGGCAGGGGACAGAAATTTCAGAGATCTTGTCTACTGACAGTGTAAAACTTCACATGTGTGTCCCAAATAGTTGGAGTGGAAAGCAGCTCTCTTTGGAGCTGGTAGCACATATTTGTGCCAGTGGTTTTCATGTAGTTCAGGCTTGTATGGAGGCAGCACCATAAAAATGTTCAGCCAAAGGATGTTGGCAGTGCTGGGGATTTTGTGCTTGTGCACCCAGAGGTACTGTGTCATCCTGCCTGCCTGGGGGACGCTGGGACAAGCCTGTGCCTCTCGATTTTTCATTCTGGGTGCATAGGCAGATAGAGGGTGGTTTATCTTTGCCTTTTGAACATGACTATTTCCCACTCCATTCTTTCAGGATAGTTGAAACCTGAGCAGGAAATGATGAAGACTGCTCCTGGTAGACAGCTCAAGGCAATTGAGGCACCAGGTGGTCAGAAGAGGAAATTGTACTCAACTGGATGTATCAGTGTGCTAATAGTATACAGGCTGAAGTGAAATAAAAAATAGAAAGATGTGGAAAGTTTGAGCAGGGCTGGCTTCTGCAAGAGGAAAGCTTGAGTTCACCGAGACCTCTTTTGAGTTGTAAACAGAGATTTTTAACATTGAGTGGGATTGTAGGAGGTGTGTCTGGCTCAGATTGGAAGGAAATGTTTTGTAGCATGTCCAGTTCAGCTTTGAAGCTCACTGCTGCTTGGATGTTTGTATGTACTTACCTTTTTGGCCTTCTTAGGACTCTTGGATAACCTCAAGTAAGATGGGCACATTGGGGCCTGTTAACACTCATTGATAGTGGCCAGGCTGTGCATGGCTGATGCCAGGAGGTGGATCAAGCATTCGAAAAACAGTCATGCTTTCTTCTTCCAGACTGTCCTGCTGAACCTTTGAGGTGGTTTTGAGTGGATCATCAGGTGACTGTTGTGTTTGTTTTTTGAGGATGCTCTGATCTGACCCAGAACATATTGCTGAGATCTGGGGGAAATGTCTGATTGTCCTTGTCTCCTCTGGCCCCAGCACCAACCTGCCAGGAGCCATGCCGTTTGTCCCAGGTGGAATGATACCATGTCATTTCGCTTGCCGCTTTGAAGCAGCCCCTGCAATAAGTGAGGCCGGGGGAAGGAGAAGCAGCAATGGGGCAGTGCAGGGGCTCTGGAGCAGAGGGTATGTGTTCCATGCCCGGCTCCAGGGAGGGGAGGCCGCGCTGCCGGTTGCTTGCCGGAAGGTGGCACTCCAGCCCCGTGCTTCCTGTCCCCAGGTGCACAGCACGCTGGGTGAGGATGGTCACCTGGGGAGGTGGGCAGGAGTTAACCTCTATACTGAGCGTAGGAGAAAAGACAGTGTTTAAAAGCACGGGAACAAAACTGACTCCAGAACACGTCTAGGCAGCAAACCCAAAGTAAGGGCTTTGCTCCCCAAGTCACTTGCTGACACAGAATATTTTTTTTTGTCCTGTTATGCTCCTCTCCTGGCACCACACTGACTCTTTCCTGGCTCTGGTTCTCTCCAGGAACTCTTCTGTGGCAAGTGTTGTGTTCTTAGTACCAAAATAAGGGAAATCAGCCAACTTCCTCATTTTGTTTTTTCAAGTGGTAGCTGTAGCTGGCAGCCTCTGCCACTGCAAGCAGAAAGCTCGACTTGCTGAGCCTGCTGCAGTCTCCATAGCACACCATAGCACACCTGCTAGCTCTTGCCACGCAGCTCCTTGCTGGAAGTCTGCTGGTGCTTCCCATGTCTTTCAGTCAACCATAGTAGGTCCTGAGTGATAGGCACAAATTGTCTGTTAATATCTCTGCTCCAACACAAACAATGGACTGTTTGGCTGAGGGAATGCAGTGATGTTCTGTAGGGCAGCAACAAACAGGTATTAAGTGTTCTTGAAACAGCAAAAGCCACTTCCTGAATTCAACAAGCACATATTGACTTGTGGGATGGAAGTGGGTTTGAGGTTCTTCTTAGTGATGTGCTGCCTTGCCTTTCTGTACAGGCTTTGTTCTTTGTGTTAGCCTGACACAGTGCCATGGCCTGTCTCTCCTTCCTTCCAGTGTTCCTGTATATGGCTTAGATAGGAGCAACATTACTTTAAAGAATCCTGACTCCAGCCTGCTGTAGCCTGATCATATTAACAGCTTCAGTATTTTTCCAGTGGCAGAGAAAGGGGTTTAGTGTTTTTTTTGGGTTGGTTGGTTTGTTTGGTTTTTGTTGTGTGGCATTTTTTTGTTTGGGGCTTGTTTTGGTGTTTTTTTTTTCCTTTCCCCTTTCTTTAGCACTGTCTTTTCCCTGCTCTGGGAAGTCTGGCTTTGTAGCAGACCAGTGTCAGGGCCCTGGCAGCTCATGGGCTCCTTGAACTCTCACAGCAAACTGATAAGCAGAGAAGGGTTTGGTCTTGTCTTCAGGGAGGGACTGCTGGTAACTGTGGACACTGGGGGTGCTGTGGGAGTGAGGGCTACAGGCAAGCCGGGTCTAAATACATCTTCCAAATCTGTGATCAAGCCTGTCATCAGAGGACAGACTAGGTCATCTTTTATCTTTATCTTACCAGCCTGCAAGGGCTGGGAACCAGGTTCTTTTTTTGCCCTGGGGATGCAGCTGGGAACTTGGCTTTCAGTATGTTTTTGTGGTCACAAGATATGTTTTTGATGAGGCTGCATGTACCTTTTCCCCTTGCACGTGCCTTTTCTTAACTGACACTTCCCTCTGTTACCTTCTCCCTGACCCAGTCCTGCTCTGCCTCTCCCCTGCACTGGACAGATCTAGTTTCTGCTGCACAACTTTGAGTTCAGTTTTAATTTTGCAGCAGTGGTTTTTCTGGAGCCAAATTGTTTCAATTGCTACTTAAGCTGAATAGTACTAATCCTCTTCTCTGGAGTAGGAAGTTGCCTGTCTTCATTCTAAATGTATTGGAGTGTGCATCCTGGTATAACTGTGGAGGTTACAAAATACAACTGCATCCTTTTGAAATCCTTTCCTGCAGAAGGAAAGAACCCTCCAAATGCTTTACATTAGGAGTAGTTCACTGAGACAAATCCAACAATCTGAAGGATCTTTCCTAATGCTGCTGCATTTAAAATTACACTATACTATTTCAGTCCGGTTCCTTGGTGGCACTGGGGTTAAGAAGCAAAAATGACCATAGGGCTGGGGATTCTGCAATAAAAGGTTTAAGAGCCTTTTCTGGCAGAGATTGTTTTGGCAAAGCAGCACAGGTTTCTGACAAACAGCTTCCCTGTTTGCAGGGAGTGCAAAGTTGAACTGATAAGCCAAGTTCTTGGAGGGATTATGCAATATTCAAATTAGAGGGCATGTAGCTAATGGTCTGGAAATGATCAGAGCCTTGTATCCTCTGAATGGTGGCATCAGAGCTGTATCTGTTCACCTGCATTCCCAAAGGATGCTGGTCTCATACTGGTTTCCCAGAACCGATGTCTGTGATGATGGACTGGTTTGCATGGTGGTGACTTTGGGAGTCATAGTGTTGCCCTCATTAGAAAGGGAATCTTTGAAAGGTGTGTTTCATTGTAGACTATGTTAAAAGGATGTAGTTTTTTTTCCCCTGATACCTGAAAAACATTTAATTTGGCCAGTGGATTTGAATGGGGACAACCTAACTGTTCTCCTATGGAGCAGCACTGTTCTTCACAGTGTGTTAACACTGGCAAACAGTGAGCTGTGGCAGTGATCAGAAAAGGTAACAAAATGTTACTGGTGGTAGTAAAGATGCAGCAAAAAACAATTGATGAGCTCCAGATGTCAGCCCATGTGTCACTAAGGTAAGTTGTTGGTGAAACTCTGCAGAGTCTGAGAAGGGGCTCTAGCATGCAGGTTCTGGGTGATTAGGTGAGTGTGCACTTGCTAAGCAATTCTGTTCCCATGTAACATGCTTCACTCCTTGACTGAAACCATTCCCAAGGTCTTTCATGCTTGACCTCAGCAGCTTTATTTGCCTCACCCAATGCTCTAGACTCACAAGTTCAGCTCAGAGAAGGTCTGGAGGCCAAGGGTACTGCTTCTGAAGGCTTCCTGGGGGTATCTTGGGTCCTAGTCCCCTCTCCCAGGTCTATTCTGTAGGCTAGTTTGAAGTCTAGCAAATACTTGTGTAGAACTTTGCATAAGTACCACAATATTTAGAGGCTGAGCTAAATCTTGTGTCTACCTTATATGGTTTACTGCATGTCAGGTGGGATGATAAATTTTCTTGTCTTCTGCTGACAGCAGGTCTCTATGCACAGAGATGTTCTGCACAGTGGCTGGGTCCTGGCCACGCATTCACTGAGAGGCAGGTAAAGGCTTTTAGGCCTCTAAACTCATTTGGGGGAATAATGTGAACAGTGCAGCCTTTCCTCTCATTCTATATCCATTAAATGTTTGTCCTTTACAGCACAAACCCAAATAAACTTTATGCAAGTTTGACTTCTGCAGCTGGTCCCTGTGAAAGCAGCATGATTACATGTTTTTGGTCAATATTTAAAATTTAATTAGGGCTCAGGTCAGCTCAACATGGTGCAGAGTGCCAGGGCTCAGCTTTGCATATCAGCCTTGTGTTTCTCAGGCTTTGAGGCATCAAGTTTAGGTAACCAGAGATTCTTGCACCAGGCTGCAAGGTGTTCAAAACATTCCCTGGTGTTTCAAGGGGTTTTTATAGATCAAGAACTCTGACTTCAATTCATAAGCCTTAAAATTAAGGTAATTAATTGTATTGACAATTAATTTTTGTAGCTTTTTTTCTCATTAGTCTTTAATGCAGCTAACACTGTATCACTGCATGTAAGTGAACAGATGATACCAGTGGAAAACTGAGGTCAGTATCCCAAGAGACCCAGACTAGAGAATGGTAAAAATCATGTGGAGATACAGCTAAATATAGATTAATGCTGAGAACATTCCTGGATACTTGGTTTTGAAAGGCTGCCACAGCCTCTGTAGTACTGTGAAGTTATAACTCTTTGCTCTCAAATGGTCTTGTTGATCTAAGTTTAGCAGAGCACCCACTTACTGGCTGAGTGCCCTTGGTTTGTGGTAGCAACCATGGAATTCTCAGCCTTCTCTTTGGCAGGTTCACGAATGTAGCACTTAGGTATGGTTTGTATTGGTGTGACTCGAGGAAGGACACTGTGCAAAGATAAGAAGAGACCAGAAAGGACACTTGAGCAGAGGCCATCACATACTGCATCTGCTCTTGCTCTTGCCTGGACTGTCTGAGCTTCAGCTGAAGATGAGAGGTAGAGCTGCTGCTGATCTGACATGTTCTAATACGAGCTGAAAAACTGATTAAAGGATTTGACTCTGTTCACATCCATTGTCTATTACTCAAACAAGTCTCAGTGAGGCACTGAGATCTTCCTGATGTGCAACATTCCTCTCCTTTCCAGATCAGGACATCTGTGCAGTTATTTACTAATGATCTTAAGCCGACCCTGCGGATACAAACATCTCAGCTGTTGGCACTATTCTTAGTGTCAGCCACTGCTCTTTTGGGCTTTGAAGTCTGTGTTTTGCTTTCCCCCGTGGCTGCATAACATTTGGAGCTTGAGAGAGGTGTGACAAGTGGCTCTAGCCTCTGTACTAGCACAGTATCCAGTGGGATATAGATGGGTCTGTGTATTTATGCACAAACACAAGGAAGCAGTGGTACAAGCAGCCTGAAACTTTTTCCCTAAGTTACTTTTCCCAACACCCCCCGAGTATGTGAACTGAATGAGCTGCAAGAGGGAAGCACTAGATGCTAAAGTGACTATAGTCAAAACAACTTCATTATCTTTTAAAGCTGTCTCTAGAATTCATGCCGAGTTCAGAGCCCTGTTATGATCCCACTGGAAATTTCCCTTTTTCATCCCAAAATAAATACATGCTTCTATAGTAATCTGAGTAACTGCCCAATGCAGTCACATAGGAACTTTGGCCTTGCTCACAGTAGTCTGAGTTAACATCTAATGCTGGTTTTGGAAAGCATTAAAGCTGCCTGAGCAAGGCAATATCTTAACCCATCCCAACAAAACCCCTTCTATGCACCTCTGCATTGGCCCACCACTGTCTGTTGGCTGTGACATGGAGGGCTGTCCTCATGATCCCTTGCAGAGCAGCTGTTAAGCTACAGTTTGGCTCTACTTTTGGAGGATCCCTGAGAATCTCAGGTCATACAATGTTCCATCATTAGTCATGCTTTGTGACCACTTGCAGTATTGTTAACGGTTTTTTTAGTGTCCTGGAACAGAAAGCAATAAAAGACCAACCTATCTGCTGTAGGACAATGACTCTTTATGATTAGATTAGATTAGTAAATGGGGGAGGGAGAAGCTGTAACTGTTTTGGGGTCATTGCCTTGCAGGGCTGTGCCTGAGTGCCTTGAGGCCAAGTTGTGAACACCTGCCAGTGTGATGAATGTTCATGCATTTCATGTGCTCCCCTGCTAAAACAGCCTTTCCAGATATTCAGTGGGCATATCTCATTTATCAGTGTCTGTCCTTATGTAATGCAAGGAGGAGGAAACATGAATTGTCATCATTGTGCGTGGCTTTTGCACTTGTGCTCTACTCCTGCTTGATTCTGCTCCATAGCTACCCATGGGTGATTATGTTAGGATTTAGCTTCTGGGGGCTGGCTCTCCTCTCTTCTCTGTGAGGGGTGTCTGCCTGAGGCCATGCCTCCCAAAACCATCAGTCAGAATGATCTCTGGCCTGCTGCTGCTGGAAGGAAGGTTTCCCCTACCAGCCCCCCTCTTTTGGCTTCTCTAGGCATATCCTAGCCTGACTTTGTTGTTCTTATCTGAGTGTCACCCAGTGCATATTGCTCTGCAGTGGGAGTCGCTGGAGGAGCAAAGAAAGTGGCTCCAGTTGTCTCAGACTTCAGGAAGCTGTAAATCATTGTCTCTTTCCCTATTGTGGATGATGCTGAGAATATTTCTATGCTTGCTGTCTCTTTTTTTGTCCTTTAATAAAAAATTACACTCTCCTGTGAGATGTTACTGACATTTCTAAGTATTGACTGAAATTGCATTTCTGTGAATGTAAATTTCTGGAGCATACACACCTCTGTTCAATGGGTGACAGGAAGGGTTATGCCTGGTGTAACTGTGCATGTCAGACTCTGGCTGGTTTTGTGCCCATGTCCCTGGGTGTGCAGAAAGCAGTTCAGAGGAGGAGTGTAAAATGTGTTTGTGTGCAAGAGAGTTTTGCAATGAAGAGACCATCCAAGTGGGCTGAAGTAAGACTTCATGATGTTGCAAGTGACAAGCTACTTCTATTTTCTTACGTGTTCCAGAACCTGGTCCTCTTATTACCTGCCCTGAGAGTTAATGAAGGTTAAAACACTCTTGGAGGCATCTGAGCAGGCGTTTACCAGGAGAGCTGAAACATTTGAAGCTGGTCAGAACCTTATGGGAGATGATGAAGGGAGATGACAACAAAAGTTGCTGTATTACACAAGTAGTTGGAGATTCTTAGAAACAATGTTGCCACTGTACATAATCTATTTCTTTGGGCCTGGGAGAAAATGCCAGCATAGCCAGGACCTCTGCTGTGGTCTCGGGACAGCTTTGCTGATGGAGGTAGATGGGTCGTTGTTGAAACCTGACACAACAATGTGACTGTTGCCCCTTCCACAGATGAGAAGAGGCTTTTCCAGCTGCCCTGGCACTGGAAGACCTGCCATATAGCCATGAGTGGCTAAGCTGTGACTGGTTTCATTGGGATGAAGTAGGGACTGAAGTGAATAAGGATGGTCTGGCCTTGCTTGAAGTAAATGGATCTAGCGTGAAGGATTAGGTAGTGCTGCTGGTGTCTGCCTGGTCTTGCCAGGTACCAGAAGACTTTGTTCTGCTGTATCTCTGTTGTTACTGTGAAGGTCCGAAATGCTCAGAAGAAAATTTTGAGTGAGAATTCTGCTTAAGTCTCATGCATATTAACTCTTCCTGCAGGGATGAATCCTTTGACAGCAAGATTTAAGGAGGTGAAGTAATCTTTAAAACATTTGGTGCCTTCTTGGCATTTGGGCTATAGACAGTGCATTTCCCAGACCTCCCTGAAAGATGAGGAAACAATCAAGCTAAGGGGTGTAAATTAAACAAGGAGAGCCATGCTTTGCTCTCTCGCACTGGAAGCCAGCTGGTTTGTCTTTCCTGAGACCATCAGTCCAAAAGTAGGAGCTTCCATGTGTGAAGAGAATCAGATTTTGGCGGCTCTCCCAAAGCTGTGGCTTTTGTGCTAAGCTGAACTGGGAAGTCATGAATGAGCTTGGTTGGGATTCTAGTAAGCTGCTCTAAAGACCTCAGAGCAGTAGGGCTCCAGACATTTCTCCTCAGTTCCTTTTTTGTACAGTTGTCTTCGGCCAGGCTCCTTGCAGACACCTTGTGGAGACTGGTATCTGTAGTAAACTTGGGATAGGAAGGAGGTGTGCTGGCATACATGACTGTATTTCCTTACCTATTCCTTCACTGTAGGCTGAGTTAAAATAAAAGATTTGGTCTGGTTGTATATTGTTGCCTTGCTCTGTTGAGAGAAGTGCTGCCTATGGTCTTTCCTTAAAGCTACTGTGTTCCACTAAGGAAACGTGCATGTTGAGAGCAGATGGTGGAGCTGGGAAATGATCTTCTGTATCCTTGTTCTGGTGCATCTCATGGAGAAGCATCTGTGTTAGGGTGCAGATGCTTTTATTTACCAGGAACTAGCTGCTTGCTGCAAGGGACTTACCTCAGTTCTCATAAACAGGCCCTTCTTGCTGTCCTGGAGATTGCAATCATCTCCATGGTGAGAGCTGCACAAACAGGAGGGAAGATAATGACCTTGTGGATTAAAGGGCAAAAGGAGGTTTCTTAGTACGTGAAGCTTGTGCTGATTGCCCTGGTTCTAGATTGAACCAGGAAAGGTAAGCTGCAAAAACAGAAGGGTGCTCTGCAAAAATTGTAGGGCCAGGAGGTGCATTACTCAGCTTTGCAGTGTGGAGAGAAAAAAGCAGCACCTGTTTGAGGAACTAAGGTGTGGATTTGATTTGTTCATGGACGTGCCCTTTGAGCATATTTGAGAGGCAGTAAGCCCATCTAATAAAAACTAGCAAAATCTGCCTTTAACTGGCTCTGCTTGGCTGCCTTTGATGTGCTTAAAGGGAAGCAGGTCTGCACTGTGCTCTTTGTTAGCTGGGAAATACAAAGACCAGCAGCATCCCAATGTGTGTCTGGCAAACATCACCAGAGCCTTGCCATGCCTGTCTTCACCTCAGTCCCAGGATGCTGGCTTTAAGTTCCCTTTCTTCAGTACTCAAATACCTGTGGGAAGCCTGACTCTCAGCAGAGCTTCAAATCAATGTGCATAGCTCCTTCTGCCGTTCTAGTTCAGGCCTGATCTCATTTGTTTTGAAGCTTCTCCTGCCAAGGAGTTTCTTCAGGTCTTTTCCATCGTCTAACTTTTCAGAGTTAGCAGTGAGATCAAGGGAGTGTAAAATGCCACATACCCTGCTCTTCAGCATCTGTGCCTCCCTGTGCTGCTGAGGGATATGTGCTAAGGCAACTTCTGCTGACTAAAAAACTCCCTCATCTCATTTGATGTTTTTCAGATTCTCAGCTTGCTTGGCTTGTGCCTCAGATGGTGGTGAAGGTGACTAGAGTATCACTGCTGTTCTTGCTGGGGACACTTGGTATTTATGTGATGCCTTGATCCCTTGTGTGGACTTTCTACTTGGAGAAGGCTACCAGCCTTTCATGTGTTCCCAATCTTCAAGCCAGCTGTGTCTCTCTTCTCCAGCTGTACTGGGAGTACTGGGAGGTATTCTTTCTCCTCTGCTCAGTGGAGGCCTCACCTGGCATACTGTGCCCAATTCTGAGCTTCTCAGTACAGGAGAAAAATGGACATACTGGAAAGAAGGGACACAAAGGGCTTGTGTTGGTGGAATTTATGCCGGCTGCTGTGATTCTGGATTGAATGTCCCGTTACTGCAGTGCCAAAGACTGAATCTGCTAATCCTGAACAACATAAGTGGAGAACTTGGTTTGGGGCGTCATAACTTGGGCTAATGTGAGCAAGTTTGTAGCTTTTGGTGTAGAGGTGCGAAAAACTTTGTGTGTAGTTTCATGAGGCTGTGAGTGAAGGTTGTGCCAAAGCTTCCAGTCCTGTTTTTTTTGGAATGGAGTGAGGCGGCAGAAATGTGACCCTTCCTCCTTTCACTTGGCAATATGGAGCAGTGTTGCTGGCATTGAAACTGGAGCCAGGCTCCTCTTGGAGGTGTATGGCACTAGAATGAGAGACAATAGACAAATGACTATGGGAGAACATTAGGAAAAGCCTTTTCATTGCAAATGTGGTTGGATGCTGAAGTAGAGCCTCAGGGAGGTTGTGAGATACACATCCGTGCAAGTAATTCAAAGTTTGTATGAACATTCAAAAGTCTTTTTGCCTGAACAGCTAGAGCTGGCTATGTTCGGAGCAGGGTATGGGGCCAGACACCTCCAGAAGTCAGTTCCAATCTAATGCTCTTCAGTGGTAGGTGGTGCCCAGATGGTGTGGTTCAGCTGTGGCATAAATCACAGCCTGGGATTATGCCTGACTGCCTCTTCCTAGGCTGGCATGATAAACAGACTCTACGGAGGTGCCTTAGTACTTCTTTGTGGGAAGCATGCATCTTTATGGAGATGGTCACAAGGAGATGATGTGTGCTTGTTGCTGGATTTCGTATTATATGTCATTTCAGTCTTCTTCTTTCATTCTTCCAGGTACAGCTACATGATTGACAATGTCATTCTGCTGATCACTGGGACTCTGCACCAGCGTTCCATCTCTGAACTGGTGCCCAAGTGCCATCCTCTGGGAAGTTTTGAGCAGATGGAAGCTGTGAACATTGCTCAGACACCTGCAGAGCTCTACAATGCAATCTTGGTGGACACTCCCCTGGGTGAGTGGAGCTGTTCAAAATACCTCTCAGCTGTGTGTGGTGGAACAGATGTCCCTTTCTCCCCTAGTCTATCTCCAGCTAAGCCTAAGTTGTGCTCCAGGAAGACAAAGTGGTGGGTAATGCACAGCTGTGGATGTACTGCCTGTGGTGGCTGGGCTTGAGTTGACAGGTTTATGCCTGTCCTGTGCCATCTTTTCCTTTGGAGGACCAGCCAGCTCTCTGTACCCTTCAATCAGTGTCCAGGCCAGCACAGTGGTAGGGCAGACTGCTGGACAATCTGGTTTTTGTGAGCCAGGCCTTGAGTCTCCTTAGTGAAGGACTACTGGGTCTTTTGCAGGAATGAATCACTTGATTTCCAGCACTTTTAGTTGAATCATTGGGTAATTTGTTGTATGGAGTTTTTTTAGATAATTACAGAGATCTGCACATGCCCAGTCTTGTTCTGAGACTACTAAAATTAGCACTAGTTAAATAAAAGCCCTTTATGTAAACAAAAAACAAACCCAAACAACCACAGCAAAATAAAGAAATCTCCAAAAGCCTTTTTAAAACTCATTGTATAGCAGCATCCTGGACTGAGGTATATTGTCTCAGAGCTACAGGCTTGTTCAGGAGCCACATAATGCTAAAACTAAGTGTCTTATGAAGAACTAGTCAGATCTGTTCTTTAAAGATAAAAGGTGTAGGAAGTGGTTCTGGAGAAAATATGGAAGTTTTTGCAGTAGTAGGGGAGGTAGTCACAGGTGACTTGCTAGTTTAGCATCTGTGGGCAAAAACGTAATGAGATATGCCTGAGTCAGTGATTAGTCATTCTTTTGGGGTTGCTAGAAAGAACAAAACACGCTAAGTCATCATACTGTCTTTGATAGAAATAGTTGGGTTTGGAACTGAAAGTGCTTTTGTAAATGCTTTGTGTAATAATGGGGCAAATGAAGTCGTTGTCATGGAAAAATGACTTGTGCCCAGTGAAGAAGGGAGAACTTGCCTCAAGAGATCTGGGTTGCAAGGCAGGGCAGCAACACAGCAGGAGAACTGAGGCTCTGCATGCAGTTGAGTTGAGCCCACTGTATGTGTGGGAAGAAAATCCTCCTCACAAGTAAGTGGGAACCTTCCCATTTTGGCAAGAAGATAGAACAGAGTATTTCAGAGATATTATCTCTCAGAGACCTTAAAGCTTCCAGCAGAATATGGAGTGAAAATGCCCTGTGTCAGTGTTGAGGTGCTTCTGGAGAACATGGCTGACAATTGAGGGTCTTTGCCTCTTGTGTTCATGTACTTGTACATGAGTTGGTTTTGCCTGCTTCAGCCCTGCCTGGCCTGGCTTCTCCAGACCTTTGCCCAGGCCATGCCCTTGGGGCTGTGTACCAAGCAGTGTGGCATTTCTTCAGCTGGGGAACATGGGGAGAAGTTGTGTTGCCTAAACAAGCAGGCATGCAGGCTTTGATTGTTTAACTTGCACTCTTTCCAGTGACCACACGCAAAGAAACAGCAGCTCTATCTCCTAAAAGGACTTGAGTAACTACGTGGCTTGGTGGGAATGCCTAACCCCAAATGGCTTTCATAGGTTAGCAGGGCAAAATGAGACTTGCTGTAAGCCTAATTTGGGATATTGGAGGGCCAAGAACTGAAATAGCAGTGTACTCATTCCTCAGCTACTCTGAAGTAGCCACTGCTTAGCTATCCAGGCTGGCCAACGCATCCTGCAGTAAAAACCAGTCCTGGCACACTCTGTTTGCATTTTTGCCAACCATTGGGAGCAGCGTTCCTCCGGCCACGTGGCATTGTGCTCTGGTGCTGCAAAGAAACTTCTGGGGAGGTTAACCTCTGTTCAGGACCCTCCAGACAGACCTACATTATAGCTGCTGTCTTTCCAGGCAGCTCATGCTATAAAAGTGGTGCAGGCCAGAGGTGTGAGCCTGCGTTGCAGCTGATTTGTTGCACAGAGCAGAGCACTGGTCAGTTCTCAGCAGGACTGTGGTGAGAGCCTATACATAGCTGCACTGTGTAAGCTGAGACAGATCAGATTTCTCTTTGTAGCAAATTCAGCGAAGTTGGTTACTGAGTGGGAGTTGAAGTCAGGAAGTCCTGTCAGTGGGTTTATTGTACCAATCGTTTGCTAGCAAGAACACAACAGCAGCATTACACTGCACTGTAGATGTACAAGACTCACCTATATCTGCAGCTTGCAGCACCTGTTTGGTCTGAGATCTGCGTTCTTTAGGTGGCCACAACTTCTCCAACTCCCTCCCAGAGGTACTCTGGCAAAGTATGTAGGGCTGAGCATCCTACCAAGTCCTATTAATTTATTCTGTCTCCTGTTACTAACTTTCAGCTAGAGAAATAAAAGCCCTTGGACAAAGTGGAAAATGAGACTGATAGACTTGACCAGAAGAAACAACTCCTGACACCAGCCATGACCAGTGTCATGGGCTATATGAGCTGTGGCATCACCATGCCTTCTTAATCCCCACTAAAATATTATAGAGAGAGAGAGAAGCATCCGCTCCTTTTGTCTCACTAGCTGCTGTCTCACAGGTACTTAAGCACTCCTGCAGTGCTGTAGCAGGCAGTTCAAAGCTGCATTTTCGCCTTCAAGTGCCTGCATCTGGGAACAGTCTGTGGATTGCTTATTTTTAAATACAGACTGTCTCTATTATTGATACTGAGGACTAGAGCTGAGAATTTCTGCTGGGAATAGGCTGTTAACAAAACCATAGAAGTAAGGGGTGAAGAAATATTTTCATATGAGAACCCCAAAAATTTTTATGGCCTAAGGAACCATGGTGGAGCCTGAGGTTTTGAGTCATGACAATTTGTCTGCTGAAGATAAAGGGCCAGGCCTAGGAGGGACAAGCTCAACACAGGGTGTGCTTCTGCCTGGTATTGTTGAGGAGTCTGGAAAGTGCTGAGCATGGGTCTACTTAGGACAATGCTAACTCTGTCTCTGGCTCTGTTTCAGCTGCTTTCTTCCAAGACTGCATATCTGAACAGGACCTGGATGAAATGAATATTGAAATAATTCGAAACACCCTGTATAAGGTAAATGACTCATGGAATTGTAGAATGGGTTAGGTTGGAGAGGGCTACAGTGTGTCATCTGGTTCAAACTCCCTGCTCAATCAGGACTATCCCAGAGTATATGGCACAGGTTTGTGTCTGGATGGTCCTGGAATATCTCCAGCGAAGGAGGATCCACACCCTCTCTGGGCAAACAGTTCTAGTGCATGGTCACCCACACAGTAAAAAAGTTATTTCTCATATTCAGGTGGAACTTCCTGTGCATCAATTTCTGCTTGTTGCCTCTTGCCCTAGTGCTAGAGTTTCTGAGAAGGAAAGGAGGTGTAAACTTCCCTATTTATTCCTGGCATGGTGATTAAATATGGCCAAAACCTAGTTGCATCCACTGGAAAGTAAGGATAGCACTCCTGGATGAGCCTTACGTGTGATCACACAGCTCTGCTGAGACAGGGTACCAGAGCTAGGCCGAGAGGAGGATTTTCTTGGAGCTGTCAAGAGTCTGTGCAAGAGATTTTGCAGAAGTGGTGTCTTTGAATTTACTCATGCCTCAGGCAGTCAGGAGAAGTCTATTCCCTCACCACATAGGTTCAGAGGTGTAGTTAACTGCATTCACAATGACTAATCTTAACCTTGGTTGTAGGACTCCCATTGGCTTTGCTCCCTGTCTTGAGCCCTTCCCAAAGACCTTCCAACTTTCTGCTCAAGCCTTCTGTGTCTGTCATTGGGGTTAGTTGTTCTTGTTAGAGCAGTGTAAAAGGTGGAAGCTGGGAAGAGTATTGGCAGAGAGATGTGGAGGGGCTAAGGATCCCCTTGTCCTGAGCTGTCACCTCTACAGGCCCTGTCTGGTTTTAGCTGGCAGTGTAGAAGCGTGTGTTTATGTGCAGGCTGTGGCTATCGCTCCATCTCGACTCTCTGGATCAGGGGTGGGATATAGATTTTATCTGTCAATCTTGTTTTGGCTGGTCATGGCCAGCCTGCAGTTGGTGTGACCTCTTCTTCCCAAGGAAGCTGTGGCCTGTTTGGAGAGGCAGAGAACAGGTCAGGCGTGAAGGGAAGAAGGCAAAGGGAGGGAGAAGGAGCAGCATGTCAGCAGTCATGCCCAACTGCCTGTGGCCTCTGGCATGTACTGGTCTTTGCTGTAACAGGGAGGGACACCTGTGTGCATAAACACCACAGCCTTGCAGGGCACAGGCCTCGGTCTTAACATGATGCAGGAGGGGGAAGGCAGGCAGCAGAGTGGGCACAGGAAAGCTGGTTGGGAGGGAGGTGGGATGTATCCCCTTGGATCCCAGTTGCCATGTCCTTTCCAGTATCCTTTTTGAGGCTTAATACTGCTTTGTAGTCTGCACTTCCTACCCACAAATGGAAATGTAGGTGCCTGTAATGCCTTAGTGTGTGCTGGCACTGGTTCTTGCTAAAGAGCAGCCCCTGGGGAATACAGAAGCTCTGTCCGTAACAAATCACAGGGATGAAGGGGTGGAAAAGGTGATTGCTGCTTTCAGACTGTACTTGAAGCTACCTCTCTCCCCAGGGACTGGAAAATGTATAATACAATGCAAATGAGGGAAATAAAACCAGGTCTGAAATCTGCAGAGAGCTGCTCTGAAAAGCACAGCAGGTCTGAGACAGATGCCTGCATCCGTGTGGAGTTGGCATGGGAAGGGGAAGTGCTATCTCCCAGACATAGTGGAGGCTTTTTTAAAGAATCTGTGAGTGTGTTGACAGAAGGTTTGAGCAGGATCCATAGAAGCTATTACAAAGGCTTCTTGTTAGCAATGAAGGTTCTCAAATGGTGGAAATATTAAAATGGTCAGTGCTTAAATGTAGAGTGCAGTCAGCAGCCAAGTGTTGCAATGGAAGTGTGCTGGCATTGTTATCTTTAGTGTTGGCCTTGTTATCTTCAGTGCTTACTTCCTTTGTTCCATCTCTTGTTGAAGTGAAGCCAGCTGACTGTTGGCCTTTGCTGGTGACTTTCTTGTAGGATCCAATTGAAGGAGCTTTGTGACTGGACAATAAAATAAAGCAGGCAAATCAGTGTGGATAAATGTGGAGTGGTGTATGGGAGAGGCCAGGGGGAACCCTAACTCTGTTTGTACAGTGAGGGTCCTTGCTTCTTCCTACTACTAAATGGAGTCTTGGCTAGTGATTGACCTAAGCAATCATCTCTCTACGAGGTAACATGTTCCTAACAGTAGAAAAGAACTATATTAGTATCACTGTGCTACTGCATCCATCTGTAAAGTGTATTTGACCTGGCCGCTATCTCATTCCACTCATCTCAGAGTATGAACAGCAGAACAGGAGATTGTACTAAGACAGACAAATTTAAAGGCTTGGGTATGACTTCTGAAAGGAAAACTATAGAGAAAGACTAGGATTCCTCAGCTGACAGAGGAGGGTGATATCTGCAGATCACAGAGGAGAAGTCAGTGTGGATGGACAGGCCACAGGCCTGACTTCAGACTGGATTTGAGGACAGATGAGGCTAGCAGGATGCAGACGGGGGTGGGTTCATGGAAGGGAGGACCCACTGAGGATCATTAAAGGCAAAGACACCTCCGTTCCTGGGGTAAGGGCTTCAGGACATTGGAGTGTTTCTGTCACTGGAAGGGCACCCAATGCAGCTGTCTAGAGACTGTTTCCATGTTGCCTGTGATACGGATCCCCCCTCACTGCTGGATATTTGAGTTCACCTATATTTGCTTCTAAAGCCCGAGGTTTGTGCGTGAGCTCTGATGAGGGTAGAGATAGTGACTGAATCTCTTCTCCATGTTCCCTTTCCTGCCAGCCTCTAATGGCATCTGTTATCCATGTCCTTGTTCCTGTAACTCTGCAGACTGATGCTCTGTGTTCTCCTCTGCCAGAGCAGTGGCAAGTGCTGGAGAGGCTTTCTTTGTTGAGTGATGCCAACCCAACACTATCCTCTTGCACTGTGTGGTAACAAATACAGAACACAGTAATCCAGGTGCTTTCCTAGTGCAGTGGCTGAGGGTTTTGAACTTGTACATTCTTGGTCCATCTTCAGTCCTAGAGTTGTTGTGATAAAGCAGAGATTTGTGGTGTCTCAGCATCCTTTTATTCTATCCCTTTGAGTGATTCTGGTTGCAGCTCTCTGCTCAGGGAGGTGTTTTATTACTTGGTCACTTCTTCTGAGAACATTTTTGCTGAATGATACTTTTAGCCATACACAGCTTTCTTAGGCTCCCCCTGGGAGACAGAGTAATCTTCCAGATGGATTACGGAACATCTCCACAAAGGATTACGTTTCCTGGAGGCAGCATAGCTGTGCCTGGCCGTATGTTTTCTGCAGTGCTCCAGTTGGGATAGAGACCAAGTGGTCACAGTGTGAAAAGAGAATTAGAGAGAATGGCTGGTTTCTTTCACAGATGTCCTGTCTCATCTCTTGACTCTGCTTACACAGCGCTACTTTCTGAGTGTAGGTCTTGTAGCTATGGTTGTGTGGCTTGGCATGTTTGTGGAGGCCAGAGCAGGGTCAGGAAACCATGTGAGACTTCAGTAAATGAGTTAGGCGACTCAGAGGAGAAAAATAGGCTTTAACCTTGCTGCTTGGGGATCTTGCCCACAATAAGCTCATGCAGTCACTTGAACAAACCCAACCACAGCCCTTCATGTCTCTCTGGCTCCTGGGGAAAGCACTGTCCTTGTGTGGGCAAGTTCACATGGGGCCAGAGTGCCTGTGCTGTATTACAGAGCATCTGGGAGCCTCCCAGCTTGCTGTCTCTCCTCTGCTGAAGACCCCTGTGGGAGAGTAGATGAAGCTGTGTAGAAGAATGCTCATCTGCCCTCTCTCTTCCAGGCTTACCTGGAGTCCTTCTACAAGTTCTGCAAGACGCTGGGAGGTACCACAGCAGATGCCATGTGCCCAATCCTGGAGGTAGGTCTGGAAACTCTTGTAGCTGGATGGTATTACAGTGATGGTCATCTCTCCCTGCTCAGGCCCAGCTTGTCTGCCAGTTGTTAAGCATTCTCCAGTTAGTGTTCAGCATCCTCACGCCCACTTGACCTGCTCACTGGGAGACCTGGGCAACACTGCTTGCCTATGACTTTGGTTCCCCAAATACTGATACCTTTGTGGCAACATCTTCATCCTCTCACGTGGATAACAAGTGGGAGAGCTACCAGGGCTGTTTGGGTCACAGCCTGTGTCCATGCCAAGGCTTGCTGTGAGATGTGCAGGACTCAGGAGCAGTAGGTGAGATTTGGGCAGGATTTGTGCCTGGGATGGGGATTTCCTCACCTGAATGCTCCCTAGGTACTGGGGATACTGGGAGCCTGCACTTGTAGCCTGCCCTGGCTGAGCACAAGAGAGCTGTACACATCCCAGCAGCCTCCTCATGCTGCCCTCTGATGTGGCTGTGTGCAGAGTAGCACTGCTACCTGCCAGCCTCTGGTAAAGATACTGCATCCCAGCGTGAGCCACTCTTTTCCCACAGTTTGAAGCTGACCGGAGGGCCTTCATTATCACCATCAACTCATTTGGTACTGAGCTGTCCAAGGAGGACCGAGCCAAGCTGTTCCCACACTGTGGCAAGCTCTACCCTGAGGGCCTGGCTCAGCTGGCCAGGGCAGATGACTACGAGCAAGTCAAAAATGTTGCTGACTACTATCCTGTGAGTGCTCTGGGATGAGGGGCGTGGGGATTGGTACAAGAACCTTCTCTGGATCAGAGCTCCTTGGGGATCTGGGAGAACTTGTGGCTTGACAGCTTGGGGAGAGGGATGCCAGTCTTCTCTGATGCTGTGCTCTGCTTGGCCAGGACTTGGCTTCACTGAGATGTCACTGGCTTGTTAGTCATGGCTGTCATTTCAGTGGTGACTGAGAGACAATGTTCCCTGTCCCAGGGTGTGGGGACTGCTCTTATCACCAAACCCTTGAGGTGCTGATGTGGCAGCAATGACAGGCTGTCCTTGCCTGAGTGAGAAGTGGTGTTGCCCCACTTCCAGCCCTGAGCTCTGGTTCAGTTGAAGATGGGATGCTGATCTGGGAGGACACGTTTGGATTTGTCTGTGTTCAAGCCGCTTTGTACATGACTGGGGACCTGTTTAGAGTCAGTGTCCCCTTACTGAACAGCCTGTGTGTGTGGGCACAGGGGTCTGGCCCAAACACTTCAGTCTGTACCTGGAGGGGTCTGTATCTGATGCCCCTTCTCCTATGGCTCAAAGCAATTATACACCCTTGAGAACAGCACATTTCAGAGGAGAGGGGCAGGGCTTGTGGTTTCTCTGTCCTCTGACTAGACAGGGTGGCTGGAGTATATGTGACACAGGGGGCCCTCAAATGCTGCTGAAGTTGGGTACAGAGTATATCCTCATGTAATGCCTTTCTGCAGGAGTACAAGCTGCTATTTGAAGGGGCTGGCAGCAACCCTGGAGACAAAACCCTTGAAGACCGGTTCTTTGAGCACGAGGTGAGTGAGCCCTGACGTGCTTCTTGACGTGTGCCATTTGCAAAGCTCCAGGTGTCAGGAAGCTGGCCTGCTGCCCTGTCACCAGTGCTGTGGATGAACAGGGTTTGGGGGAAGGAGAAGCATGCTTGCCCTCTGCTCTGCATGAGGATGGGGGCCTGGCATAATGCTTGGTCTGTTGTCTCACCCAGACAGATAAGAGCAGTGTGGGGAGGCATGTTTGGGGCTGCTAATGGATATTTGGTCCATCAATAGCAAAACTAGAGTGTAATTACATGGAAAATAAGGATTTTCATGGTACCCGAGTTATAACTATTTCCTTCAAATGTCAGAGCCTGTCCTGAGCCATGTGCTGTAGGTTAGAGCTGTCCCCAGGACCTAGAGAGATGCAGAACAGGATACCTGTGCTGAGCCTTCCAGCCTGCTGGGAAGTCATGGGCCCTTCCAAGTAGCTCCACTCTTGCCTTAACCAACTCCTCCTATCTGAGGTGAACAAATGACATGTCCTCCTCTGGGCTTTCCCCAGGTAAAGCTGAACAAGCTGGCCTTCCTCAACCAATTCCACTTTGGAGTCTTCTATGCCTTCGTGAAACTGAAGGAGCAGGAGTGCCGCAACATTGTGTGGATCGCAGAGTGCATCGCCCAGCGGCACAGGACCAAGATCGACAACTACATTCCCATCTTCTAACTCTGCTCTGCTCCTGTCTGACCCTCCCACCCCTGAAGTCCGGAGGGACCCCTAACTCCCTGAGTGGTCCCTTGCCCAGACTCCAGGGATGTCCCATCTGTGGAACTGGATCAAATGAGGAAACTGTACAGTTGCTAGTTAAATTATTCACAAGCTGAAGTTTGAGTTGTGTGTACTGTGAGATGTCCGGAGGGACGAGTGGTCCAGGCTTAGCCCTGTGCAGCAGGAGGTCCTCCTGTTGTGTATGCAGTAGTCCCAGTGTTCCTGTACTAATTGCTGTGTGTGCTTATGCTCATAGAGCAAGCTTGAGCTGCGGGGGGCTGCCTCTGAGGGGGTCCCACTGCTGCAGAGGAATAGGTCAGGTCTGCCATGGCTGGGGGGCCCTCTGTCAGTGCTCTGCACGTCTCCTACTCAGTGTTGTTCCTGTGAGATATAGTTATAATGTGGTTTATAGCGTAGCCCATGCTGCTGTGCAATCCCTGCATCCCCTTGTAGTGAACCCTGACCTGGGAGAGACCAAGCAACCCGGGCCAGGACTGGAATGGAGCCTGTGGGAATGTGAGGGCAGAGCCAGAGTGCTTGTGGAGCACATTCCTCCCACTCTGGCAGTGTTTGCAGCTTCTCTGTGTCTGCAGAAGCAGCTCTCATCAGTCTCCCTGCTGCCCTGGACAGGGCTCCATAAGCTGGCTGAGCGCCTTCCTCAGAGCTGTGGAGACTCAGAGCTGACAGTTTATTGTCACAACCATGCAAGAACTGGGGTTCCTTTGGGCTCTGTGGATGGTGGTGGACCCCTGCACTCCTCCAGGGTAGACATCCAGGCTTCTCCCCTGCAGAGGGTGGGTTGGCACTGCCATGGAGCTGTATGGCACAGCTAGCCATGGGACAGAGCAGCCTTAGTCACCCTGCTGGGGGCAGGGATGTCCCAGGCCCTGCCTATCTGGGCTGGGAGCCAAGCCTTGGGCATGGTGTGACAGCTCTACTCTTTGCTGCTGTGTCCTGGCTAGCTCCTAGTTGCACTTGAAGTCTGGGAGATGTGCAATGGCAGCAGACAAGCCTTGCTGGAGGGAAACACGCTGGATGCTGCTGGGAGGAAGGATCAATGGAGAATTGGCTCTGTCCCAGCTTGTGCTGTGGTCACCTCTGCAGTTTGTTTTTCTGTGAGCCCCTCCTCTCTACACCAATAAATATCTGCCTACTGCACTGTGCTTTCCTGCTTACTTGGGCACCTGCTCCCACAGCCCCAGGTGGAGGCTCCATCAGTCACAGGGAATCTGGTAGTTGTTGTAATGGAGCATGATGTGGTTCCTGAGTGAGTTGGGACTCTTGTTTCTACTGCAGGCTTGGTGGTGGTACCACCCCATGAGCCCCACTGTACTTCCTCCAGCCCAAGTCATAACAGTGCCTGGTCTGTGGGTGCAGCTGCCTGCTGAGCTAAGTGGTGCCTTAGGGGTGGAGCCTTATGGGAGTGATCCGTAGGGATCATCCTTAGGGATGTGGGGATGTCCCTGGCATGTGGGGCTGTCCACATGACAGTGTGGGCACTGTCACTGCTTCCATCCTTGCCCCAGCAAGCAAAAACAAAGCAAAAGCAAGTCTTTGGCATAGGGCTGGAAAGAGGAGCAAGGAGTGGGCACAAATTCTTCCTGGCAAGCTGACCCCTTTTCTGGGAGTACCTGTGGCACCTGCTGCCACATGAGAGGCTCCTGCCACAGTGCTTGGCATGGTGCCAGCCATCACCCAGCTCAGCTCTGCCCACAGGCCAGGCATCCCTGAGCAGCATTGCAGCACTGCACTGCGGAAGGAGACAGCCAGAACCTGCTGGAATATCAATAATGGATTTATTTAAAAAGTGACAATCACATAGTTCATCTCATGAAGAGCTCTGCAGCACTGGCAGCCTGGTCTTGGCCCCTGCACTCATGGGGAGCATGTGGAGTGTGTAATGAGTGGCAGGGAGGCAGTGGCCATAGGATCCCAGCCCTGACCCAGCCAAGAGGGGATGGAGACAAACAGCTCTGAGAGCAGAAAGGAAGGTGGTGGGCTCAGGAGGTACATCCCAGCCTGTGGTGCAGAGCTGCTGAGACAGGCAGGGATGGGCCTCTTGGAGGGTGCACGGTTAGAAAAAATACAAAACCACGGTCTCTAGAAAATGTTGATTCTTGCACAATAGAAAATAGATCTACCTGATTTTGGAAAGAAATTTGGTTTTTAACGTCTAGCGCTGATTGTTCCCCCACAGTGCAGGAGGGCGGTGCCTTTGGCTTTGCATGTGCTCAGGGGCTGGTGTGCCTGGAAAGCCTGGGAGAAAGGCCGTGTGCAGGCTGAGGTCAGGCCTTCTTCACATCGTTGTGGTGTTCTCGCCGCAGCGCTCGGGGCAGCTTGGGGTTGATGAAGAATCCTTTCAAGAACAAGTCTCGGACAAAATAGGGCAGGTAGCGGTGTATGAAATACATGATCCCAAGGCCCTGCCCTGGGTAGTAGCGCACGGCTGGGTTGGCAGCCAGAAGCCCGTCTGTGATGCTGTTCACCACCGCGCTGAGGTCCTCCACCGCCACCTTCATGAACTGGATGAACTGCTGGTTGATCTCCTCCACATAGTCCTCACCGTAGGCCTGCAGCAGCTCCTGGGGCAGACTGGCCAACAGCTGCTGCTTCTGCAGGTTCCAGAAGGCAGGGTCACATGTCGTCCCTGCAAGGAAACAGTGCCCGTGAGCTGTGTGTGCCCCCCACTCCAGGCCACCTGCCATGGGTGGCAGAAGCCCCAGTCACCTTCCAGCCTCACAGGAAGGTCCAGCTGAGACCCTGGCAAAGATTGCCACAAGGGAAGCACAGTAGTAGCACCATAGTGATTCTTGGTAGTCTGAGACTGGACCATGGTCTTGCACCCTGCCTCCAGTGGGAATGCTGCTACCATAAATGTGACTGAGCTGCTTTCACCAGTCCTGGTGGTATGGGATCTGCTGGCAGGACTTGATCCTGATGTTTCCAATCCACCAGAGCCCAACGGCCAGAGGGTAACTGCTGTCCCCGTATGGCTGGAGATGCTCAGAAGCTTCATGCTTGCACCACCAACTGCTCGTCCCATTGCTCTCTCTTCTGCCCCCCTAGGATACCTGTTCTTTGCCCACAGACACAGAGAGCAGGCACTGACCCTCTTACCTGTTTTGTAGTAGCCAGGCAGGATGAGGCTGACTTTGATGCCCCAGGGCTGGAGCTCGCTGCGGAAGGTGTCCATGACTAGGCTGAGGGCTGCCTTTGAGGCCCCATAGGCTGCCAGGCAGGGGAAGGGCATGTCACCTGTCATGAGTGAAAGAATGAGTGAGCCACTGCTCCACCAGGGACAGAGTGGAGCGGGGGTAAGGGCAGGTCTTGTGTAGGGCTGTGTTCCTGGCCCCTGCTCAGGGAAATGGTTTAGGGTTTGTTTTGCTGAGAAAACAACTGAAATTAGCTTCAAATTATTGTTTTAATGGGGTAAAAAAAAAGTGGTGAGGGAAGAGGAAATTGATTTTGCTCCCTGTCCAGCTAAAACTTGGGATTGTTATCCCCAGTGGAGGATTAATGTGTTTTAATGGGCAAAAAAAAAGGGCAGGGGAGAGGAAGTCAGTTTTCCCACCCTGGCTGGGGCAGTCATCCCCAGTGGAGGCACATGGCAGCTGGCCTTGGGTTGCCTTTGACCAGCCTGTAACCAGGCTGATTGTCCCCAGCCCCCATGTCTCCCCATGTCTTGGTGGCTGCTTTGGGGTTCAGCAGTGCTCTCAGCTCATCCTAGAGTTCCTGGTGCCAGTTGGCTGAGAAAGTTGGAGTGCGTGGGGGGTAGGACCTGCACCACACCATGGGGATTTGTCAAGCCATGCCTGGGCTGAGGGTGCCAGGGGTGCCACGTTGGAGGGAGGCTGCTCACCTGCAGGGCTGCTCACGGTGACAATGCGGCCGCTGGCAGAGCGGAGCAGGGGCAGCAGCCCCTTGGTGAGCTCCAGGGAGCCAAAGAAGTTCACCTCCATGCAGGTGCGGAACTTGCCCAGCGGCGAGAGCTCAGCATCAGCGATGGTGTCATTGAACCCGGCATTATTCACCAGGCCCCAGAGTCCTGTGGGGATGGGGTGCTTGAAGATGTGACCTGAATGGGGAAGCCCCACCCTGGGATTCCCAGCTGCTCCCCAGGCTGACTGGGGGTCCTGCAAGAGACTTGTGGGGTGCCCCAGGACAAGAAGAGAGCTTGGCAAAGGCTGTTGGCACAGGTGCCTGCAGGGATGCAGCCCCCTGTGGGGACACATGGAAATACATGGAGGTTTGGCACTGTCACACTGGCTGCAGGCTGAGCTCCCAGGGAGTTCTGTGGGGTTGCCAAAGGTTCCTCCTACCTGTGCTGTTGGTGTGGGCCTGGATGTGCTGCAGGACACGCTGGATGTCCTCTGTCTTGGTCAGGTCCATCTGCAGCAGCGTTAGCCGTGGCGAGCAGCTCCGGCGCAACTCCTGGGCACCAGGACTCTGCAGGTCCAGCACACTGGCAAACACCCGAAAGCCCATGATGTCCAAGTGCCGGGCTGTTGCCTGCCCAAAGCCCGAGTCACATCCTGAAAGAGACGGGAAGAGCCTTTCAGCGGCCAGTGACAGCCACTGTCTGTCCCCAGCCCCCAAAGATCGCCTAGCTCTGCCCCTCTCACCAGGAACCAAACACCCACCTCAGCATCAGTTTCCCTTGCTTGAGGACCACCGCGGCTCCACACCCCGCTGTAGCTCCTGACATCACCAGGATGTGACCTTGCCCTGGGGCATTCGCAGGTCAAGGAGCTGCTATTTTCTCTCTCTTGCAGCAGGAAGAAAACACTCCCTTTATCTGCAACCCCATCGCCCCGAGCACCTCCCTGATTTAAGGTGCAGGTAAACCCGCAGGCACCAGCAACCACCGGAACAGCCCAGAGCCCTGCAGCGATGCGGGGCCATCAACCCTCAAAGTAGCCTGTAAAAGCTCCATCAAGCACCACTCAGAGCTGGCATAAGGCTCTGTGGGAGACTTTTGCCGAATGCTCTTCACCTCCCAGAAAGTGTTCAAGAGGCAGCGAACGCCTTCACGTGCTGGGGCAGGAGGGATTAAAAAGGGTGAGGGGAAAAAAGGGATTCAGGTCTGCTCCTGCTACCCTGCATCCTTCAAGGGAGCATCCAAACGGGATAGTCCACTCGGGAGAGTACTGGTGCTCCTTGCCCAGTCCCAGCTTCATCTCCTCCGTGTAGGATCAAACAGGGGAACCACAGGTGACACTGGCACCCACAAAGCTACCATCGGGGTGGCTGGGGGACAGTCCAGGCAGAAGCTGGCTGTTGCAGAGCAGTGACAAGGCCAGTGGCCAGGGTGGAGTGGCCAGGATGCAAACAAACAGCAGCAGCAAGGTACAGGCTGTTCCCGGGGCCGATGGCAGCACTGATAGCTCAGGGAGCCTGTGCCACAGCCACTGCCCAGTCACATTAACCATTAACAAGGGCGCGCTGCAGGGGCAGCCCATGGCCCTGCACCCTCCTGCCTGGCACCTTTGGGTGCTCCTGAGGACATCGCTGAAAATGGAACCTGTGTGGCACCTGGGGCCATCTCTGGATGGACACAACAGTAGCCCTGGGGACTGTCACCACACGAGATTCAGCACCCCTCTACCAGCCTTTCGGAGAGGGGGTGGGCACAGGGCTTGGCTGCCTCACTCTTCCATAGCCCCAGGCTGGGATTGGGCACTTACAGTTCTTGGGGTACCAGCTAAGCATCACTTCGGCTTCTCTGACCTAGTCCCCAGCTCAGTTTTACTCTATTGCTACGTCAGAAATGTATAATTAAACCCCTGGCCAGAGGCCAGAGTGATAACAGAGCCTGGAGCTGCTCAGCTGGCAGGAAGGGACTGCAGGGACCTCACTTTCCCACATAACACCCAAGACTCATCATGGATGTGTGCAAGGTTGGCTGAGCATCACCCCAGCATTTTCCCTGGCATTGCCCTAGCATCACCCCCAGCACCCTGGTCCGCAGGGCATGCTGAAGGTGCTGCCAGCACGGCACCTCTACCTCTCCCCTCCCCAGGAACAGTGCATGCTGCCAGCAGACAAACAGATAAGGTGCATTTCACCTTTCCGAGCAATGCGGGAGAAAACTGCAATAAAGATAAGGCTTAAAAATAAAAGTGCTTGTGGTCACAGCCTCATCATGACACAGCTGACAGGAGAGTTACCTGCACTGCTCCCATGCAGCCAGCAAGAAAAGATTCCAGTCCAAACATGAAGCTTCTTATCACCACGTAACTCAAAACCCCAGGAAACATCTCAAAAAACTGACAGCCAGGTTTGCCGGCTTCTTGCAGGCAAGTCTGGCAAGGACGGAGCAAACACGGCCACATGCTGTCCAAGTCAGGCAGGGTTTGTTTTGCCTTAGAGGAGCAGGGCAGTCAGAGGGTTTGTTTCGGAAGTTCTAATTTATTCACACACATACCAAAAAAAAAAACAACTCCTGGGAGGCTGGCGGGAGGCCCAGGGCCAGGAGGGTGAGGATGCTCTGGTGTTATTTAAGGTCTCCGCTGCTGCTCAGCTTCCCATCCGCTGTGCTCAGGCATGGCCAAGAGTGCAGGGAGGGACAATGAACCCCCTGGGCCCATAACACGTGGCCCCAAAGCCTGGCAGCTTGCCCAGGGCCATGTTCACTCCCCGTGGCCACCAGCACATGAGCTGCTGGCCACGCTGGAGCTGGCACAGGAGCCATTGCCGCTGGCCCAGCCCCGCCGGGAGCGCTGGAGCCGTCCAGTCTGTGCAGCCCCAGCAAGGCTGGCGCTGCGCTCACCGCCCTCCCAGGATGCTGCATCACGAGGAGATGCCGGCGCCAGTTCCCCCCGCCCCAGCTCCCAGCTTGCCAACTGGTTTCACAGTCGTGCTGGAGGGAGGGACGTGGTCAGATCAAGCACAGAAGCATTGGGAGCGCAGCAGAGGAAAGCAAGTACCTTGAAGCCCCCCATTGCATCCCCACGGACCCTGGGCCAGCAGACAGAGGCTTTTGCTGCAGCAGGAGCAGAGCAAAGCCTGAGTCCAGGTTGCAAAATCCAGCAGCCCTCCACAGGCTCAGCAAATCAGGACAAACTCCTGCACCAGGGGCCAGACGGCTGTTTTCCAGAGCAGTGGGTCAGCAGCAATTCCTGAGGACTTTGCAGAAGCTCCAGAGACTTCAGCAGCTCCCCAAAGAGTGAGAGACACAAGCCTCCACTAGAATTTTGGTAAGACAAGCCCCAGCTTTACTTATCTTGAGCAAGCAAGAAGGTTCGGCCTCCAGCATCATCATGATGGATGCCCTCCTGCCCACTCAGGGAGGGCAAAGAGGACCGACCCCACAGCATCATGCATCCATTGTCCAGAGTTGCTCCTCACCGGTGACAGCAGAGCCACCGCCAGGGCTGAGCTGTGCCAGCTGGGCAGCTCCCAGCCAGCCTGCACCGCTCGTGCTTCCTCGCTGCCAGGAGCCAGCTGAAGCTGCAGTCCCGGTTTGGTGTGGATGCATTTCTTTCAGGTGAGTCAGGCATGGCACGCTCTGACATTTTGCTGTCTCAGGTATTCACCCTGCTCTCCTGCACCAGCACCAAGGCCACCATACACAGACATGCTCAAAATTAGTGCTACAGTTTTCTGATTGGAGCAGAGAGGGTCAATAACACAGCTGCGACCCAGGAGCTGCTGAGCCACAACCATGTGCCTGCCCCTGCCCCCACTGCCGGCACGGTACGTGATGGAGGGCTGGTGGCACAGGTCTTCCCCCAGTGCAATCTAGGAGTGACTTCTCTTCCCAAGCGGCAAGCTGAGAGTTCTCATCCGTGAGTTGTGCAGCCTCATTCTGGAGCTGTGGAACTGCAGGCTGAGTATCTTAAACCCTGAGCTACAAGACAAGCATCCTCATCTCTGAACCACAAGTTGTACATCCTCATGACCTCTGCATCCTCGTCCCTGAACCATGCACAACAGGTGAGGACCAATGAAAATCTAAGCAGTGAGAAACACAGCTTGGCTGAAGAATTCCCATGTGGCTGCAAAACTGCCCAGAGCCTGGTGGGTACAGCAGCTGTTCTTTGGATCTAGTCCCTCCACAGCCACTTCAGCTGAAGACCCTGGTGTGGAAGCTGAAGAGGGGTTGCCCCAGGGCTGAGCACCCCTGTGATGGATCAGCTCCCCCACAGTCACCCCTAGCAGCATGATCAGTCAGCAGCCCTAGGGTGTGCCTCAGGCACGTGGCAGCAAGGCAGCTGGAGGCACCCCTTGAGGATGCTCCATCTTTCACCAACTGGGAGCTTGCCAGCTGCATTGGGCACTCAGAAGGGCATCACCCTCTCCACCCCCATCAGGTCTGCAGACCTTTGCCTGGGTGCCCCCTGCTGCTCCCCAAATGTCAGGACATCAGTCCCACCTCCCCAAAGAGCTTTAGGGCTGTGTGTCCCACCACCCAGACTGAGAGGCCTCACCAAGATGAAGCTGTCACGAGGCTCAAGGACACAATCAGTGGGGGGAGCTGGGGTGCCAAGGCCAAATGGATTAACATGCTGAGCCACTCGTTTCCATAGGCTCAAGCTCTGCTTGGGGTGCCAAGCTAAACATGGCCTGGCTCTGACAGGATTCACTGCCACCATGGGTCCAGTTTCTCTGGGCATGGTATGGGATTTAACTGGGCAGTACTGAGGGAGGCTCAGCTGGTCTTTGCACAGTGCAGGTCCAGACAGGATAAAATGCCCAGCAAAATCCTTTGTGGGCAGGGCAAGGCCCTGTGGCCAACACCTTCTGGATGCTGCACACATTTGAAGCAAGGAGTGATAAAGGGGTGATGTCAGCCCTGGGCCAGAGGGAACAAATTCTTGGCAGGGCACAGGAGAGGGAGGGGAAGGCAGGAGCACCTGTCCTCACAACAGCTGGGCCACCACAGCCAGCCACAGCACCAGCCCTGGCCTCCCCAGCCAGGCATCAGCTACTATCTGCCCACACCCAAGATACTGCTGGGGTAGTGGGGCTGGGAAGGAGTACCCACAGCCCCCAACCTACCCAGTATCATCACTGTCCACAGGAAATACCACCCCAGACAGTGGCTTGCATGGCATGCTGTGTCCCCACTCCCCATGGGAACAGCCTTCATGCCCTGGCACAGGCAGATGGGGCTGGGATGGCAGCAGCCCTGGTGATGCTGCTGCTGGTCCTCAGCACTGGGGTTCAGGAAACCACAAGCCTAATTAAATTAAATTAAAGCCAGAAGATACCTTTAGGGATGACCCAAATTCCTAGTGAGTGGATAATGCAGGAGCCCCCCACCCAAACAGCCTGGGTGGGCATCCCTGCAAAGCCTCAGCCTCCTTCCTGAACAGGATCTGATCCAAGGGGGGCACACACTGCCCCTGCTTCTCTAGGACCACCCTCTTACACAACACAGTCAGCACAGGCAGCTGGAGGGAGATTGCTGATGGCTCCCACAGCCCAGGATAGACACCATCCCTCCAACAGGTCCTATAGGTCAGAGCAGGGGTCAGACCCTCAGCCCCACAAAGAGACCCATGACAGAAAGCAAAGCCAGTGGCAGGGGGGTACATGTGTGACAGATCCCTCCCTGTGCTGGGGACAATAGCCAGATGGTATGAATTACAGTGGATTAGCCAAGTGTTCCTGGGGCCTTAGAGTCATCACCTCCACCCGGGAAGTTATCTCCCATTTAACAAAGACAAGGGGGAAAATCTGATTTTCTGCCTAGACAACCAATGCAACCGGGCAGAGATGACGAGGAGCCCCCAGGCCAGTGTGAATGCACTCACAGCTTCTGGATTAAAGGCCATTTCTCAGGAGCTTTACTAGTGCATCCTTATTGGGGACTCGATGACGCAAAAGCAGCTGGGCAATAAAAAAAGTGTCAGAGGCCACAGCCCTCCCCATCACTGTCACTAAAAGCCATCCAGACGCCTTATCCCCCACCAAAGCTGCAAGCAACAGATGCTGTTTGCCACCAGTGGGGCTAATGAACACAGGAGCTTATTAGTGCCCTGGGACAGCAGGACAGGAATGAGCCCAGCCACCCCCCTGAAATGCAAGGCCGGTGCCTGGTGCGATGCTCAAAGAGGTTGGGACCTGGGAATTAACACAGCCCTGGCATGGCAGTGATGCTGCTGCCAGTGAGCAGTGACCCTGTGCTCACAAGCTTACGAGAGGAGGGAGGAAGTGCCACCTCCAGCATTGCTGCGACACTTCGCAGAAAGAGAGCACAGGAATTTCCTAGAAGCCACTCACCGCACCCCAGGGCTGGATGGCATCTTCCGGCAGCTGCTGTCTCCACCGAGGGGTGATCCTCTCCCCAAAAGGAGTGGTGAGACTGTCACAGCCAAGAATTTGATCTTCCAGCAGGGATAAGCAAGAGAAGACAGCAGCACAGACATCACCTGGCACAGGCTGTACATCAGAGCTAACCTGGATGAATGGATGTCCTTCTGAGAAGAGGAAGTTTTGCAGAGCTGTGGCAACAGCTGGGTTAATAATCACCTTCAAAGGGAACATGGTGAACTGGGAACACAGAGCCGACAAGCCTCGAAAGCCATCCATCAGGAAGAGCTGTCACTGGGAAGGACACCCATGGCCCAGTGACAGCTCGACCAGATCACTCAAGATCAGTGCCAGTGGCAAGCTGGCACTGGTAACACATCCACCTGGGCTCTTGGAGAGGGAGAGGCTGGGTAGGAACCAGGCTGAGAAGCCAGAAAGCTCCACCAGCTATGTCTGGAATGTGACACCTAAGATGCTTCTGAGGAATAAGGTAGTGGCAATAAATCCATGGCTGGAGCACCTCTAGTCTGCAAAATAGCTCTCCAGAGACTCCCAGCAGGCTGGAGAACCACCAGCCAAGCTCCATATCCATTCCTCCTCTGTACTAGCAAGCAAGGAGCAGCAGCATCAGGTCATGCCCAAGGTCTGCTACAGGCAGGACTAATCCATCCACAGGCAGCTGAAGGACCACCATGAGCCATCGCCACCCAGGGACATCTCAGGGAAGGTGTTTCTGGCCACCAAAAGCACCACAGCCATGGCATGACCAGGAGAACCTCTAACCACATGGTGGGACAGGTCAACTATGGGAGAGCTTTGAAGTGCCACCCAGACAGCACCATGGGCAACTCACAAGTGATGCTAGCAGGGACAAAGTCATGCTGGGACAGCTGACCAAAGCAGCAGGTCAGAGCAAGCCCAGGGGATCACCAAGTTAAACATCTCAGAGTTTTCATCACCCCAATAAAGCTATGGCAGTTTCAATGCAGCACTACCAGTTTGGGGGTATTTTGCTGATGAGATATTTCTTTGCTTGTAAGGTGCCATCTCATCACTCTCCTTGTCACAAGAGTAAACTCCCACCACATGCCACAATCCCAAGCAAGCAGAAGAAGTGGTACAAGTCCTGCCCATTCCCACATCATGATGGTCTCTACAGCTGCACCAACTATTTTCTTTTGCAGCTTCCAGATCCATGTGAAGCGGGGGACTTTTTTTTTTTTTTTTTTTTTTTAGAAACAGAGCAAAACACTTGAGCAAACACCAACTGAGCTTCTGCCAAGACAGCTTTTGAAATACACTGAGCTGTTTAAGCCCCCAGGCTCAGAGCTGTGCCTCATGACAACCTCAAGCCACCTGCCCTTTCCATACACAGTTCAAGTTGTCTCCTCCTTACCTTCCTTACTCTTCACCTGCAGGTTTCACCAGCTCTTCAGAGTAAGAGTTTGAGTATCATAAGACTACTTGGGTACATTTTCCCCAAAATACATGAAGGTGGCCCTCCAGGCTGATGTGCTTGGACATAGTTGTGCTGACCCAGGCAATGCCAGAGCAGCACCCACATGTGCCCTTCAGCTTAGGCAGAGCCCAGCACAACAGCTGAAAGAGGGGAACACAATTCATCCTGGGATGGCTGCACACCCCAGGTTGGAGCTTATCCCCACCTGGTAACTGGGACCCTAGAGGGGAACAAAAATTGGTCACAGTGGGTTACTCATAGCAGGATTAGGGCCTGGTAACCCAGAAAAGCTGCAGCTTCTCCATCCCTGGAAGTGTTCAAGGCCAGGTGGGATGTAACTAGCAACCTGGTCTAGTAGAAGGTGTCCCTGCCCATGGCAGGGGATAAGATGGTCTTTAAAGTCTTTTCCAACAAAACCATTCAGAGCTTCTATGATTCTGAGAGACCAGACTTTCAAAGCCAGCACAGAAGACATCAGGGCAGGTAGCTGAGCTTTTCCAGCCCATCCCTTCTCTCTGTTCCCAGCCTGCCTGGGAGTCACTCGCCATCTGGCTCCATGGGGTCAACCACCCAGCAAGAGGAAATATCGCAGCAAAGCCTGTAAAGCCAAAAACTGCTTTTCAAGATTACAGTCTTAGAGCCAGCAAATCCCAGGACAGCTCTATGTGTGACAGGGAAGCCAGCTCCCGAGGGGGAAGCTGATAAAGCTCAGGGGCTGGCTGTTCTCCAGGGGAGAAGGAAGCAAAAGTGATACGTTGCACATGCAAGCACACACAAGCTGAGAAAGAAGAATGGGAGATGGTGGATATACCACAGCCACTGAGGGGAGCAGGGAAGAAGGTAACAGGCACATGCTGGGGAGGTTAAAAATAAAAGGTCCTAAACTATACCTGTAGCAATGCAGTGACAACATGAGGGCAATTTTTTCCACCTAATCATAAGGAATTAGAACATTTTCCACCTTATTATGAAACAGGTTGGAAGGGACCTTATAGGGTCATCCAGCTCCAACACTCCTGCTGTGGGCAGGGACACCTTCCAGATTGCTCCAAATCCCATCCAGCCTGACCTTGGAGGCTCCACAGCAGTACCTCAGATCTGAGATGACAGGAGGGATATCAGGAGGCAAAGAGGTACAAAAGCCCTGCAGCCTTTCCTCCTGGGAAAAAAAACCCTCCAGCTGGAGTTTTAGACCTGCACTGAAAGAGGACTATGTGGAGAAGGCACAGATTTGGTGGAAACACCTTGAAAAGCCCCCTCAAACAAAACCCTGGCTGGGAAAGTCCACCAACCCTGTGCTGTGCTCCCAGTAGTAAAAGCAGCAACAGGCTCTTCTGTAACCAGATCCTGGCTTGAGGGGAGCTAGACTCAACAGTGGGTAACCCAATCCCAGACCTCATTAAAAATGTGCTGCTCATTGGACTAGAGGGCAGCAACTGCCTACACTTCTCTCCTTCCGAAAGCATCCGTTCCCATCTGACAATCTCATTTCGGCAGGGAAGTCTTTGCTTTGTTGCTCTCATGTCCCCGCATAACCCTGAGGCTAATCAAGCCAGCTTGGGTTTCTCTACCAACTCCAGTCTCCCACAGTATGAAACCTCAATGTGTTTTTCCTCCTAATTAGCTGTGCTCATCATTTTTGGTTAACGGTGCTAAAAACTCCCACCTCAACAGGTCTGTGTCATTAGTAGGCTTCAAAAGTGCTTATTTTATAGATAAGTGAGAAAAAGCCAAGCATATCTATCCACATGCCTGTGGTGAGCAGGGGTAGGTATCTATTTCTGAAGAAACCTCACGTGGGAAAGAGGAATCCTAAATCCATGGAGGGCTGCTGACAAAGCGGGGGGAGAGCTTCAGCCCTGCAGATAGAGGCAGAAAAAGCAGCTTTTGTGCTCAGTTCCCAAAAGCCAGCAGTAAACCCTATAACTACAGTTAAATGTTGCAATTTTTTAACTTCAAGTATACCAGGAATTGCTTGTGCACCAGGACTGGCGTTTGGGTGTTTGATTTTGGTCCTGTCCCACCCCTCAGCTTGGAGGCAGCAGCTGCCTCTGCTGTTAATTTTTAATAGATTCTGGAAAAATCAGAGCAATTTCAGGGAATAAGCTGATTTTCAGCCTTCACTTATAGAATCACAGAATGGTTTGGTTTGGCAGGGATCTGAAAGATCACCTAGTTCCAACCCCCCCACGCTTAGGCTGGGGAGAGATCCCAGGTACCTCCAAGCTGGATCACTGGCTCCAGAAGCAGAGTGGAAGTCACCTATGGAGAGCTGCAGCACTTTTGCACAAAGCATTTCTCATGGGAATGCTGCTGGCAGGCTCAGCACCAAACGCTGCCTATGAGTGTGCTGTGCAGGTGCTCCAGCCATGCTTTGGTACAGAGGTGCCCATCCCAGAGCCAGCCCTGACCCCAGCATTTCTCAGTCACCTTGTTTAACTGGAAAATAGATCTAAGACAACATCTAAGTCCAGACAGGAGCAACACTGCTTTTTTACCACAGAAAGTGATTTACCTTCGTGGCAGAAAGCAAAAGTCCTAACATCTGGATTGAATCACTCAGTCCTGCTGCAGCCAGCAGATGCTTCAACATCTGTGGAGTCCATGGGAAACACTGAAGCGCTGCAAGTTGCAAAGCCTCTGTTAACCTTGAACATGATCTGAAGCTCTGACCCATTTCAGATTGTTAATGGGGCATGCAATTGTAACAAGAATGCTTCACCAGGAAAACCACACTTTCCCTGCAGCCAGGAAGGAGAAGAGAGGAGGACAGGGTGGGTTTGGGTCTGGGCAGCCTGACTTTCCAAACAATTTTGCTCGCAGAGGTGATTTGTTGGAAGACAGACCAATCTGCAGGTGCTCCTAGCTTCCTCCATAGGCTGCACCAAGGAAGAGCAAGGATACAAGAGACACAAACTGCTTCTCTCAGGCAGCCATCCTGATGTTTGGGGTTATTGGAGAGCTAATTCAGGTACCACCATTACAGACAGAACAACAAGTCATTATTTTCAACTTTCTGTCCAACTTGAAGCGTAAGAACAAATACCTCGTAACACAACTCCTGTCCCTCTGCTTTGCAAAGCCCTGCTGGCAAGCAGACTCTCTAGGCTGGTTTGCATTTGGTGCTTTCCAAGGATCTGCAGTAAATCGGGCAATTGGCTACTGTCCAAAGAACCACCCCACACAGTCACATATGGCAGAGCTACACAACAGCAAGAGGCTTCTCCAGCTGCTCAGTGGAGCCCCGCGATGCTCCTGGCCGTCCCTCCACCACCTCCAGGCACCCAGTTGTGTTGGATGGTTTGAATAAACTCACTGAATTCCACAGGCATCTGCTAAGATTACAGGAACCAAAGGATGGTCTAGGTTCATGTTAAACTGATCCAGTCAAAGCTCAGTCTTGCACAAAGCACTGCCAGCCTGAATCTGGTGAGGCCAAGAAATGGCAGCTCATCACCGCCCTCCAAAACTGCTCTTGCAGACCATCATCCTGCCCAGGCTCCAGAGGCTGGACTGCATTTTGTATCAATTCCCTGTGGGAAGGAGTATGGGATATAACACCCCTCCTCTTTGCTCACACAGCTCTGAGGAGTCCAGTGGCCCTAAGAACACCCAGCAGTGCTGTTTCACATTTGGGAAGGGGGATGCACACACAAACCAGCTGTTTGATGATCAGAGCAAGCAGGTCTCAGTGAGCCACTGGCCCACAGGTTGCAGCCAGCAGCACCAGCACCCTGGAGTGCCCTGTCACATGCTGTGGTGAGGGATGTCAGATATTGGCTTCCTTGCAGCTTTCCAGTGCTGGATCAGGCTCTGGTCAGGCAGCTGCCCATACCAACCCTGCCCACACCACAGGGATGTTGGGATCCCTGTGGTTTTCCAAGTTTGGCCAAAGACTGTACCAGGTGTGGGCTCATCTTTAAGGCAAGGGCAGGCTCAGGACAGCAAACCACAGGAGCCATGGAGATAGCTGCTGTCTCCCTCCCAGCCCAGGCCAAGCAGCTGATCCTTGCTCCGCTCCTCATCCCCACCATCCTCCTGGGGCTGACCTCTCCCAGCCCTGGCTGCACAGGAGGGCATTCTCCTCCTCCCTGAAAACAGCTGTTATATCCCCTAGGAAGACAGGATTAACACTTCCCTCACTCTCTGCCCCCAGACAGGCTGCATCTACTGGAGTCATGCTCTGGGAGAAGCTGGACCATTGGGATGCAGTACAAAAGCCCCAAGGTCACAGCCCCAGACAAACAGCACTGCAGGGACTAGTGACCACTTACTTTGCTAGCCCAGGGGATGCATCATGGGAAAGCAGTGTCCCTTGCTCCCCTCTAGCAGCAGGCAGCTGCCTATCCCTGCTCCAGCCAAACCCCAGTCCCATATGCAAGTCAAAATGCAAACCTGCAACAGATGGGAAACGCCACAACTTCCCAGTCCCTGCTGCTACCACAGGGTCAGCAGCTTCGCTCTGCAGCAGCTCTGCTATTTTCCCACTGAGTTGCACAGCCAGTTTTCCTTCAATCCCTCCCATAACTAAGTTTTATTTAGCCACTGATGTCCAGACCAGCACGTGTGGCTGGATCATCACATGCACAGCTCAACTTAGGGTTGTTCCCGGGGAGAGTGGGCACCTGGAAGAACTGAAACTCACCACCTGTGAGATAGAACAGCACTGCAGCCACCTTACCTTGCCCCAGATAAGCATCACTGAACCTGCTGCAGGATTAAGACAGTGACCAAGATGTGTATACAAGGAAATGATGCCCAAAGATTTTCAGGCTGAGACCTGCACTGCTCCATAGGGAGGGGCTTTTGTGCCATTTCTCAGTTGATCTGCAAGGTCCAGCACAACACACAGCATGGCAGAAGTTCTGTCCCTGACCTCACACACCTTCAGTGAGGCCCAGCATTGTCAGCCATCCTTGCCCATGCTGCTTGTTCTGCCAGGCTTTGCTTCCCATTGGCAAGAAGAGGAAGATCAGGCTGCCTTTCTCCCAGAGCTGATCCTTCCCGGCTGCTCCCACAGGAGACACGAACAGCTACTCAATATCTAGTTGCCTGGAATTAATCCGTAAAAGAATCAGGCTAATTACTATGCAAATACTCAAGTGAGGGATGCCATCCCCAGGAGAACAGCCCTCACATCTGCCCCTTGGAAGGCACTTGCCGGAGCAGCAGTACAGAAACGCCGATCCCGCACCACGGGCTGCGCCTCGAACCTGTAAAACCACAAAGTATTTACAGCCAAGAGCAAACACATCAGAGCTGCAGAGGTGCCACCTCAATGCACTGGGGCAAGAACACCTTGTTCCAGTCACTGACTCACTAATTATACAGGCAATGCCAGAGAGCCAGGGCTGCCAGAGCCGGTGTGCCACAGGGCACCTGTGAGTGCATGGCTGTCAGACGTCCTCCCCAGGCAGCCCTACCCTGCTGCAGCTTTGACCTTCACTCACTTGAATCATTCATTCATTCACCGCCTTGTTCCTCTGATCTTCCTCCTCCAGAGATGATTCCCTGCACTTCCCACTGGTGCCACAGAACCCTTCAAGCTGAAAGCAGGAGCCAAGTCTTGCCTTAATTTTCTAGGAAACAAGCAAACTGCCTTCTCCAGCTTCAGCACCGCCCAGCCCAGACATCTCCACCAGGATGCAAGCTCCTGTCCTTGGGAGCACTGCCAAGGTCATGCCCACAAGTTTCCCTCCCCTCTGCATCCATGCAGAGCCAGCAGCACCTTCCAGGCACACCTGGAGAAAAACCCACCCCAGCTCCAGCACTTCCTCCTCGTGTCTCCACTACTATTGCCTCACAGCAAAGCACTGCTGAGCCTGGCTCTCATCCTCAGTTCCACTGCCAGGAGGAAGGAGTGAGAAACCATGTATACACCAAGATATCCTAAAGAGCTTCAGCCAGCAAGCCAGAGCTGTGCAAAACTTGGGAGCACAGCACATTCTCCAAGGAGCTCAGGACCACAGAGGAGCTCTGGACCAGGCAGCCCAAAGAGGAGGCAGGCAGCAGCTGGGCAGCATTTCCCAAGGATACCCACACAGTGGAGGACCTTGTTGCCAGCAGCTCCCTGGCTGGAGCTCTGGATGAAGCAGTGATGCTCAGTGCTGGGTAGCCAGCTCTGTTGAAGTCTCTAAAGATACTATGAGAACCTTCCCAAGAACGAGTGCAGCTCCAGAGGGGAGGAAGGGAAGGAGAGGAAAGCCCTTGGGCCAGCCGACAGGGTCTTAAGCCAGTGCTCCTGCTCTGTCCCATCTAATCTCGGGGCTTCCAGAGGAAGCAGCTCTCGGCATCGTGCTGCAACTAGTGGTCAACACTCGAGGGGCCATTGCAACTCCCTGCTTCGCGGGGCAGATACAGCCTGGCCGGTTCTGCTTGGACACGGGAGAGGATGAGGGATGCGCTGACAGCGGTGGTTGGTCCCCAGCGGGACCCCACTGACAGCAGCGTCCTGGTGCCTGCGGGACACCCCACTCCGCTCCCCGCCGAGCCCAGGCGGTGCCGTCGGGGCGTCGAGGCCGTGTCCCCGCACTCACCTGTGACAAGGACGGCTCTGCCCGCCACCGGCAGCAGCCCGCGGGGCGCCGCCCGCCACAGCAGCAGCCCGGCGGCGGCGGCGGCCAGGGCCAGCCCCAGGGGCAGCGGCAGCCAGGCGCGGCACAGGCTCTGCAGCGCGGCCAGCAGCGCCAGCGGCAGCACCAGCCCCCGGCCCAGCGGCGGCCCCAGCCCCCGGCCCGGCCCCGGCGCCCGCCGCGCCGCCCGCAGCGCCAGGCTGCCGGCCAGCGCCGCCCACAGCGCGCCGTGCGCCCAGCGCTCCAGCCCCGGCTCCATCCCGATCCCGGGCCCGGCACGGCCCCGCCGCTGCCGCTCGCCCGCCCCGCCGCGCCCGTTTATACCCGCCCGGCGGGGGAGCGGGGCGGGGCGGGACCGGCCGCCGCCAATGGGAGACGGGCGGGACGGGAGCGCCGGGCACCGGGAGCCGCCGGGGCACCGGGAGCCGCGGGCACCGGGAGCGGCACCGACACCGGCGCCCGGGGAGGGGGAAGGCGGAGCACCTTGGTACCCATTGCTCTGCTCGGCTCGGCGTGGTACTGCGCGGCATGACTTTGGATATCGTGCTGCCTGCGTAGCCACGGCTTGGCTCTGCTCGGCTCGGCACGGTTTGGCTTGGCTCAGTCCTGCTCAGGATATTGTGCTGCCTAGGTAGGTGCATTCAGTGTTGCTTAGTCTGGCATGGCACAGCTCAGCTCAGCTCAGCGAGGGACATGATGCCGCCCAAGTAGATTCAGCTCAGCACAGCTTGGAGAATTTTGCTATCTCAGTAGACATGCCTCATCTTGAGTCAGCACAGCTTAGCTCAGCTCAGCCCTGCTCAGGACATTTTGCCACCTAAGTAGGCACGATTCAGCTTGGTCCAGCTTGGCACAGCTCAGCTCAGAGCAGCTCAGGACAGCATGCCACATAAATATGCACAGCTCAGCTCAGCATGGCTCAGCACATGATGCCACCCAGACAGGCACAGCCTGGCACAGACCAGGACATGATGATGCGCCAGATTCGGCTTGGCTTGGCTTGGCTTGGCATGGCCCAGCTGAGCTCAAGACATTTTGCCACTTCAGTAGGCATGATTCAGCTCAGCTTGACACAGCTCAGCAAGGCTCAGTCTTGCTTGGGACATGATGCCACCCAGTTAAGGCACAAATCAGCTTGGCCTGGCCCAGCTCAGCTCAGCTGAGCCCTGCTCAGTACATTGTGGCACCTCAGTAGGCATGATTCAGCTCGGCACAGCTCGGTTCAGCTCAGCTTGGAACATTATGCCACCTGGATAGGTACAATTCAGCTCAGCTCGGTTCAGCACAGCTCAAGACACCCAGGCAGACACAGCCCAGTTCGCCTTGGCTTAGCACAGTTTGGGATGTCATGCCTTGTACAAGACGGCTCAGCTCATCTTGGCACATCTCAGGACAAGATGCCACCTTGCAGGCAGGCACAGCTCAGCTTGACACAGCTTGGCTCGGCTCAGCACATCTTGAGACATCATATTACCTAAACAGGTACAGCTTAACCCAGCAGAGCTTGGCATGGCTCAGCATGACTCAGCTCAGCACGGCTTAGGACATCATGCTGCCTATGTAGGCACAGCTCAGCTTAACTCAGCTCAGTCCAGTATGGTTCAACTTGGTTCAGTATGGTTTGGTTATGCGGCACCTACAGCACAGCTCAGCTCAGCTTTGTTCGGCATGGTTCAGCATGTTGTGCTACCTGGGTAAGCACAGTTCAGCTCAGCTTGGTTCAACTCAGCTCAGCACAGCTTGGTTTGGCCTGGCACAGCTTGGCTCAGTGCCTGTCCAGGCAGATCTTCCTGACAAGAAATGGCATTGCATCCAGGGTGGCTTAGCAGGAGGGAGGCTGTCCAAGCCACAACCAGTGCCACCAGTACCCACACCCCACTGGGTGAACACAGGGCATGGCCACCGTCAGGGCCACCCCTCGATCAGGTCTCCCTGCACAGGGCAGTGCCCTCAGACCCTGCTGAGGCAGCACTGTAGGAGCACTGGGCTGTCCAGGTCCTGGTGCCTTAGCCAGCCATGCTCAGTGCCCGGGGCAGGCATCTGTGAGGTGTGAATCGCTCCCAGCTGCTCCCTGTGACTTGGGGGCAACGACTCCAGGGGGATCCCAAACCATTTCTCAGCACCTAGAACAGACAGCACTCTGCCACTCACCTACCTGGTGTTATTCTAGGGCTGCAGCAAGGCGAGCCATGCTGGGAGGTCAGGTCCTGGCTTGCCTCAGTGAAGCTTGGGGAAGACCTGCCATGCAGTGCTGGGTGCCAGGTCTGTGCCACCTCCAGCAGCTGCTGGCAGGAGCTCCCTGCACTACCTGGCTGGGGGGCAAAGTCCTCTCCTTCTCAGGTTAATTACACAGGGTAATTGCTGCCGCTGGGCTCGCTTTATTAAGCACCTGCTTTAATATTTCACCAAGTCTCCGTCCTCGGTGATCCTTCGTGTGTCCCTGCCGTGGGCCTGACTCTCGGCACTCTCTGCCTGGGCTCTCACGTGCATCATCAACACCGCTCTCCCTTTCTGGCAGAGCCGGGCCCTGCCAGCTGTGCTGCCACAGCACTGGTGGCCCCACCAGACCCCCGAGCCTTACTGTGGTGGTGGCACATGCCAGGGATGCCTGTGCCATCCTTGTTGGAAGCAGCCTCCCTGGTACAGGCAGAAAAACACATTTCATCAGTGGGGATGGCAACGACTGCAGAAGTACAGCGTCAAACAGGCTGGGGTGGTTTGGCTGGGGTGTGGTGGTGTCACCCAGCTGAGTTTGAAGTGCTCAAGGGAATGTTGGGAAGCCGGCAAGGTAGAGGAGGAGGAGGGATGCTTCCAACAGCATGGCCGCGGGCTCTCCCACAGGAATCTGCTTGCTTGCAGCCCTGGGCTACTGAACCTGGTGAAAATATTGCAATAGAGGTGGCCACAAAGCAGAGCCTCAGGGAACTTGGGCCCTGAAGAGGACCTAGTTAAACCTCACTACACATCACTTCACTGGGGTTTGAAAAATCCTGTTGAGGAAATGTTGTTTTCCATGAGAGGCCATCCCTCACTGTGCTGGCTGAGCTAGAGGTGCTGGGGCATGCAAGGGAGTGGGGTGAGGGACATGGTGCTTTGCAGGGACAGACAGAATGTAGAGTCTGTACCCATGCTGGTGTTTCACAGAGGGTAGATGTGGCCATTCTCAAATTGCGACATGAATTTCCACAACCCCTTGAGAGCTGGGTTGGATGTCCATCCATCCGTCCATCCATCCGTCCATCCATCCATCCATCCATCCATCCATCCATCCATCCATCCATCCATCCATCCATCCATCCTTCCCAGATCTCCTCACACATGGTCTCAGGATGCCCTTCTTGTGGGACACCTCAAGATGGGTTTGTAGATAGCCATGGTGTTCCATGTCACACCAATCAGGGCTTTCTGTGGGTTTTCTCACCACAAGTCCTGTGAGGGGGGGCTGGACCAGCAGCACCATTTTCTGTCTCTGGCCGCTCCCCAGCTTCCCCCAAAAGGCTGGTGTGCAGTCAGGGTGCCTGGTGGCTCTTCCCTTGAAGACAGTGCCTGGCCTTGTTCATCTGCCCATTGCCCAACCCTGAGGGTGCCTCCCAGCCGCACCGAGCTGTTGGGAAACGCGGTGATAGCCCCATTACCTTTTGACCTACTTGAGCTCTTCCGTACCCGTTCTGCTAATTACAGCTCATCTTTCACAGGGGAAGCGGGGCTGGTTCAACCACAGCCACCTCCCACACCTTTCCTGGGGCTGCTCAAGCAGGTCCCTGGGAGGGGGGACACACACACACCACATCTTCCTAGTGCTCCCCTTGCCCTAGGCTGTTCCTCCAGCTCCTGGAGCCTCCCATGACTAACAGGTTTTGAGATAATTGTTTCACTCCCTAATCTGATCTGCAGAAGATTCATGACATTGTTTTCAAAGTGCCATAAGCCATTTCCAGGGGCTCTAAGCCCATGAGGGTTGTGATTCATCCACATGCTGCTGCCACAGGTACTTAATCTTCTTCAAAACAGCAAGTCCTTCTTCCAGGGCTATTATCTCCTCAGGAAACACCACCCAGGCAAGCGCCTAACAGGGTACTTTTGCCTGTTCAGTGCTGATGGATATTTGTGCCATCTCTTTCTTCCTCACATATGCCATGAGGTACAGTCCTTCCCTGAGACCAGCTGTCTCAGGAGAGGGCACCATGGGGCTGAAGCCTCCTTCAGTGTCACTTGGGGGCTGGGTACCTGCCATGGACTGTCAAATAAATCCACAGGAAAGGGGATGCTGCACTAAAGCATGGGGTGCTCCTTGTCTCCCACACAATGTCCTCAAAGAGCCCTTGAATGGACAGGGGTTCATCCTTCATGGTGATGATGTGAGACACTGGAGCCCATTGGCATCTGGGGCTGGAGACAGTGCAGGGGTGACAAAGGCTGTTGCACCACCTGGAATTAACTCTCATTTTTCCCCAAAGCATCTTGCAGAGAACAGTGATTGATTACTCTTGGCACCAAATATTTGTGTCCTACTACTGAACTTGGTGGTTGTCTGGTTTCTGGTTGAACTTTGCTACTGTAGCACGAGCTCTGTTATTGTGGCATTCTTTTCTGGGCAGCACAGATCAGCAGGTGGCTGTGATTCAGCTAAGCCAGCACCCAACATCCCTGTGATCCTTTCCCAAACCTAAGGCATGGGAAACTCAGTCTGAAAAACCCAGCCTGGAGGCACTTCCCATGGCACAGCCAGCCTGAGCCTCCATGGAGCCATCTTAGCTCTTTGTTCTGGGGTCTTCTTCCTCTTCTTCCCCAGCATTTTTCATTCCTTGTTTCCAGCTCAATGGACAAAGGCCTTTTTTTGGTCTTTCCTTATATTTTGAAGCTATAAATTACAGGTGACCATTGGTGCCCATTGTCTGCTGCATCTGGTGCCATGTTGGTGGAATCTGCCTGAGACCCAGACTTTGATCCTCCATCTGTAGGGGGTTTCCACACACCTCAGTTGGATGGTGGGCACAGCCCAAACCTTTCCCCAGTGGCTGGGCAGGACCTCCTTGCTCCCAGGGTGCTGTGGCTGGAGCAGCTCCTTTGCAGAGTACCAGGGATGCTCCTCAGGATAGCCTTGCTGGCAGCGTGGAGCATCCAGCCGAGCCCTGACCCTGGGTCTGGCTCTTCCCAAACCCCTTGTCTTTGGAACATTCCTGCCTCTGACTTGTTAGGTTGCACACGATCCCCATCTCCGTTTCCAGGTGCATTCATGGCTTTGGGAGGTTTCACCTTCTGCCCTGGTGAGGACCTTGTGTCACTGTGCCTGCACAGCCTTTGCCAGCCAGGCTTTCTGCACCATGGTTCCCCAACCCAGAGCTGATTTTGGACTGCAGGGACCTCACTCCTTCAGCGTGGCTATGAAACTGATACTCTGCAGTGATTCCATCTCCACTAGTACTTAGTGTTCTCCTGGGGTTATGTGTGGTACCCATGCCAGACTTGCTTTGCCAGCCCCACATCAACCTCCCATCTCTTCCATGCCCATCACAGAGTCTGTATCTCAACACTGAGGTGAAGGGGACAGGGGAAATGAGTCTCCCCCTCGGCTACAAGACAGATGCCAGGGGAAGCTGACTGGGCCGCGCTCCAGGTGACATCCTGCTCCATCTGCTCCTGGGGAAGGGGGCAGTAGGTCACAGCAGCTGTGACCTGGTTCCCATCCCACGCCTCCATCCTGCTGGGGAAGGTGATTGCAGAATGGAGCATGTTGTCAACCTGAAGTTGCTTAAGAGGGTTGAGGCCAGGAAGTAGAGTAGGTGTCCTCCAGCTGAGGCAGGAGGAGGAATTTTTTGGGGAGGTAGATGATCACAATGCTTCTGGAAGGTAGCCAGGGTGCACTAGTATTTGCAAGAAGTACTCAAGATGGCTCAGACCTGGGAGAAAAGAGAGGTTGTGCTGTCTATTGGTAAGAATTGTGCTTCCCACACAAAGTGGTGAGGATTCTTGGCAACCATGAGGTCAGGACCACAGGCAATCCCCCACCTTGAGCTTGGAGGTGGCAGTGGGGACATGCCCATGTAGCATGAAGCAGGAGCTAACCTCAGAGTGTGGCAGCAAACAGGAGCCTGTGCTGGGACAGTCCCATGGAAAAGATGGAATGGAGAAGACAGGGAACATCTATGACAGTAAAGGTGGAAGCTACGCAAGAGGGTAAATACAACATGAAGTGGAACCAGGCTCACTCCTGCTGTCCCCTGCTCCTCCCCACTCCCTGGCCAGGGCAGGATGGGGGCCAGGGACAAGTCCTGGAGACAGAGCTGATCACAGGGGACAGGAGCCTGTCCCTGCCAGCCAGACAAACAGCCAGGACCAAGGACGAGGCTGTCATTCAACAGGAGACATGAAAGGCTGTGTCGCTGGGTAGGGGGAGCAGGGTGCAGCCCTGCCGGGTGCCAGGCTGGGGAGAACAACAAACTGAAGGCCAGGGGCGATTCCCTGAAGAACTCCGGGACACGGGGCATCCTTTCGGGACATGAAGCGTCCTTTAGGGTGGCCTCGCCGTGCGTGTGGCCACCGTGCCCCCTCGTGGCAGCAAGACACAGCTCGCTGTCCCGGGCTGGTATGGGCAGGAGGCGTGCAGGGATGGAGGCAGGGATGGAGATGGAGAAAGGAATGGAGGTGCTGGGTGCCATGGTGTGCCCTGGCAGGCTCACTTCATCCCACCTCCAGAATTCCGCTGCGGTGCAGCATCCCAACCCCATCTCTGCTGGTACTGCCTGAAGCCACACGTGTCCCAGGTCCCCACCAAGCCTTGTCTGACTGCCCCAAACTGCCCTCAGCTTGCAAAGGTGCCTCCATCATCCTGCCACCCCCTCTCCTTCTCGGGGGTCATCCCTACCTGTCATATTTTTGGCATAAACCACTTGTGCTGTGGCCAAGACAAGCACTTCAGGCGCCACTCAAGGGCAGCATGTGTCCAGGGCCAGGCTGGGAATCCTGGAAATAACACCAAGGCTGAAAAAAAAATAGGTGGAAAAACCCAAACATGTTCCCCTGCACCCTGCCTCAGTTTCCCCCAGCAAGCCCTCAGGAGTAACAGTCCTGGGGCTGTCACATGTGTAATGTCATTTTAGGCACCTGGAGCAGGTTCAGGGGGTCAAGAAGATGCTTTCCTACCCCTTTCTCCTTTCTCCCACTCCTGTGGCTCATTGTTGTCTATCATAACCTCTTTGTCCTGTCTTTGCAGCTCCAAGTCAAGCATCCAGAGGGGAGGAAAGCCAGACCATATCTTGAAGCACTTCTGGGACTTGAGGCATTCTCAGTGTGGCATCTTGCTGCTTTCACGGCCACTCAGGAGGATCTCAGACACATTGCAAGCCGGGGCAGGCTGGCATGTCCAGCCTCGTGGGAGAGGAACAGCCTTGGGCAGAGATAGCCAGGAGGAAAAAGCTGCCCTGCCCGGTGGAGTTTTTCTTCATTCCTTGAAAGCCACAGAGACCTGCTGTGCGGGATTCAGGGCTGGAGGCAGCACCAGGGCAGTGCTGAGGTGGAGTTATCATGATGGATGACATGACACCATTCCCAAATGCCACCACTACAGGTGACAATGCCCAAAACACCACAGCCGGCAGAGGGGGATGTTCAGAAATGGTGTCCACTGTGAGGAGCATTGCAGTCAGCACCCAGTGTGGGGTTTCATCTGTGGGATGGCATGAGCCACACTGGGACAGGAGGTGGCAGGAACATCTCCCAGGCTCCCATGGGGACAGGTGGATGCTGTCCTTGATGCATTTACAGGAGCACGCAGCCTGTCTTTGCCAAGCACTGGTATTTCTGAGGCTTGCAGCTGGGGGGACACATGCCTGCTGTGCCCTGGACCTTCTTCCTAGAGAGGAACAACCACCCTTCCTCTCACCCAGGTCTGAGTCTCGCTAAACCCCCCAGGACAAGTTTGTAAAGGAGAGGTGAGGTGTGAGACAATTTTACTGTGCTGTGGCCTTGTGCTCAAGCTGCTGCTCCTGTCCTTGAGCATGTAGCCTTGAGACTGGCAGCAGTCCTTGCTCCTTCTGGAAAAGTCCCCCAGCTGTCCTGCTACAGAGGGGATCGTGCTATCCCCAGAGGGACAATGGTGCCTACAAGCTACAGGGCTGGCTGAGTGCTTGCCCCAGGCAGCAGGGTTGGGGATGCAGGAGAAGGGATATTGGCTTGGCCAGAGAGGGAGTATCACATCATTCTGGCCTCTCAGGTACAGGAACAAGAGACGCTGACAGCATATCAGATCATTTTATTGCCACAGCGGCCATGGGCCAGACCTAGTTCCCAGAGGGGGTCTGGGTCCAGCCCCTCGACCCTTCTAATACTGTTGAGAAGATGAACCTCAAGCCTCCAAGCATGAGTGCGGAGCATCCTCCATCCCGGTTGGCATGGAGCAGCTCTGGAGCATCGCTCCCATCCTGCTGCCTGCACCTCTGAGAGCTGGAGGCCAGCAGGGAAAAGTGAGGCGAGGCCAAAGGTGCAGAGTGTGCCTATCCTGGAACCGCAGGGGCTGCCAACACGTTCTGCCCTGGGGCTGCTGGCAGTGGGGAGCAGCAAGAGCCCCCTCAGCCCCCTCAAACCTCCATGCCAGGCGCCCGGCCCAGGCCCAGTGCCTGCACCAGGTCATCGCTGAGCCCGCTCTTCAGTGTCCGCCGCACTGCAGGAAGAGGAGAGTGTGGCACTCGCAGCACAAGCAGCACTGGGTGCCAGGGTCCCCATGCACTGGGGGCCTGTCCAAGTAGGGCTAGGGTAATGGGCCTGTGGCATGGACTGGTCTCAGGGTACATCCTGTCTGGTGGGCTCAGCATGGCAAGTCATGGGTGGCCCATGGGAAGAAGCCAGGCATGGCATGGAAACAAGGACACAAAGGACAAGGCATGGGGACAGAGCACAGAGACATGGGGATGAGACGAGGCATACAGACAGAGTATAGAGACATAGAGATGGAACAGAAGACAGGGACAGAGATGAGAGGGAGTATGGGGACTGGGAAGAGAGAGATAGAGATGGGACAGGCCATAGCAACAGAGACAAAAAGATGGGAACGGGTAAGGGGACAGGGACACGGAGCTGGGAAAAAGCATCTGGGCAGGGAGGTAGAGATGGGTCAGGGACATGGAAATGGGACAGAGTACAGGGACAGAGCATGGGAACAGAGATGGAACAGGGCACAAGGACTGAGAGATGGGACTTACATGACTTTCTATTGCCACGGGACCTCCTGCGCTCCTTGTTAGGGCAGGGTCGGGGGTTGGCATTGTGAGTCACAGATTTCACCAGCTGGTCCATGATTTCATCTGAAGCATCATCGGGGGAGCTGGGAACATCCTCCTGGGCTGGAGAGCCCTGGGTTGGAGTGCCATGCCCTGTTCCTGCATGGGGACAATGAGGATGCTGGCACCAGCCATTCCCAACCAGCTGGGCATTCCTTGTGTTCTTTTGCCATCCTGCTCCTACCCTGGCTGCCTCGGCTGCGGCGGGCAGGGATATCTGTGGGGAAAGTCAGCACAATCTTCATGCTCTCGTGACCTGCTTCCATCTGCTCCCTGGGGCTGCTGGACACCACGGCAGACGGCAGAACTGCCTCGGCAATGCCAGAGAATTTCTCAGTCTGCAATAGGAGGAGAGGTTGGTGTTGGGGACATGGGGAGCATCACCTCCTGGTGGCACCCAGCTGAGTGTCCCTGTACCTCGGTGATGAGCCGTCCCCGGGTTTTGTTGCGCTCGCGGTGGGCGGCGCGTTTCTTCTGCTGCTGCAGGACGCGCTCCCAGCAGGTGCGGTACTCCAGGGCAAACTCCTGCAGCAATTTGCAGATGGATGTCACCTTCATGTCCCGTGCCACACTCACTGGGTACCCCAGGTACAGCAGGAAGGAGTGAAACCTATGGGAAAGTCAGTCACAGAGGGCCAGCAACAGAACTGCAAGGTTCCTGCTGTGTCCCTAAGCCACCAACCTGTTGAGGATACGCCTGTGCACCACCTTCAGGACAATGATGCGCTGGGTGCTGTCCTTGAGGAACTCTGTCAGCTTGGTCTTCAGCACTGGCTTGGTCTCATGCTTGGCAATCACCTTCAGGTTGTGCCAGGAGGCCCTGCACCTCCGCTCCAGCTGCACCAGGCTGTTGGCCAGCTCTTCAAAGTCAACCTTTGATGAGTGAGATGTCAGTCCTTGGCCATACTGGTGTAGCTGGGCAGCCACAGGACCCACACCCTCCCCTTGCCCGTGTGACACCTGCGTTGCCTCACCTTGGCAGAGCGGGTGATAGAGGCAATTTCTGAGTAGAGGTCAGTGGTTTCTGGGAACTTCTCTACCACCATCTGGCAGAGATGGTAGAGCAGGGACTGCCGGTGCACCGTGTCCTTCACTTCCGAGACCTTTTCCAGGTAGCCGAGCTCAAAGCCTCTGCTCTGAAACCCAATGGACTCAGCAGGGACTCCTCCCTACTCCAGCAGACCTCCGGTCTGCAAACCCACTGGGTCCCCACCACTACCTCCCCACAGACCCTTCTGGGTCCCCACACACCACGGCGGGTCCTCACCCTGCTCCTCACCTGGGAACCATTCAAGAAGTTGCCCATGGCCAGCAGTGTGGCCAAGATGCACTTGAATGTGTGATTTCTGGCCAGCTGCTCCATGCCTACCTTCAGATCAAAGAGCGGCTCTGCGATCTCCTGGGTGAGGGGAAAAGCAGGTGAGATTCCTTGGTCACTGTCTCCCTTGGGAGCTTCAGCATTCACCCATGAGGATAACCACCTCCTAATCAATCCAAGCCCATGCTTGCCTTGAGGACCTGCAGCCCATCCCCAGCCAGGATGGTACCTCCCATGTTTGGATATAACTGGTCCTCACCAGAAACATGCTTGGCTCAGTGCTTAGCACTGCTGGGGTGTCAGCCATGGGAGAGCAGGAGGGAGACGGGTACATGGCTCCGTACCTGCTCCAGGCTCTCATAGTCCAGCTTGAAGGCCCAGAGCTGGAGCCTGGCAGTGACATCACTGATGGAAGACAGAGAGAGCAGGAACTGCTCTGCAGTGCCCAAAGGCACATCAGGATTGGCCAGCTGGGCCTCCTGGATCTTCTGTTTTTCCTCCTCAGTTGGGACCATGGTTAGGATTTTCTGGAGCAGGGAAAGAGGGATATGTCAGACTCCGTACATGGGATATGTCACCCCAGGCATCATGGCATGGACATCTCCCAGCCTGGGGCAATGACCTGCTGAGGACCTCACAGGAGCTGAGCTTGCTTCTTTTGTGCTCACCTCAATCCCTTCCTTACTGACTGCAAACTCATCAAAGCTGAGCACAGCTGTCTTGATTATATGGATGGGCGGCAGCACAGTGAGGCCAATGTTGATGGCATTGCTCCTCTTGGGGTCCAACACCACCACCACTTTCTTCCCATCAATGGCTTTCTGCAAAGAGGACAGGATGGATGGGAACAGCCAGGCAAAGGGCTCGCCTTCATGAACTTATGAACACAGGGAACCAAACATAGATCAGGCAGTGAGCCAAACCAAATCTCTTCACTGCCCCTAATCATCCCCACCGAGCCGCCAGGCTTCTGGTGCCCATCCTTGATATAGGGTAGGGGTTACCATGCATGCTGAGGGTCCCCACAGAAACCCACAGCCTTTCTCCCACCCTTCAAGTCCCCTTGGCCAATGGGTGTCCACCGGTACCTTTGAGGTTGGTGTTTCCTTTGACCGTGACTCAAAGAGATGCTCCAGTTTGGCAGCATTGACCTCAACATTCTGCAGGGATGCCCAGAGTGTCCCCATGCCAAACTTGCCAGGCCCCACAGTGCCATCCAGCTGCTTCAGCTCCTTCCAGAAGAGCTTCACTGTCCTCTTCTTCTTGGCCTGGGAGGGGCCATCTGTTGTTGAGGGACCTGGCAGCCCTGGTGGGGGTGGGCAGCCAGGG